>NC_132913.1:11232668-11535699 GCF_047675955.1 Chlorocebus sabaeus
GCAGCTGGCAAGCAGGATCGTCCCGAGTCTGAGAACAAAAAATCTACAAAAATGCTAACAGCACAGGTAAATTAGCTTAGATTTGTTGACCATATAAAAACAAGAGAACATCCCAAATCAGCTCCATTTCAAAAAAAGATAAGACAAAGGATGTACTACTCCACATAGGCAGTTCAGGTTGTACCTACACAGGTAATAAACTGATCATTCAAGAGGTAAAGGCAAAACACATAAGTGTAATCAACAGAGGCTTAGGGAAAACTTGCAATTCCCTCACTTGAAAGTTGATATCAGAAGACAACCGGCCAGGCCAGTCGTGGTGGCTCATACCTGTAATCCCAGCACTTTGGGAGGCCAAGGCAGGTGAAACGTTTGAGCCCAGGAGTTCAAGACCAATCTGGGCAACACAGCAAGACCCCATCTCTGCAAAAAACATTTAAAAATTAGCCAGTCATGGTGGCATGCATCTGCATTCCCAGCTACTCTGGAGACTGAGGCGGGAGGATTGCTTGAGCCCAGGAGTTCAAGACTGCAGTGAGCCATGATTGCACTACTGCATTCCACTGTGGGTGGCCAAGCAGGACCCTGTCTGAAAAATTACACTGAATGCTGAGGTCCATACTCCTGGAGAACAGAGATTGCCATAGGCCCCCAACCTGGGTTGGGAGGCCGACCCCTGCATGAAGTTTAAAATGACCCCTGCATGAAGTCAGATCAATGTGTTCACTCTAACTTTGATCTGCAGAAAAAGGAAATCCTAAGTATTTGTGACAATGAAACCAGGGCAAAATGGAAAGCTGAGCCCAAAAGTTGGTCTCTCCTGAAGTCTCTCTTAAAATAATAGTATTTTAAAAAGCCCAAAGGGCACAGAGAATGGAAGGGTCACTAGCTGATGTGTGAATCTGACAAATTTACAAAAGCCAAAACCCAGAAGTGAGCCATTCAATGAGGAAGGAGCTGTTGAGAGGAGGGCTGCCTGCCCACCAGGACCGGCTCAGTCTGAACTGACAGATGGAGCAGCAGAACCACGGTGCGTAACTAGAGACAGCCTAAGTAGAGGTCTGTGTGGGACACGGTCCACCCCACCCCTGCAGGCAGCTCTGTCCATAACCAGCGCTCTTCTCTTGGAAGAAACTGTCTGGAGTGAACCAAGGCATCCAGCCTGGCCATTGGCCCCTAGAGCACACCTTCCCTCGATTAGGCATTAGAGAGTCCCAGCACTATGACTCGTTTTCTACCCATTCACCCCGAAGTCAAGCCTGGGCATCCAGGATATGGCTGGACAACCAGGAATCATCAGATACATGAGGAAAACTGCAGCTTAAAAAATAAAGAACAAAGAAAAAGTGAATACAAACACAACTTTCAAAAGATCTAATATCCTTCGAAAGTCAAGATATTGAATCCATAAGGCTGCCAAGAACAGTTGCTGTGAAAAAGGAACAAATAAAGACAAAGAAAGCTTTTGTTCACACATGCACACGGTGAACAAGTGAGAAGATAAAGTTGATTCCACTACTGTAAGCTTCCAAAGGGCAAGGAATTTGTCTGTTTTGCTCACTGCTCTATCTCAAGAACTTACAACAGCGCTTAGTAAAGTGCTTGGAAAAACACAGGGAGGGAGGATAAATTTGAGAAAATAAAGATGGAAAATATAGGAAGCGGATGGAGCAGATATGAATCTAGGTTCCAAAGGTGGTAACAGGAGCTCTGGAAGGAGAAAACAGAAGTGATCAAATAATTTCAAAAATACTTTTTCTAGAGCTGAAGAGGCAGGAGTCTTCATTGGAAGCCTCTGCCGACTGCCGAGCAGGATGAGTCACAAAACAGCCACACTTAGATCCACAGCTGTGTCCATTTCAGACCCTGCAGATAAGGAGAAGGCCCCGATAACGGGAGAGAGGGAAAAGCCAGGGCCCCCACTGCAAAGGGACGACCAGACAGGGCTACACCAGTTTGATCACCGATGATGCACCCTCCAAGACTCTGAGCCAAGCCTTCCACATTCCCAGGGAAAACGATTTTGAACCCAGATTTTTACTCCAAGCTAAACTAGCAATCAAATAAAGGGCGAAAGTACCAACACTCTCACACATGCCGAGGGACTCTGAAAGCTCTCCTGCAGCACATCCTTCCTGAAAACGCACTCCAGCAAAACAAGGATGAAAACCAAGAAAGGAAAACGTGAAATTCAGAATAGTGTGGAACTGACCCAAATGTCCGATACAAATCTCACCACCTACAAAGTAACCAGTCCGAATTAGATCGGACAACCCATGAGCTCTAAGCAGAATATCTTCAGAAGAATGGAAGCAGATTTCAAGCAATAGAGAAAGAAACTGGCATGAGGGGGAAGAGAGCACATAAGTGTTCTCTCAAGAAAAAAGCAGCCCAACATCAGGAAAAATGGCGAGGGGGTGAAGGGGCACTGCATAGGAAACCACCAAAGCTGAAGCTCACACGTGGCGTGATCCAGGCAGCCAACAACAGCCCGCTGGACCAGACACTAGAAATACTCCTTCAAGTGGTGGCCTGCACGGCACGGCGAAGGACGTGCGACTGCTGCACAGTGCTCAGCTCGGCAATGAGCCAGGTTCACATAAGTGAGAATAACCACATCATCCGCGACTGATGTTCAACTTTCAGAATTAATCTACAGGAAGCACCAACGCCTGAATTATGGTCACAGAATGGAATGCCCATGTCATCCATCCTGATAATGTAAACAAAGAAGAAAGAACTGACAAGAGCTGGGAAGGAGACAGGGTCAAGAGATGGCGGCAGGACTGCTCACACCCTCACCTTTCCAAGTGGGGAACCACGCAGCACTTTCGAGAGTTGACCAAATAAGAAAACGGAAGTTTAAACGTATGGTTTTAAAGGTATGGCAGTCACCAAGGAAGGAATTAAAACTGAAATTACTGCTGACAGTGGTAACTGGGGGTGAGGGGAACAGGTGAGCTAAATCCTTGTCTGTCATGTCAAGTCCTTACTGGAAAGGTCTGAGGTTGAAAATCAAGAAATAATGGCATAAGATGATTCTTTAGAAATATAGGAGTAGCCAGTGAATGAGCTGAGAGTAGAAAGGGTTAGAAGGGAGCTTTGAAGCTGGAGCAGAAAAGAGTGAAACTGAAGACCTTCCATCACAAGAACTTCCAGGCCACTGGACTTTAAAGCCCATGCAGTTAGAATTTTGATAAAATAATTTTAGGCCAGGCGTGGTAGCTCATGGCTGTAATCCCAGCACTTTGGGAGGCCAAGGTGGGCGGATCACCTGAGGTCAGGAGTTTGAGACCAGCCTGACCAACATGGTGAAACCCTGCCTCTAACAAAAATACAAAATTAGCCAGGTGTAGTGGCACATGCCTGTAATCCCAGCTACTTGGGAGGCTGTGGCAGGAGAGTCACTTGAACCCGGGAGGTGGAGGTTGCAGTGAGCCACGATCGTGCCATTGCACTCCAGCCTGGGCAACAAGAGCGAAACTCCATCTCAAGCAAACATAAAATAATAGTAATAATTTTGGCCAGACGCCATGGCTCACGCCTATAATCCCAGCACTTTTGGAGGGGATCACAAGGCAGGCGGATCGTGAGGTCAGGAGATCAAGACCATCCTGGCTAACATGGTGAAACCCCGTCTCTACTAAAAAAAAATACAAAAACAAAATTAGCCGGGCATGGTGGCGGGCGCCTGTAGTCCCAGCTACTTGGGAGGCTGAGGCGGGAGAATGGCGTGAACCCGGGAGGTGGAGCTTGCAGTGAGCTGAGATCCGGCCACTACACTCCAGCCTGGGCGACACAGCGAGACTCTGTCTCAAATAATAATAATAATAATAATAATAATAATAATAAACTTTTAAAATGAAAAATCAAGGTCAAGTTTACTGCTATAACATTAACATATTAGTACTTTTCAAACATTGTTAAGCTTCTATGGTGCTTTATGAGAAGGTAGCTCATAGACCAACAGAGGTGAGTTTTATATTTCAGTTGTCATTTAAATTATATGCCACAATTGACCTAATCTAAAAGACCCATTTTCTCCTACATTTTTATGTCATTGGAATCAGGATGAATTCATTTAATTGGTAGGGTTCCTACTGGTACATAAATTGTTTATGTTGTCTTGTAATCAGGGTGCCTTAGATTTAATAGGGCACTTGTAGAAAATTATGTCAACATACTTTTCCCCCACATTACTTGATGAAATCACAGATTGTTACATCTATTTCTAATACTCTGCTCCTGCGCCCTTGTACTCCAGCTGTATACTGGTCGTTGGGTTTCTTCCTGAACACTTTAGGATCCTGGGACTAGCTGTATTGTAGCCTGGAAAGCTTCTGCACCCAGCCCACCCGCTCCTCACAGTGCTGGCTCCTTCTGGTGACCAAGTCTCAGTTCACAAATCACTCCCTTGGAGAAGCCTGTTTGCTACCCAGTCTAAATCAGCTCTATGCCTTAGAGACATTTTCTGTCATATTGCTCAATTTTCATTAAAGCAGTTATCCTGATGTTTTCATTTCTCTTTCCTTACTAAAGCTTAAGCTCCAGGGGAGTGCAGATCTTGCCTATCTTGTTCAACACCACATCCCCGGCACCTAGAATAGAGCTCGACACCAAGTAGGTGCTCAAATAGTTCTAAAATAAATACTTTTTAAAATAGCGCTAAGCTCTGGACATATCTAAACATTTAGTGAGTGTGTTTCTAATTTATAAGCAGCATGGCTTCATTATTTTTCAATAGCTAAGAATCTCATATGTACAAGTTATTTTGTTAGAAGATCCATTTCTAACGGCTATCCAATTAAATATAATTGTAGAAATATACTAATAGAATATATCAAGTATAATTTCTATAGCATGAAATAAGTCATAACATCTTTAATTCACTTGTACACATTCCAAATTTATTTTTATTTTTATTTTTTTTTTTGAGATGGAGTCTTGCTCTGTTGCCCAGGCTGCAGTGCAGTGGCATGATCTCGGCTCACTGCAACCCCCATCTCCAGGGTTCAAGCGATTCTCCTGCTTCAGCCTCCCAAGTAGGTGGGATTACAGGCACCTGCCACCACGCCTGGCTAATTTGTGCATATTTTTAGTAGAGATGGAGTTACCCACTCTTGACTAGAACTGGTATCAATTGGATGGCAAAAAAGGATGAAAACAAAAAGCTTGTTTCAAAAATTCAAGAGTGTCATTACCCTCAACTTTTTAAATTTTAAGAAGAGATGGAGGAAACATGAAGTTAAAATGACTGCTGATACTTATCATTTTATTTCCCCCAACTCAAGTATTAATTGAAATAGTTTGTCAGATATTGAAGAATTCCTGACAAGAACAATAATGAATAACTGGCCATTCCTGGAGTACTTGCATTTCACATGGATGACAAAAGGATAAAATAAAAAGGCTGAAATCCCAAGAAAGTCTATTTGTCTGCTTTTTTATTCAAAAAAAAAGCCCATGATTATTTGGGAGGGGATACAGGATCGTTTTCCAGTCAGATCATAATTTCTACAATCTCTGTGATAATCGTAAATTCAAAAGGTTCCCGCTCTCCGCACCCCAATTCACTTTTGGCACCTATATATGAAATGTCACTTCTGAAAACTGGGAAAAAATGTGAATACTGGGCTTTTTACCACAGTGCTCCTTTCCTGATGAAAATCTTACAGTTTGCTCAATTTAAAATACTGATGCAAGCAAGTTTAAAAATATCTCATCAATGAAAATCTTTTTCTAACTATCTGGCTATCTTAGAAAATAATTAGACTAGAAACAGCAGCCAATTCTCAGAGGCAACGGGGCAATGGCTTATCTCTCTCCACTTCTAATTTTAAATTTGGAATTACAGAGCAATTCTATGAGAGGTAGCAGAAGGTCTGGCACAGGCTCTGGCTTCATGATTTCAGAATACAACTTTAATTCATCGCGTCTTTGGGAAGAGTGTGTGTGAGACACTTAGCAAGAGGCTCAGTAGACCTCCGTGTGCAGTGACGCTGATCAGAAAGACACATGCATTCGCCACTAGTGGAGAGGGAGGGGCCTAACCAGAGGACGAGCAGTTAGGAGAGGACTTAGCCAAAGAACTTAAAAATATCCACATGAGTGGAATCGTGTGTCATTTATAATGTACACCATTCTTGAGTCTTCACTTGGTCTGCCAAAAAAAAAATTCCTACATAAAAATCAGGATGCTTACAGGAGAAAAATAACCAACACAGACTATAATTGGCCAGTATTTAAATAAGAGGAAAACAACTCACAACTTTCACTTTTCATATGTGAGGAGGATTCGGAAGCTTGGTATTGACCTATTTGGCGCAATTCAAATTCATTTTTTTAGCTGTTTCAGATCCATAGGGTATTGCCAAGAAACTTACCCAAAAACTCGGTGGATTTTTCAGTGTGCTTAGAGCTGAAGGGATTTTTCTCAGTACTACTACTAACCTGATAAAAGTGGGAGGGCATCTTACTCCACTCCCTCCTCCAAAACCCACTACAATATTTATAGTTCAAAACAAAGGATGGTAATGTTAGAAAACTAGGAACAAAATAAGATGCTGTGACAATTCTCTCTCTCTGTAATTTACAGCTGTCTCCTACCTGTGGCACTTTATACATAGTTAAGCTTTTGGGAGGGAAGAAGGGGAGAAGACAGAAACTCCACAACCTCCTGACAAAGCAGCCCTTCCACTTGCATGGGCTTGTTTCTTCTGCCAGCCACTGAGTCACAAAAATATTTTTCCCCATTTAAAGAAGTCTGAGTGAATGAAGTTGGGGAGAGCAGGAAGCACAAGCAAGAAGTCAACCACAGCCTTCTCTTTACCAACCCAGCCCTGTGTCCTTATGGGCAGCTGGCTTCATCCGTCACCTTGACATTCATAGTAAGCAACATCTTTCTTTAAAACTTTTCTTGTTCTTGCCGCTTTTCTTGCCATTCTTGTCTTTGTTTTCTGACATCTTCTTTGTTCTGATTTCTCTCATTAGGTCAAAGAACACCTGGGGGGTGAGGAGGAAGGAGTAAAAAGAATAGTGAAGATAGAGCCATTCATTTAATGATTTTTTTCTTTTATTAACCTGACACTGTGAACACAGCATTGAAGGATTCAATGAAATAATTTGACTCAGCAGGATATGTAGTTATATTTTAAGGCATAAAGTCAAACTGATTTTTATAAACCATATGTCAACAGAAACAATAGATATGGGGCAAATAAGAAAAATTAACCTTAAAAAATTATAATTATACAAAGCAAACATCTCTCATGCAACTGCTCATATCACACAACTGCTCAAGCCAAGGACAGAATCATGGTACTGTCACTGCCATGCAACAGCGGCTTTTTTTTTTTTTTTTTAATTCAGACAAGGTCTCCCCATGTTGCCCAGGCCAGTCTTGAATTCCTGAGCTCAAGCAATCGGCCCACCTCGGCCTTCCAAGTGCTGGGATTACAGGCATCAGCCACTGCACCCAGCCTAATGGCTGCTTTCAAAATGATAAAATCTTACAATAAGTTTGATGAAAGGTAAGATGTATTTTTGCATAGAACAGATCTACACATTTATAAAATTTACGAATACTGAGAGCAATAACAGCAAGCAGAATTTCTAGCATTTCCAACCACCAGGAAAGGGAAGAATGCCATGATGAGTCCCTGCTCCCAGGTGCTCTTGACACCCCTGCATCTGATTTAATCCTTACAAGGACCCCACAGAGATTGGAACATCACTATGCATGACAGTTTTCCCAGCTAACTCCACAAGAGCAGCCCTGGGGAGGCAGCAGGGTGGGAGGAGGAGGGCGTAAAGTATCAACAACTAAAGCTCCTGCACTAGGGGACTGAGAAGACAGAGGAGGAGAGATGTCCTTCTGGCCACCGTCTCCCTCCCCACGCACACTCCCCCACCCTCAATCTCAGGAACAACCACTCCTCCGACCTTTGTGATGTCAGCCGAGAGGAACTTTATCAAGAACTGATGAGACTTGTCCTTTGAAGGTCAGGGTGTTATTTAGATACGGATTATCCTTTTGTCATAGTAGTTTGGGTTTTGCCCTCTGCTACCAGCAATCATGCCAGAGGACTGATTATACCCAAGCAGACAAAATATGAATCCTACGAAGAGACATTTGAGATTTCTCACAGAGAATGATGGAGACTGCAAGTGTGGGACTGAGCACAGTCCTTATCTTTGGACATTCACACAAAACCACAAGCTCCTTCATGGCCACACCTTCTTCTTGGTGAAAAGCAAGATCAAGCTTCTGGAGTGTGGGGCTCCACATGCATTTACCACCAGCTCCAGGCACAGAAAAGCACCCCCAACCCCAGCCCCCAGCTAGATCAGGCCAACCCAAACACCCCTTCTCGCCAGCCTCTCAGGAAAGCACTACCCGAGACAGCAACAGTGAACAGCTTCAAATGCTACACGTTTGTCTTTTTGTCCTAACAGCAAAAGACAAGAGGAGGGGAATGGAGTGCATCCAACTTAAAATGATGACAAAGTTGTTCATGGGCTGATCTTATCACACCTTTCATATAAATTCTTTACAAGTGAATACAATGCTGCCAGTCATAAATCTCTGCTAGTTCCTGTTTGGCAGGTCAAGCTGGTCCAGCAGATGAGGGGAGATGACAACGCAGACCCCCCACACGACAACCCATCCAGGAAATACACATCCACAGTTCCAAGCTGAGAGAGTCTCCCTGATTTTTTTTAAATGAGGCATATTTCTGGATTTCCTGTGTGGTTTCCACAGCTGGAAAATAATTTAATAAAAATATTTTAAGTAGCACAAGAATATAAGAGTGTAAGAGTTGAGAGATGACAATATAAAGAAAAGCTGACAAAGGAACATGCGCTTCCCATTGCAGATTACAACTAAATGGACTTAGGTTGTAGGATATATGTATCCTATATGTATATCTGTCCTACATGTATGTATCTCCTAAGATATATAGTTTTATGTACGATACATACAAATAGCTGCATCTTGCCAAAGTGCATCTAAAGCAAATCCCTTCTAATACAACATTCTCAATACCAATGTTCTTCTAGCACCATTTCAAGTGAAAATAAAGCTTGGATAAAAATCTCTCCCTCGGGCACGGTGGCTCAAGCCTGTAATCCCAGCACTTTGGGAGGCCGAGACGGGCGGATCACAAGGTCAGGAGATGGAGACCATCCTGGTTAACACGGTGAAACCCCATCTCTACTAAAAAAAAAAATACAAAAAAACTAGCCAAGCGAGGTGGCAGGCGCCTGTAGTCCCAGCTACTCGGGAGGCTGAGGCAGGAGAATGGCGTAAACCCGGGAGGCGGAACTTGCAGTGAGCCGAGATCCAGCCACTGCACCACTCCAGCCTGGGCGACAGAGCGAGACTCCGTCTCAAAAAAAAAAAAAAAAATCTCTCCCTTGTCAGGTAATGAGGCAAATGGGAATGTTTCTGCACAAGAAAGAGAAACAGAAGATGGGAATATGGGGGATTCAGATGCTGATGCCGCAGAACAAAAAGCAGAGGTGTCCACTGTGAGGCCGCCAAAGTGCTATGTGCTTAGATTGTACAAGCACACGGATATGCAGTGAGAGCTAGTGAATGAGCTCAAGGCAGAAGGAAAGCCTCATCTTTAAGGTACAGCATTAAGATTTTAGCTGTGTGGCAACCACCTTGAACCTTAATTTTAAAAAGAAAAAAGGCCTGACAATAGCAACCCCTGACAGGTGGATTTTCAAATTGTCAGCATTCATCATTGTCACTCAAGGTCACCCTTTTATTAGCTTCAGAGATTTGACTGAGAAAGTATGCTTGGATGGGATAAGAGAAAAAAAAAGAGAGATCCCAGAGAGTTGGATTTCTGAGAGCAAATACTATTTACAGACTACACTACAAAGACAGAACACTGTGGCTCTGTCAGTGAACAGTAAGGTGAAAAGAACAAATCTAACCAATAACTCAATGAAAGCAAAATCAAGAAGCTCCACGTATCTTTCAAGGGCACCTATGGGGGAACCTCCTAGAAGCAGCCAGGCCCGCCCACCTTGCTCCTGAAGAGCAAGGCTGTGGGAGGTAAGAGCCCACACAGAAGCTAATGACGTCCATCCCTCCAGCCCAGCCTTCACAAACCAATGGCCTCGTCCCACCATCCTTCCCAGGACCACACCAACAGTAAGCATAGATGGCCGGGTGTGGGGCTCCCACCTGTAATCCCAGCACTTTGGGAGGCTGAGGCAGGCAGATCACTTGAGCCCAGGACTTTGAGACCACCCTGGGCAACATGGTGAAACCTCATCTCCACAAAAAACAGCCAGTGTGGTGGTGCTACAGGTGGTGCACACCTGTGGTCCCAGCTACTTGGGAGGGTGAGGTAGGAGGATTGCTTGAGCCCAGAAGGCAGAGGTTTCAGTGCACTGAGATCACACCACGCCAGCCTGGTGTCACAGTGAGACTTTGTCTCAAAAAAAAAAAAAAAAAAAAAAAAACACACACACACATTAGGCATACTCTAATGAAACCTCTTGACAAAGTGAAAGGTTCTGTGAGCTATTTGAAATACAGGGTGATATCCTCTCAATGTTTCTCATTATAATCACGATAATGGCTTAGACATTCATATAAATCAGAACCTTCACCTAGTTTTCATAAATGGTTCCGTAAAACCCAGCAGGTGAGATGCCTCCATTCTGCTGTTTCTCAGGTCTGTTTCTGAGAAACACACAGAGTGCACACCTACCTTGTCCACGTTGGCCCGCGTCTTCGCCGACGTCTCCACATACTGCACGCCCCACTCTTCGGCTTTACTCCTGGCCTCCTCCACGGGCACCTGCCTCCGCTCCTCTAAGTCAGACTTGTTTCCCACGACAAGCAATGGAATTTTATCTTCCTCAGCCTTCACACGGAGAATCTGTTCCCTAAGGTGTTACACCAAAAATACAGCAGCTAAAAAAACCAAAGTAACAACCCCAGTTTTGTGAACCCATCTAAAATAAAAGCCTTTCCTAAGGCAGAAGGGGAAAAAAAATAATCAGATTTAGGGCATGTTCTGAGAAAGCACTCCCTAGAGGCAGTCATGAGCGAGACAAGTGTCTTCCAAGCCTGGTTCTCAGTTTGCCTGCATCAGAATCCCCTAGGACACTCATTACAAATGCAGATTTCTGGGCCCAGTCTTACAGAAGTAGGTGTCTGGATAGGAGCCCAGGATTTTGCATCACAACAGGGTCCCCAACTTACGCACAAAAAAAAAAAGAAAAAGAAGAAAAATGGTCAATCTCTGCAATAAAAACAAGCTAAAGGAACTATCTCCATAAAATGCTAATTCCCCTGAAAATATTTCTTTGTAACATAAAAGCTATGAAATCCAGTGTTTTCTATACGGAAGGTGGCAGCCTGTTAGTGGATCACAAAACCAATCTAGTGGGTCACAACCAGCAGTTTCCCCCCTCTCCCTCAATGAAATAGATTATAGAACAGAACTGAACAGATCAGAAATGTCCAAGGGAATCTCAAGTAGGAAAGGTGAATATTGTTTTGTTTTGAAACTTCAGCTTTGATTAGATCTGCATGTGTACAAGACAAGTATGTCATCCCACCCCCAGTTTCTATGCAGACACAGTAATGTTAGAGGCCACAGAACTGGGACAGATGTGTTAGGCAGTAATCACATTCTAATACATACCATTTTTCTACTACAAAGTGAAAAAAACGAAAGGAAATACTACAAGCCCTATGGAAAAGTTCTTCAAAAGTGTCTTCTATAAAAATACCATTTCCCATAGCACATTAAATTTTACATCTACTAAAAATTGTCAGCTATCTGAAAGTACTAATCAAAACCAAGTATTTTTTTAAAAATTAAATATCCCATTCCCATTATTTTGGTCCAGTGAGAATATTTCTATTTTTATATTCCAATATATTCTAAAAAGAGTCCCCTTCAAAATGTATTTTTTAGAGATCTGCACTGATTTTTACATGGTATAGGGTAACATTTCACAATAATAAAATTATTTTCTAGGCCAGGCGTGGTGGTTCACATCTGTAATCCCAGCACTTTGGGAGCCTGAGGAGGGAGGATCACTTGAGCCCAGGAATTCAAGACCAGTCTGGGCAACATAGGGAGACCTTGTATCTACAAAATAATAATAATAATAATAAAATTTCCATGTAGTCAATTTAAGTGCCAGATAGCAAATATTTTAAGACAAACTAAAAAGATGAAAAGATGCTTGAAACTGGCTTTGTGTAGCCTTGTTATACCCTACATTTGAACTCGGGTCAAAGAACAAGATACATTTAAAAGTCACGTGATCAATATAAACTATGAACAATAAAAACTGATAGCTTTCTGGCTCATTAGCCTTGCAGGGGAACACAAAATTACCTCATTGATAAACATATCAATCCAAAAATGGGAGTACCAAGTTCTGGTCTCTTAACGACAAGCCTATTTATCTTACTTCATAAAATATTTTCCAGGAAAAGTTTCAAGGAAGACAGCATATTCACATGTCATTTTATATTGGGGCCTTTCTATTTGGAAGATAATACAGAAATGCTGTTTTAAAACTGCTAACAGGTATGAAGTAAACTGACTAAGTTTAGCCACAGGGCTCAGATAATGGACCTGCATTCTTCTGTTCCCAACAACGTGAGAAACCTAAGCAAAGTTCAAGTCAGAAGAACTAACTTCCCCTTCTTTCTGGTTTTAGGTATTCATCTGTCCTTTTTCTTCTAAGGATCTCTCTTTTCACCTAACAACCAAAACCCTTTTCCATGATGAGGGGAGCCCTGCTCCTACTCTGTGAGAACGCCCGAGTACTATCTGTGCGTGTGGTGACTGAGGAGAGGACAAGGGACACTTTAAATACCTGTATTTCTTCATATCCTCTGCAAAGGACTCTCCTGCCCACTTCCCTTCTAGGTAAGTCACAGAACAACAGGAAATCAAAAGGCTCGGGGCAGGGAAGAAGAAGGGAGTGTGTGCATCTGTCCTGTTTTACCTTCTAGGAGGCATTAAAAACACAACTATGTAGATGCAAACAATTATAAATGCATGGGCTACATTCAAACAGAGCAGCCCTTAGGAAGGTCTGAAATGTCTAACAAGTAACAGGACTTCTCATAATGAGTCACAGTCATTTAACTGGTCACTGCAACACACGCACTCTGCTTCCAGAAAAGTAGGTCTTCGACTCTGAAGCCTGCAGCTATGAAGCATCTCTGAGGCACCTCCCTATTATCTTTCACTCGCCCTGCTGGGTGACCTGCGCTCACCTGGCTCAGGGATGCTTCCGTCCAAGTCCTGGAAGGATAGTTAGCTTTCTCCTTTTCACCTCTGGCTGAGCACCTTACTGTCAGACCAGAACTTGCTAAAGAATTTTAAAAACTGATTGATTTGGGGCTTTTTCTCTTCAGTTCCCTCCTAAACTCTAGATCTGCTTCCTAAAAAGTCATCCAGATAGATACATTTATAAGAACAGATTTTTTAAAATACAATTACGTAGGAGAAACAGGAAGGGCATCGGGTAAAGAGACATTTATGGAGCGTAATAATTATGCCCAAAAGGCTATTTCTTTATAACAAAATGAACTTAAGGTATTGTTCACTGCCATATTTTTTTTTCTTTCTTCTCTAACACCTTCATGGAGAATAACTGCCACATTTTAAAATAACTAACAATGGATATTCTACTCACTATGGAAGTGCCACGTGTGTATACTGTGACAGGGCCTGGGGACAATGGAGGGTAACCAGCTTCCTGCCCCCATGAAATTCACCGTCTAATGCATCCTTTCATTTCATCTCTCAACTCACAAGTGCATTTCCAGAGAAAGAAACAAAATCCTGACACTAAGTACACTTGCCCATGGTCAGTGAGTGGCAAGGCAGGGATTCAAACCAGGTCTCCTGACTCTAAAGCCATGTTCTCACCCCTCCACTATGCTAGAAGTCCTTAAGTAGCAGCAAATGGTCATTTTGACTCACATCTTTCACTCTCCGGTCATTGTTTCATAACCTTCAAAACAAACTGAATCTGCTACTTTTTTTTAGTAAAATTATTAAAAAGATAGATGGTTAATTTATCAATGAAAATCTCTCAGGATTTATAGGAACAAAATTATAAGTTCTTGAGTATATGGAATAGCTTCATTCTTTTTCAGGGACAATAAGACTCTTAAAATTACTTCATTCAGAAATCACAGATCAGGAAAGCCCAAAGAGATTATAATCATCATGGTCTATAATGTGCCAAGATTCAGAAAGCCCCAGAAGATTCTTTTTTTTTTTTTTTTTTTTGAGACGCAGTCTGGCTCTGTCGCCCAAGATGGAGTGCAGTGATGCCATCTTGGCTCACGGGCTCACAGCAACCTCCGCCTCCCGGGTTCACGCCATTCTCCTGTCTCAGCCTCCCGAGTAGCTGGGACTACAGGTACCCGCCACCATGCCCAGCTAATTTTTTCTGTATTTTTAGTAGAGACGGGGTTTCACCGTGTTAGCCAGGATGGTCCCCATCTCCTGACCTCGTGATCCGCCCACCTCGGCCTCCCAAAGTGCTGGGATTACAGGCGTGAGCCACCATGCCCAGCCCTAGAAGATCCTTTAGACAGAATTATTCCTGAGAACAAGCTCAGCCCTCTCCTAGTATGCTCAGCCCCAAACTCCTTATAAGCCTAAGACATAGTAAAAAAAGGCAAAAAGCCTCCTGGGGGCTTCTGCTATTTCATTTCAGACATACCTGAATTCGGCAGTTGCTGTAAAGGATTCATGTTCTGTGATTGAGAACACAAGAAGAAACCCTTCCCCACTCCGAAAGTAGTTATCCCGAATGGCTGCGTAGTCCTCTTGCCCAGCGGTGTCCAGAATATCTATCTGAACTTCTTCCCCATCAAGAACCACTTTCTTTCTATAACTGTCAGCTTTGGTAGGTTCATAGTCTTCTACAAACTGAGGAAATAAACATTATCGGTAATTAACAAAGTCTTAAGGGGAATAAAATTTGCCAAAAAACAAAATTCCACATATGGGCACTTCACACTATCAACAGGATACCATAGAAGTAACATTTTACATAATACTTCTGTTCTTTATAGTTCCATTTTGCCATTTTTTGTTTTTAAACAATAAGGACAGATATCCCAGTTTACAGATGAGGAAACCAGGCATAGAGCAGAACACTTGGTAATATTATTGTCAATATAAAATTATAATGCAAATACCTGCAAGGGTGAGAAACTGGAGTTGTTATTCATAACAGAAGTATAAAACTCATCTGAAAAGTAATTTGGCAAGATGTATGATATGGTCTGGTTCTGCATCCCCACCCAACTCTCATCATGTAGGATGTAATCCGAATTATAATCCCAGTGTGTTGGGGGAGTGACCTTACGGGAGACAATGAGATCACGGGGGCGGTACCCCTATTCTATTCTTGTGACAGTGAATGAGTTCTCACAGGACCTGATGGTTCCATAAGGGACTTTCCCCCACTTCGCTCGGCACTTCTTCCTGGTGCCTTGTGAAGAAGGACATGTTTGCTCCCTCTTTTGCCATGACTGTAAGTTTCCTGAGGCCTCCCCAGCCCAGTGGAATAAAAGAGGCTATAAACCTCTCTTCTTTATAAACTACCCAGTCTTGGGTATTTCTTCACAGCAGCAAGAGAACACACTAACACAGTGTACCAAGAGGCTTTTAGTGGTGTGGATTTTTGAGAAAGGAATGAAGTACCAACGCACACTGCAACATGGAAGAACTTTCAAAACATGATGCTGAGTGAAAGAAGTTAGACATAAAGGCCACACATTGTATGATTCCATCTAGATGAAATGTCTAGAACAGGCAAATCCATCGAAATAGAAAGCGGTTGCCAGAGGTCGGGGTGGGACGGGGAAGCAGTAAAGGGGAACGACTACTAATATGTAGGTTGTTTTTTTCTGGAGTGACGAAAATGATCTAAAATTAGACAATGGTGATGGCTGCACATCTGTATGAATATACAAAAAAAAAACAAAAAACTATTAAATTGTACACTTGAGGCCGGGGCGGGCGGATCACCTGAGGTCAGGAGTTCGAGACCAGCCTGGCTAACATGGTGAAACCCCATCTCTATTAAAATTACAAAAAATTAGCTGGGCATAGTGGTGGGTGCCTGTAATCCCAGCTACTCAGGAGGCTGAGGCAGGAGAATCACTTGAACCTGGGAAGTGGAGGTTGCAGGGAGCTAAGATCGTGCCATCGCACTGCAGCCTAAGCAACAAGAGAAAAACTCCATCTCAAAAAAAAAAAAAATGCACACTTTAAAAGAGCGAATTTCATCATATGTGCATTACACCTTAATGAGGCTGTGATTTAAAAATTTTTTTTACTTAAAAATGGAATTGAAAATGTCAAAGTGAATTAAGGATTATTTGAAGAAGACTGTTAAAAAGAGTATCATCAGTTAACAGCTATTCAAAAATAAAAATATTAAGACATGTTTAGAACTAGGTTCTCTTCAATGTGTACTAATAAATTATCTACCAACAGAGATGTGAAAACTTGCCTATGCTTTCAAGTGTCCTTCTTTTAACTGCTTTCCAAAAAGAAAAATATATGACAAAAAATCCAAAACACCACTGCCCTCTGAAGATCTCTGAATTCTACCATAAATTATCTCAACTGTGTATTTCTGAGCTTCCAAGAATAAAGTCAGCCAGAGTTCCACTGGCTCCTTTGACACAGAAGTCAGAATGTCCTGCCGTACGTACCTACATACATCTGTACTCGATGAAAAGTATGTTGATTACCCCAACATTCCATTACAACCCTGATGTTTACACTGCTCAGCTGGAAACAGAAAATCACAAAGTCTTTGTATCCTATTAGCATGATCCATACTTATCCCCTACTGGCCTTGCAGAGCTCTGCGTGGCTCAGTTTCAGATGCCCAAGACACACGAGTCTAAGACCAACTTCATGCAGACCCCTTCTTTCTAAGCTGACTTTCCTCCAAGCTGACTTCGCCGGAGACTGAAAGTCTGAAACAGCTGCTGCCAAAGCCTCTCCATCCCCAGCCTTACTCTCCCAAAAAAGGCAAAAACAAGTATGTTAGGCCGAGCATAAGGAGGTTAGAATCTGACTGCTGCCACCCTGGCATCTCCCTCCAATTGTTCTCAAAGTCAGAACTTAGACAAGAATAAAGACTCTGGGACTACGGCTCCTTCCATAATCTAATCTTCATGAAAATGCCATCATAGAAACTAAACAACTTTAAATGAGGGTTAAGCATGCACTATGAACAAAGAGTCTGAACGGTGCAGGAGACTTCAGACCAGGGGTGTCCAATCTTTAGGCTTCCCTGGGCCACACTGGAAGAAGAATTGTCTTGGGTCACACAAAAAATGCACTAATGATAGCTGATAAGCTAAAAAATATATATATCATGAGAAGAATCTCAGAATGTTTTAAGAAAGTTTACAAATTTTTGTCGGGCTGCATTCGAAGTCATCCTGGGCCACAGGCTGGACAAGCTTGATTTAGACAGCTGACCTCCCTGAACCTAGAGCTCAATTTCCTTTGGTGAAATCAGGCTTGACTAGATGATCTCTCAGGCAGGAGCTGCCACACCTGGCCACGTGTCAGAATCACCAGGAGAGCACCACTGAAACAGAGTCCCAGTTCTCCAGCTCCACCAACATTATTCAGGAGGCTTTTTTTTTTAAGTCTCCCAGGAAATTCTATAATCAGCTAGGTTTGAGAATTACTGCTAAGGTCTCCTTGAGCTAAAAAATTATGATTCTAGAACCATTCTGTCCAATATAGTAGCCACCAACCACATTTCAAATGCACAACAGCCACATGTATCAGACAGTATAGATACAGAACATTTTCATCATCATGGAAGGTTCTATTAGCACCATTTTAGAAAATCAGTTAGAACTCCTCCCCCAAACATACACTACTTCATTTCTATTCCTTCCTTGCCCCGATTTTATTTTACAATTTCTTCAATAACTGCCACTTTCCCGTTCTCAAATATGTTAGCCCACGAGAAAAACAGACTAAGGCCAGGCACAGATTTCTCTGGTCTCTGTAAAGAGAATAGAAAGAAGAGAAAAAACTCTTGAATCTTCTGCATGCGTCTTCCCCCTCATCTTATCCCACCCGCTACCCCACACACACACACAAACACACACACACACACACACACACACCCCAACACCTCCAGACCAGGCTCTCCTAGTCTCCCCTCAGCAGTGCTAGCTCTGTACCCTATTTTTTTTTTCCGAGATGGAGTTTCGCTCTTGTTCCCCAGGCTGGAATGCAATGGCGTGATCTCGGCTCACCGCAACCTCCGTCTCCCAGGTTCCAGCGATTCTCCTGCCTCAGCCTCCCGAGTAGCTGAGTTTACAGGCATGTGCCACCACACCCGGCTAATTTTGTATTTTTAGTAGAGATGGGGTTTCTCCATGTTGGTCAAGCTGGTCTCGAACTCCTGACCTCAGGTGATCCACCCACCTTGGCCTCCCAAAGTGCTGGGATTACCGGTATGAGCCACGGCGCCCGGTCCCAGCTCTGTATCTGAACTTGCTCTTGGAACTGGTAACCAGGGCATCTCAATCACTAACCCTATAGAGGAATCTCCCCTCGGACCTGCCACGGCTCTGCCTCTAATGCAGGTTTCTCAACGGTGGCACTGTGGCTATTTTGTGCTGGTTAATTCTTTGTCGGGGGCTGTCCTGTGTGATGTAGGATGTTGAGCGCATCCTTGGCCTCCATGCACTAGATGCTGGTGGCATCTGCCCCCAAGCTGTGACGACCAAAAATGTCTCCAAGCACTTACGAATATTCCCTGGGGAAGCAAAATCCCCCTCTCTCGCCTCTGTTAACAACTACTTCTCTAATCCTATCTCCCTAATCCTAATTCCCCTACTCACCCCCTCTCTTCCCCAACTTCTGTTATAGAGGGGAAAAAAGTTTTAGTAAGCAAATTATAAGTTTTTGAGCAAAAACAAACGACAGACCTTCAAAGCAGGTGCAGATCTCCCAACCTGCTTCTCTTGCACAAAAATGTTTTGGGGAAATTCAGCAGATTACATTAGATTTATCCAGTTTGACTCTCAGAATAAGATAAAGACAAGCAGGTATCAAACACAAAAGTGTCTCATTATAAGACATGGGGAGCATGACCCGGCAGGATATCCAGGTTTGGGTTTGAAGCTTATTCATTATGGGGGCCCTTCCTTAAGATACAAAATTACACATGTAATACTGGACATTAAAGTAAATGTTGACAAAGAATGAGAAATCATAATCCATTATAAAGTTTTAAAGATGAGTCCTCCAGCAATCTCACTCCCTGGTGACTCTCAGTGAGGTGAAGGGAATACCCCTATGATATAAGACCGTCCCGCTGGCCTTGGAGAAGCAAGCCACCATGGTATGAGCTGCCTATGGAGAGGGCACGTGGCAGGGGCCTGCAGGTGACTTGTAGAATCTGAGCACCTGTGTCCTACACCCACAAGGAACTAAATTCTGCCAACAATTAGGGAGCCTGGAAGAGGACCCCCAAGCCTCAGAAGAGGTCAGAGCCCCTGCTGACAACTTGACTGGAGCCTTGGGGGACCCTGAGCAGAGGACCCAGCTGAGGCTCCAATTCTGGACCCATGGAAACTATGGAATGATAAATATATGTTGTTTTAACCTGCTAACTTTGTGATTACACAATAATGAAAAAAACTAATAAAAACAGCACTGACATCATAAAATCCAGCAAAATAACAGTATTTTTATTAATTAATTAAACTGCCCGACACCTCTAGAATACCTTCTACTTTTTTGTTTGCTGTATATTTTTTCTTGTCATATGCCAATGATTTTGAAATATTCCTATAGAGAAAAATAATTTAGTCTTTCCTTTAGCATGGTTAATGAAAATTTCTTTTGTGCTGACAGTTTAGAAGAGGTTCTTTCAGCTTCACAACTACATGACTTTTTTTTTTTTTTTTAAAGTTCTGGGATACATGTGCAGAACGTGTGGGTTTGTTACATAGGTATACATGTGCCATGGTGGTTTGCTGCACCCATCAACCCGTCATCTAGGTTTTAAGCCCCACATGCATTAGGTATTTGTCCTAACGTTCTCCCTCCCCTTGCGCCCCGCCCCCTGAAAGGCCCCAGTGTGTGATGTTCCCCTCCCTGTGTCCATGTGTTCTCACTGTTCAACTCCCACTTATGAGAACATGTGGTGTTTGGTTTTCTGTTCCTGTGTTTGCTGAGGATAATGGCTTCCAGCTTAATCGACATCCCTGCAAAGCACATGAACTCATTCTTTTTTATGGCTGCATAGTATTCCATGGTGTATACGTGCCACCTTTTCTTTATCCAGTCTTTCTTTGATGGGCATTTGGGTTGGTTCTATGTCTTTGCTATTGTAAATAGTGCTGCAATAAACATACATGTGCATGTGACTACATGGCATTTCTAGTGATGAAAGTTTTGGGATTATTGCCAAATTTAGGAAATCTCTATTGAGTTTCACTGTAAGAAGCTGTAAGATCTGAAAGATTTTTCTGGCTCAGTTTCTAGCTTCTAGCTTTCACACTCTTGTGTCAGATGGTGCCACAGGACAGGTTCACATTGGGATCCACCCCTGGCTCTGCACCTCACATCATGATGCTCTCACGTCAGCACAGTGGGCGGTGGGAGTACGCCTGCAGACAGCGATAATCGCCACACGCCGCATGACTCTAAACCACACCAACACATACCACTATTCCCACCTAACTCAGCCCAATTCAACTTCCCTCAGCTAGAGGCCGAAAATGCCCATGGCCACACCAACTGCACCCAGCATAAGAGGAAGCAGGACAATGGGAAAGTCTAGTGAAAAGAGATAATGATCTTAACTGATGTGGTTGCGACAGTTTTCTTTTGCAAATCTCACAAAGCCAATGCGGCTGCAATGCAAGTGAGAGGCCCTGAGGTTTAAGCTCTGCTGGGAACACTCTGCCTGCCTGTACTAGTCATCCCTCGGTATCCTTAGAGAAATGGTTCCAGGACCCCCATCAGATACCAAAATCTGCAGATGCTCAAGTCCCTCACTTAAAATGGCACAGCATTTACATATAACATCCTCCTGTACACTTTAAATCATCTCTAGATTACTTATAATACATAATACAATGTAAAGGCTACACAAATAGTTGTTACACCGCATGTTTCCATTTGTATTGTTTTTATTGTCGTATTGTTATTTTCCATTGGGGTTTTTCCCCCGAATATTTTCATTCAGCAACGTTTCATTCTACATTGCTTGAATCTGCAGACACACAGCCCACAGTAGGCCTAGTATCCTAGAAAACAGCTCAAGCAGGGACTTTTGTGGCTCTAGGGATCAACACTGTGTTGTCACACTTAACTCAACACCAGTCATGTTATCCATATTAAGTAGGTGACGTAAATTTTGGGCAAGGATAGTGCAAGCTTTACCTTGCCGCACAGGAGAACTGGATCTGATGTCTATCACTTGGGAAAGGATTAAGTTGTATGACAACTCAGCTCCCCTTTCACTCTCTCCCATGACAGACAAGCGCAAGGCTAAACGCTTGTGTTGTTTGGAAAACCTATACAAAGGCTCCTCTCTCCTCCCTTGCTTCGGTCAGAAAGAAAGCTCGCAGTGTAACAACAGAAACGATGCCTGCAGAGATCTCTCACACCCCTACCGGAGTTGAAATTATTTACCTAGAATCAGCAATCCAGATCTTATACTGATTAGACCTTCCCAGGAAGCTATTCAGAAGCCACCTCAACACAGACTTGCTCCGTGAACCCCTGTGCACAGGAAGACTGGCACAGAAACAGTGGGAGCAGGGACACTGCTACAGCCAATGCCATCGGAAGGCGGTCTGTGCCTAGCAGGGCTTACCTCGTCATACATGAACTGAAGCGTCAGGGCCGACTTGCCAACGCCTCCACTGCCAACCATGATCACCTTGTGGAGGGCCAAGGAGCTCTGGCCCTTACTCTTGTTGGCAGCCATCTCGCTGGTCTTCTAAGGCTGTGACACACAGACAGATGACCCAGTGAAGAGCTGCTGATGACAAAGACAAAGACTTAGAGGCAATTTGCTTTCAACCTAGCTGAAACCAAACGTCATTCACATCCTCCATTAAAGCCTAACTAACCCAGACATTCCAACAGGAAAGTACTCCTTCCAGGCTCAGGGCAAAGATGCAAGTCCTCCAACAACTCGGGAAGTCACTTACCCCAGCAGAGCTGGGGCGAAGCCAAGGCTAGACGGGAGAAACGGGGGCGCACACCCCGCACCCGCCTCACTGGGCAGGATAGAGAGGACACCCAGTCACCAAAAATCATCAGACCCTCAGCAGGGCCTCACTGAGGCAGAGACCAAACCGCTCTTGGCCCCAGTTTCCCACCTCTCTGCCCAGTCCTCGGCTGCCGGGGAGAACAACTCGGGACCTCAATCCCCAGCTCTTTAGCTTCACTCCTCGCTTTGCCCTCGTGCCCTCTACCCCATAATCTGCACACAAAACACGCTCACACACACTCTCACGTTCACACTCACACACGGTCACTAATACGCTCACACATGCCCACATTCACACACACCCGCTCACACCCACACACACCACGCTCACATTCACACGCTCTCACATTTACATTCACACATGCTCACTCACACATGCTCGTGCACACATTCACTCACACATGCTCATGCACACATTCACTCACACATGCTCTCATTCACACACATTCTCTCACACATGCTCACACTCACACATTGACACACATGCTCACATTAACACACATTCACTCACATTCACACACACGCTTGCACACATGCATGTTCTCAGTCACACACATTCACTCACATTCACACACACACACATTCACACACACGCTCACGTTAACTCACACATTCACTCACATTCACACACATCCCCCGCACATATATTCACTCACGCATGCTCTCATTCACACACATTCATTCACATTCACACACATTCACACATTCACACACATGCTCACATTAACTCACACATTCACATACACACATTCTCACACACTATCATTCTCAGGCTCACACATTCTCACATTCACACACGCGCTCACATGTTCTCACATTCACACACATTCACACACTTGCTCTCACACACTATCACATGCTCACACACATGCTGTCATACATGCTCACATTCACACACAAGCTCTCACACTTATCACACACGCACTATCACACACTCATATACACACACTTTCACTCATAACACGTTCGCAATGCTCTCGCAACACACTCTCAAACTTGTGCTCTCATATGTACACTCACAAGCTCACACGCTCTCAACACTCTCCATATACTATCTACTATCACGCACACACTTGTCCTCTCACAGGTACACTCATGCTCTGACACAACACATGCACTACACTCACACATGCTCTAACACACATACATGTTTACATGCTCATATCACACACAAGTTCATGCTCACACCACTCTCACATGCTCTAACACATGCATGTTCACATGTTCATACCACACATGCTCACATGCTCTAACATACGTGATCACATGTTGACATGCTCTCGCATGCATGTTCATGCTCACACCACACACATGCTCACATTCACATGCTCACACACGATCTCACATACTTTTAACACATACATGTTCACATGCTCATACCACACATGCTCATGCTATAACACACACATACATGTTCACATGTTCATACATTCAATGCTCTAACATACATGTTCGTGCTCACACCACACGCATGCTCTCACACACATACATGTTCACATGCTCACACACGATCTCATAGGCTTTAACACATACATGTTCACATGCTCATGCCATGCATGCTCTCATGCTCTAACAAATACATGTTCACATGCTCACACAACACACACACATGCTCCCATGCACTCTCATGCTCTCATACACACATATTCTCACAAACACATATGCTCTCACACTCTTACACAGCCTCACACATCCCTCTGGTTGATTAAAGTGAGTTCAAGAATAAATACCCCTTCATGACACATGAGAATTAAAAGGAGAAATCTCAAAATCAGTTTGCCCTCATCAGAAGGAAGATAAAATGAACACAGCAACTCCAGTACTGTGGGACGGCAAAGCATCCCAAGTAAGTACATTTAACAGGGACTTGGAATCTACTGTAACCCAAGTGCCAATCTTTATTTTAACCAATTTGGATGGAAAAACCTATTTCACGTACACCAAAACACAAGGAGAAAGGGCAGGGCTTGGGCATCTGGCAGGCCTGAGTTTGGTTCTGCCATTTGTGAGCTGTGTGACCCTAGAACTAGTTCAGTTTCTCCAAGACAGTTTTCTTACGTGCATAAAACCAACCACCCACCTACCTTGCAGGAATGTTCTGAGGACTAAATGGGATACACATGGGAAAGACCAAGGCACAGCACCAACCACACAGTAGGAATGAACCAATGTTGGTTTCCATCCCATCTAATTGTTAGAGTGATACAGGAGGTAGAAAGAAACCATTTAGGCAGGTAGTGAGGGCAAAGAGTCCTCGGCAGAACTTTTTTATTTTTTTCTTTTTTGAGACAGAGTCTCACTCTGTTGCCCAGGCTGGAGTGCAATGGCACGATCTCAGCTCACTGCAACCTCTGCCTCCCAATTCAAGCAATTCTCCTGCCTCAGCCTCCTGAGTAGCTGGGATTACAGGCACGCACCACCCTGCCTGGCTAATTTTTGTATTTTTAGTAGAGATGGGGTTTCACCATGTTGGCCAGGTTGGTCTCAAACTCCTGACCTCAAGTGATCCACCCCCTGGCTCAGCCTCCCAAAATGCTGGAACTACAGGTGTGAGCCACTGCGCCTGGCCAGAACTTCCCTTCTAACAAAAAGCAGCCCAAGAAATCACTTCTTTTCTAAAAAAGAGCAGCCTGGAAGATCAGGCTGCAAACATAGATAAGGAAGCCAGAAGCTTGCACAGCTGCTACCTGGGGCCAGGCATGTCCACCATGGGGGTTTCACCTCCCCCCGTTTTTAGCATATGCACAATGGGAAAGAAATAAGCAACATGGAGTAGCTCAGGCTGAGGACCTGCCTGTATAATGAAAGACTGTGATGGGGGCTGCCAGAGATTCATGCCTTATGCAGATGGCACACTTGGTCCTAACCGGTTTTCCACACCCTATGTAGATCAGATACTGCCTCCCCACTAGCTCATCTATAAAAAACCCCTGCATTTCACTGCAGGATGGCAACCCTTTTTCCAGGACCCCTCTCTGTAGCAGAAAACCATTCTCTCTTTTTCCTGTTCCATTTCTGCTCTAAACCTCACCCTTGGTGTGTCGGCATCCTTGATTTCCCTGGCCATGAGACCAAGAACTCTGGGTGTCACCCCAGACAACGAGGCCACTTTAAGACAGTGTTCATTCTAACTACAACTTGGTGGACTCCTATTTCCATTACTGCTGACGAGATAGCCTGAAAACATCCCCACTAGAAAAATAAACACACACAACACACACACATCATTGGGTGAAATAAAACAACATCATTTTAAATTAGTGGTTCCCATTCTTAGCTACACAACAGAATCATGCAGGGAGCTTCAGAAACATCCTTATGCCTGGGTCCTACCCTAGATTCTGAAAGAATTGGTCTGAGATGCGACCTGGGCACAGGAAAGTCTAAAAGATTCCCAGGTGATCCTCATGAGGAGCCAAGGCTTAGAATTGCTCTTAAATGCACAGCTGAGCTCAAAAGAAAGTAAGAATCCCCAAACAGGATAGAATCAGAGCAGTAAGAGCAGGAGTTCCTGCAGTTCTAGATGGTTGCTGTTCTTGGTAATTTAGGATTTAAAGTACATGTGCATGTGTGCGCATGCACACACACACATTCACATGGCTGGGAGACCAGACACACACACAAGGTAGGTGTTAGAATTGAGACACCTTTTCTTTTTTCTTTTTTTTTTTTTTTGAGACGGAGTCTCGCTCTGTCACCCAGGCTGGAGCACAGTGGCCGGATCTCAGCTCACTGCAAGCTCCGCCTCCCGGGTTTACGCCATTCTCCTGCCTCAGCCTCCCGAGTAGCTGGGACTACAGGCGCCCGCCACCTCGCCCGGCTAGTTTTTTGTATTTTTTAGTAGAGACGGGGTTTCACCGGGTTAGCCAGGATGGTCTCGATCTCCTGACCTCGTGATCCACCCGTCTCGGCCTCCCAAAGTGCTGGGATTACAGGCTTGAGCCACCGCGCCCGGCCAAGACACCTTTTCAACTGAGAACTGAGAAGTCAAGACCCTTGAAGGAGCATATCATCTGTGTGCCAACAGAGGAAAATGACAAGGAAGCTTATCTGCCTGGGCTCTGGCTGTAGGAAATTCTCCCCTGAAAACCTATACCCACAACACTCCTCCAAAGCCAATAAAGTAACATGAAAAGTGGTCCCAGGATGCCCATAGTGCTGGAACCCCAGAGAATGCTAAACAAAACCTCTCTGGGGGAACAAGGAGCAATGAAGAGAGTTCGTGAGTCTCACAGCTAAAGCCTACAATTCCAACTCACAAAACACAAGCAAATTGCAATTCATGAGAGTCAACAGCAGTAACAAGCAGGACTCTTCAGGCAAGTGTTATAAAAATTATTAGTTGATCAATTTTAACAAAGACAAAAGCAAAATGTGAAAAAAAAATGACATCATTGAAAGACCAGATGGAGTTGAAAAAGAACCATTTTGAATGCTTAAAATACTTTTTAAGTATTTTAAATGAAAATGATGTTCATAGCAAATTTACAGAATACACATAAAAAGCACCTATGATTCTATCACCCAAAGATATTCACTATTAACTGTGTATACCAGAATTTTATCTATACCTTCCTGTATTTAAAACCTGTTTGAGGCCATATTTACATAGTGTTGCAAGTTACTTTTCATGTATTAGATTTCTCTGTCTTCTGAAACAGTAAAGACCGAACATAATCAAGCTTTCTCCTGATGACCTCAGGGCACTCATCAGTTAGTGAAGGGCCTTGGCTGCCAGGAGTCCAGATCACATTTGCTGTTCTCCCCACTACACTTGACCATTTAAATGCCTACACCAAGCGTTCTTTCCACTTCCCCTTTGTGAATTACGTGCTTTTTTTTTTTTAAAATAAGTGAGCTAAGCAATTAACTAGATAATTATGCACACTGAAATGTGGCTAAAACAGAATAAATGGGATAAGACGCAGACCTCCTCAAAAGGCTTGAGTTTAGAAGGTGAAACTAATTCTGGCCTCATTTCTGGTCCACACCGTTTCCTACAGAGCTGAGGTTTGTGAATGATGTTGGAACCTCCAGACCATCAACCTGTCACACAATTTATTGGAAGCAGTTCTGGTCCTAGGAATTATTATGGCCATCTGAAACGGATATTTTTCCACGCTTGGGGGTGGGGGGATACTTTCAAACAGGTGTAGTTATCTAATTATGAACTGCTATTTTCAAAAACAAAGTCAATCTATGCAGAAGAAATAATAAATGAATTGAAAACTATTCAGCACACCCAGATACTTCCCAAAATATCTGTCCTTAAAGTTCAAAAACTGAAATAACCATGGTGGATATTTCCAGCCTATATCACTGCTTCAGTCAACTTGGCACGATTAAGGGAAAGAACAGGGAAGGTACAGATGCTGACCACATGCCCCTCACTGAACCAATCCTGGAAACAGCAACCTCCAGACTTTGGGTGAAACTGCTTTGCGAAGATTCTTTTTTTTTTTTTTTTTTTTGAGACGGAGTCTCGCTCTGTCGCCCAGGCTGGAGTGCAGTGGCACGAACCCGGCTCACTGCAAGCTCCGCCTCCCGGGTTCACGCCATTCTCCTGCCTCAGCCTCCGGAGTAGCTGGGACTACAGGCGCCCGCCACCTCGCCTGGCTAGTTTTTTGTATTTTTTAGTAGAGACGGGGTTTCACCATGTTAGCCAGGATGGTCTCGATCTCCTGACCTGGTGATCCACCCGTCTCGGCCTCCCAAAGTGCTGGGATTACAGGCTTGAGCCACCGCGCCCGGCTGCTTTATGAAGATTCTGACGGTGAGAGAAGCCCAACATGCTGACTCCATCGTGCCTCTGGTCTCACAGGCTGGCATCTTCTCTTAATCCTGGGCATAGGCCACACCCACCACGACAGGAATTTCTAGTTTAACAAGGATAATAGTCCCTCCCTAAAATTGATCCTTTCCTTGTTCAGGGACTGAAACTGCCTTTATAAAACTAGTAAAAGCCATGAGATTAGGATTATGGGAGGGGCCCAAGTTCTGCTAAAATATAGGCCTCCTTTCTATATTCCCTTACTGCTCAGGAGTCATGTGGTCAGAGGTCACAAGATTCAGACTACCCCAGTTGCTCCTATAGATAACATCAGTATTGTAAAGCCTAACATTGGTCTTTCGAGATGTTTTTCAGACTGACCCCACCTGGACTCATGACTCAACCAGTCCTGTGGTTCCTCACCACCATCCAGAAGTGGACTCAGTGCACAAGCACCATTTTCCACAACCCTATAATTGCATCCCCAACCAACCAGCAGCACCCTTTCCCTAACCCCCTGCCTACCAAAATATCCTTGAAAAACTCTAGCCTCTGAGCCTTTAGGGAGACTGACTTGACTGATAATTCCAGTTCTCCCAGGTGGCCAGCCTCAAGTCCACTGAACTCTCTTTACTGCAATACCGTGGTCTCAGTGAATTGGTTTTGTCTCTACAGTGGGCAGGAAGACCCATCGGGCGATGACACAGGGTATTAGAGATAAGAAACTTCTAACTGTTTAAGCCAGAGAGTCTATTGTTGTGTTTGCTTTTTCTTGTACCAAAAACTTTCCAGAACATAGTCTGTGCCCTCAAAAAACTCAAAGACTAGCGGTTCAGACGGATTAGTAAGTAAATGATTACAGTACAAGATGATAAATTCTATGGCAGAAGTATGCAAATGGTGCCCTGGGAACATGGAAAGACACATCTATATCAGGCTGGAAGGTCAGAGGAAGTGTCCTGGAGGGACATCATATGAACTGAGATCTGAGGGAACTGACTAGATAAAGACAGGAGGAGAAAGAGCAGGAAGGAAAAAAAAATCAGTGAAGTTTAAGAAGCTCATGGTAATGATTTAATGGCTATAATGGAAATGCCTACCCAATAAATGTGTTCTGAAAAAAATACAGGTATCTTCCCCAACATTTTATCCCAAAAAGTTTCAAACACTAAGAAAAATTGAAAGAACTGTCCTGTGAATCCATACACTCACCACCTGGACTTTACAATCAACATTTTGCTCCATTTGCTTTATCATAAATCCATTCATCTGTCGTCCCTCTCTCTACCCATCAATGCATCAATGCATCTCATTTTCTGATGTATTTCAGTACAAGTTGCAGGTATCCATATACTTCATCCCTAACATGAAGCACAGACATTCATTTTCCCCAAAGCAATTAGACTTCCCCCACTGAATTCACTAACAATTTCAGAATTACATCTGTGGGGTGGGGACCGTTTGCAAACCATAAGGTAATACGGGTAGGGCCCTGATCCTATTCGATGGGTGCACTTATAAGAAGAGGAAGCGATACCTGGGCTCTTTCCACCATGTGAGGACACAGTGAGAAGGCAGCTCAGGTATCTCTTCCTCTTCTTCTAAGGCAGGAAGAGAGCCCTCACCAGAACCCACCATGTTGGTGCCCTATCTCAGACTTCCAGCTTCAGAACTGTGGGAAAATCAATTCCTGTTGTTTAAGCCACCCAGCCTATGGTATTTTGTTATGGCAGCCTGAGTTCAGACGGCACCCTTCAACATGTTTCTATCTACTCGCACAAAAGCTCTGTTGTTTGACTCAAGTTTGTTCAAAAAACATTTGGGCTCTACTTTGTGCCAAGTTTTGGGTTTCTCCCCTTAGAAAATTCAGTCTTCCCAATGAAAGACTTCTATAAATAAAGCATTTTAATGTAATTTCTCACATGCAACGATCAAGATGTTACAAGACATAATGGAAAGCATAATGAACTCCAGGAAAAGGGAATCAGGAAGGCTCCAAAGGTGAGTAACAGTCCATTCAGCAGATGGGAGTGAGAGCATGTTTCAGCTTAACACACAGCACGTGCAAAGCAACAAAGGCATGAAGCATCACAGTGGGTTCAGGCATCACACAATATTGAAGCATAAGGTATGGGATGGGGAAGTGCCTGGGTAATGAGTCTCCAAAGACAGCTCTGTCTCTCTACAAATGGGCCTAAAGTGCCATCTGAAGAAACTCTGATTCTAGAGAAAACAGGGAGCCATTGCTAAGCAGGTCCTCCAGCCCATCTTAGCTTGTAAGGCACCGAATCAACAAGGATATAGAAAAACAAGACACTCCAAACTAAGAATGTCCACTTAGATGACTTGTTGGGGAGGGGAGGCAAGAGCGCTGGGAAATGGTTTTTCTATGTTATGTTATATGAAACACTAATACTAGATAGGACTCTCTACCACTTAGCATAAAACCAAATACCCAAACATATATTCACTTGAGAAGTAAAATGTATTTTGAAAGCAAATCACAGTATATAAAACCATACATGGTAGGATGAAGAGGTGGTTTCTACTAGCCTTAGTCCCATAGGCTAATATAGTCAGTCTTTCATTAAGCTTGAGCAAAGAGGAAATAAATGCATTGGTAAGTCAAGTCCAAATACCACCCTGCAGTATCACAGGGTTGTCATGAAAATCACAAATGAGAATCTGAAAACCTACGGGAAACTAAACTCTCAGTCCCCCTCCTAAAATTCTGTGTCCTGAGTAATATGGCAACAGAAGTACTCAGCAAAACAGTCAAACATTATATGCCTGCAAATAACTGCATTCAGCACTCATCCAGACAGTATGAACTGAAGGTAACCTAATATATTGGCCGTAATAATATTTGAGTCTGGCAATCCTAAAGCTGGGACGATGTAGGGACAAAAACAAGAACGGTATTGAAAACAGACCCCTGAAAAATTAGGGATCCAGAAATCCATACCTATAACAAATATTAAATAAACAAGAGAGAAGGGAGGGCTCTGTTTCAGTAGAACACCAAGGGGAGACTGGTCAAGGTGCAGGGCACACCTGAGTCAGAAAATTCACATTTTCCTATAATCACAGAAATGACCTTTCCTTTGTTTTAATCCCTACAACAAAAACTAACCCGATTTTAACCAGTTATTTTCCATTGTTCTGTCTCCCTGTTCTGAATCCCTGTTTCAAAGAAACTAACTTTGAAATGGCCTATTTTGGGTTCTTAGTTTCTGCATTCTTCAGCCCTTTTCTGTCCACAAAGCCAGCCTCCTCTCCTTAGCTCACTCAAACACAATCTTATGGAATCATGTGCTACCCGATACCAGAACTGCAAATAAAGCCAGTTAAGATCTTTAAACTACATTTGTGATAATTTTGTCTTTTGACTTTACAAAAGCTCAAACTCAACAGTAGAGTTAAAATTCAACTCCCTGTTATTTTTTTCAAAGAAGAGTTCCCAACAGGAAGCAGTAATGGAAAAATGCAGGGAATCAAAATATGGTAAGAAATATTTAACTCAACAGCTAAAAAAGGGGAAAAGAATTTGAAAAGCAAGACAGAATTATAAGAAGAACTGAAAGACAAACAGATTAGGAGAAAATATTTGCAACACAAAACAAAGTAATATCCCTAATATATAAAAAGCCCCTGCAAAGCAGTGAGTCAAACCACCTAACTTTTTTAATGGGCAAAAATGAAGAAGTAAAAGTGGGCACAGATAACAAACATATGAAGGTAAACCCAGTTTCTCTAGTAGTCAAGGAAATGTAAATAAAACATTAGATTGGGTTCATCAAGAGTTTGGGGAAACAAATACTACTGATAATAATATTAACTGTCACAACCTTTTGGGAAAAAAGCAACAACTAAAAGAATTGTTTGTAAAACTCTTCTAGGAATTTATTCTATAAAAGTATAAAGATATAAATACAAGAGTGATTTTTTGTCACTACAAAGAATGCTACAATAATCTTTAAAATTTCCATCAATGGGGAATTCTTGCATAAATTATGATAGTGAGAGGTGAAGCCAGCTGGACTTCCTGGGTCCAGTGGAGACTTGGAGAACTCTTCCCTCTTATGAGGGGATTGTAAAACACGCCAATCAGCACTCTGTGGCTAGCTAGAGGTTTGTAAAATGCACCAATCAGCACACTGTAAAATGGACCAATCAGTGCTCTCTAAAATGGACCAATCAGCACTCTGTAAAATGGACCAATCAGCAGGACATGGGTGGGGTCAAACGAGGGAATAAAAGCTGGCCACCCCAACCAGCAGCTGCAACCTGCTTGGGTCCCCTTCCATGCTGTGGAAACTTTGTTCTTTCACTCTTCCTCAGAAATCTTGCTACTATTCACTCTCTGGGTCCGTGCCACCTCTGAGAGCTGTAACACTCACTGCGAAGGTCCATGGCTTCATTCTTGAAGTCAGTGAGACCATGAACCCACCAGAAGGAACAAACTCCGAACACATGTTGGGAACAAACTCCAGACACACCACCTTTAAGAGCTGTAACACTCACCATAAAGGTCTGCAGCTTCATTCTTGAAGTCAGCAAGACCATGAACCCACAGAAGGAAAAAACCAAATTAGAACCAAATTTTAGATTATACAGCTATTGAAAAGAATGGGGAAGTGCTATATGTACTGACAGGGAACAATGTCCAGATGTATTCATTTAGGAGGAGGTACAAAAAGGCAATAATCCAAATTCTATCAGAAATATGCAGAAAACATATAATACAATGTTATTTGTTTTAAAAAATTATTTATACATAAAGAATTATTGTAGGATACACAGTTAATACTGGCAACAATGAAGTTGGACTTTCCTTCTATTCTTTCCTTTCCTTCCTGTTCTAAAGCTTTCTGATAGACTTTCACTCCTGATCTGAAGCTTGCCTTGGTCTCTTCTTCTGCTTCAAAAATAAAAAAGTTTAAAAAACACATACTCCTTATTTTGCCTAATTTGAACAAAGTAAACTGAGGAAATCTGAACACTGATTGGATTTCATTTATTTATTTTAGGACAGGTTCTTGCTCTGTCACCCAGGCTACAGTGCAGTGGTGCCATCATGACTCACTACAGTCTTAACCTCTTGGGCTCAAGCAACACCCCCCACATACACTCCCATCCTGGGCCCTCTACCCCAACTCCAGAGTAGCTGGGATTACAGGTGTAAGCCATGGCATCTGGTCGGATTAGTCATTCATTGACTGATGGTGACAAGGCAGTGCATTATGTACTATTCTCTGTACTTTCGTATATGTTTGAAAATTTCCACTAAAAAGAAACATGAAGTCCAAATTTTTGGCATCTCTTAAAAAATCAAGAAGTCTGACATTCCTAAGTAGGACTCGGCTGGTGCTGCGGAGCAGCTGCCGCTTTTGGAAGGGTCATACACTATCTGAAAGCTAGCGTAAGCCTGCTACACTCTTACTTCCACCTGCCTCACTCGTTTGCCTGGCTCCCTGACCCAGCTTCAGACATGATGGACCCAGTCCTCCTGATCTCATACCCAGACCCTGGCCTGAGTCAAGTGACCTCCTTGGTCAAGTTCCCCTTCCCTTGTATAGCTGCTATTCTAATTAGCACCAGGAAATGGAATATGTTTATATGCTCATACACGTTACGACTCACTTTCCATGTCTATAAAAATCAGAAAGTTGAATTAAGTGATCTAAATTATCTTTCCATTTTTGACTGTTTTTTTCTGACATTAGATACGCAAAACAACTCTAATTAGCCCTCCTGTTTGCCTAAGGAAATTTGTTTTAGGTATTTCTGTTACCTAACAGATACCTTTTTACCTGTCCATCCCCACCCACCCCCCCAAAAAAAAAAACTAAATTAACAAAAACAAATGAAATTAAAACAAAAACTAGAAGGCTTTGGAGTCCCTTCTTGTAAGCAGGAGGCTGCTTCCGGTCTGTACCTCTGTGCACAAGCTATTCCTTCTGCCAGGACTGCCCTTCCTCCTGATGGAGGAGGATCGCCTATAATTTCAGACTCAGCCGGAATATTTCCTCCTCACCTTCCGAGATATTCCCCAGGCAGCTCATCCTCCCAGTCTCAGAGGGCCCCCATGCCTGTCAATACTGTCTACCATTTCACTTCGGGAAAGTGGTGATTTCCCCCAAGATGAGATCTGTTTCTCCCACCACACTTCAAGCCCATTCATCTTTGTGTGCCCAGCATGCCTGGTACTTAGGGGACGATCAACATTCGGTAGATAAAACACCAGAGCTGGTGTTCTCCACCTGGGTTGTGAGGCCTCAAAAAGATAAGTGGTAGCTGGTAAGCTTTTTGCTTATTTACTTTTTTGAGACAAGGTCTCACTCTGTCGCCCAGGCTGGAGTACAGTGGTGTGATCATGACTCACTACAACCTCAACTTTTGGGACTCTAGCAGTCCTTCCACCTCACCTTCCCGAGTAACTGGGACTACAGGCACATGCCACCACACCCAGCTAATTTTTAAAAATTTTTGGCCGGGCACAGTGGCTCAAGCCTGTAATCCTAGCACTTTGGGAGGCCAAGGTGGGCGGATCACGAGGTCAAGAGATTGAGACCATCCTGGCCAACCAACATGGTGAAACCCCATCTCTACTAAAAATACAAAAATTAGCTGGGCGTAGTGGCACACACCTGTAGTCCCAGCTACTTGGGAGGCTGAGGCAGGATAATCTCTTGAACCCAGGAGGCGGAGCTTGCAGTGAGCCGAGATTGCACCACTGCACTCCAGCCCGGGTGACAGAGCAAGACTCCGTCTCAAAAAAAAAAAAAAAAAAAAAAAAAAAAAATGTGGTAGAGACTATGTTGCCCAGGCTGGTCTCAAACTCCTAGCCTCAAGTGACTCTCCTGCCTCAGCCTCCCTAAGTGTTGGGATTACAGGCATGAGCCACTGTGCAGCCTAGTACGCTCTGAAACATTAATTCATTTATCTCATGACTTTCCTGAAGTATAAAGCAATGATAGATGGTGGGAGCAATTTGCAAGCTGATTTTAATATAATTATTTCTGAAATAAAGTTCCCCTCTACTCACCCATGGAATCTGGGATTTTGCTAGCCTTACAGATAGTTACCAATTTATACAGATTCACTCTGAAGTTCCTGCTACCTGAAGAGGTAGCTGTGGACACATTAGAGCTACCGGACTCCTAACAGCTGAAGGCAAATTTGGAATTAGCATACATGTCCCTATTCTGAATTACTCATTCAAATAAAATCCTATTTAGAGACTTAAACAGATTCTACTACTACTTCTACTGCTATAGCATCTCTAGTATATTGCATACTCTCAGAATTTGTATGATTTGTCCAGGGTCACTTAACTAGTAGATGGCAGGGCTGGGACTGGAGCCCTAGCAGTCTACACTCTGAGCCACTACATGGTCTGTGCTCTATGAGTGGATTAGAGTGGGGTGGGGAAGAGCTTCAAGTATGACGTGAAATGTTGAAACTTATTTCAAGGACTATGAAATAGGCTTGATCTATGGCTCAGAAAGTTCCCTAAAGAGGGAGAAAAATGCATAGGCAGGCAACACAGAGCACAAGCTCTAAAACAAAGACCTGAGAGAAAATATACAACAAAAAATAGTAGTTATACAGTCATGCGTCAAATAAAGACGCCTCAGTCAATGACAGACCACGTATACAACAGTGGTCCCGTAAGATTACAGTCCTGTTCTGTTACTGGGCCTTTCCTACGTTTAGATATGTTTACACAAATACTTCCCCATGGTGTTACAACTGCCCACAGTATTCAGTACAGTAACATGACATGCAGGTAGCATGTTGAGCAAGAGGCTGTACCATACGGGCTCGGTGTGTAGTAGGCTACGCCACCTAGGCTTGTGTAAGTATACCATGACGTTTGCAAAACAATGACATTGCTTAAAAGCATTTCTCAGAACGTATGTGTCATTAACTGATGCGTGGCTGTATATACAAAAGAACTGAAAGCAAGGACTTCAACAGATATTTATACACCCATGTTCACATCAGCACACAATAACCACGAGGCTGAAACAACCCAAATGTCCATCAGTAGATAAACAAATAAATCAGATGTGGTATAAATATACAATAGAATATTCAGCCTTAAAAAGGAAGGAAACTGACACATGCTACAACATGGATCGCCCTTGAAGACACTATACTAAGTGAAATAAGCAAGACACAAAAGGACAAATACTATGATTCCACTGATATGAGGTACCCAAAACAATCACACTGGGAGACAGAAAGGATAGAACGGCGGCTGCCAGGGGCTGGGGGAAGAGGGGAGTGGGGAGTTGGTGTTTAATGGGTTCAGAGGTTCAGTTTGGGATGAAGAAGTTCTGGAAATGGATGGTGGTGATCCCTGCACAACAAAGTAAATGTGCTTAATGTCACTGAACTGTACCCCCGAAAATAAGTAAAATGTTGAATTTTATGTTATGTACATTTTACCAGAATTTTTAAAAAGTAGTTATATACCAACTACAGTGTGGGACAGGAAAACAAACCCTTGACTTGAAGTCTGCCATTAGGAAGCCAACGGTTTTGGTTAACAGTTTTTGTCCTCAGACTGATCTATAAAACACAGGACAAGGCCAGGCGCGGTGGCTCACACCTGTAATCCCAACACTTTGGGGGGCCAAGGTGGACCGATCACTTGAGGTCAGGAGTTCATGACCAGCCTGGCCAACATGGTGAAACCCCGTTTCTACTAAAAACACAAAAATTAGCTGGGTATGATGGTGGGCACCTGTAATCCAAGCTATTCGGGAAGCGGAGGCAGGAAGAATTGCTTGAACCCAGGGGGCGGAGGTTGCAGTAAGCCAAGATCTCGCCACTGTACTCCAGCCTGAGCAACAGAGTGAGACTCCATCTCGGATAGATAGATAGATAGATAGATAGATAGATAGATAGATAGACAGACAGACAGACAGACAGACAGACAGGCTGGCCACAGTGGCTCATGCTTGTAATCCCAGCACTTTGGAAGGCTGAGGCAGGCAGATCACCTGAGGTCAGGAGTTTGAGCCCAACCTGGCCAACATGGTGAAACCCCATCTCCGCTAAAATACAAAAGTAGCCGGGCGTGGTGGCAGGTGCCTGTAATCCCAGCTCCTACAGAGGCTGAGGCAGGAGAATCATTTGAACCCAGGAGGCAGAGGTTGCAGTGAGCCGAGATCGCGCCACTGCACTCCAGTCTGGGCGACAGAGCAAGACTCAAATAAACAAACAAACAAACAAACAAATAAATAGATAAAACACAGTACAGGACAGGCGCAGTGGCTTGTGCCTATAATCCCAGCTCTTTAGGAGGCTGAGGCAGACGGATTGCTTGCGCTCAGGAGTTCGAGGCCATCCTGAGCAACATGGTGAAACCCCATCTTTACCAAAAATACAAAACATTAGCTGGGCTCGGAGGCTGAGGTGGGAGGATCGCTTGAGCCTGGGAGGCAGAGGCTGCAGTGAGCCAAGATTGCGCCACTGCACTCCAGCCTGGGTGACAGAGCGAGACTCTCTCAAAAATAAAATGAAATACAGGAGGGCTATATCCTCAGGACTGTTATGAAGATTAAACGAAGGAATACCTATTAAAAGAAGTTCTCAGTAAGCACTTAGCTGCTTTTTAAACATCACTCTCACCTGGGCACAGTGGCTCATGCCTGTAATCCCAACCTTTCGGGAGGTCAAAGAAGCAGACTGCTTGAGCCCAGGAGTTTAAGACCAGCCTGGGCAACGTGGCGAAACCCATCTCTACAAAAAACACAAAAATTAGCTGGGTGTGGTGGCATGTACCTATAGTCCCAGCTACTCAGGAGGCTGAGGCGGGAGGATCACTGACCCTAGGGAGGTCCAGACTCCAGTGAGCTGTGATCTCACCACTGCACTCCAGCCTGGGCAACAGTCAGAACTTATCTCAAAATAAATAAATAAATATCACTCTAATATTCTAGAAAGTCTTGAAAAAGCAATCGGCCTCAGAGCCAAATACACGCTAAGGCAGGAAAAGCTGCCAGTCCATAAGAAACAGGTAAGGCAAAAGCCTTGCTGCTCAGATGCAGTTCCCCTTGTCCCGAGGAATGAAGGGGCCTGGCTTCAAGTCCTCCTTCAGCCACTGACTCACTAGAGGATTAGGCAAGTCATTCCCGCTCACTGACAATATCTGCCCTGCCTACGTCTCAGGGCAGTGGGGAGGGACACATGGAAAACGTGTACCAAAGGCATACTCCGGGTAACAAGCACAGGCATATTCGCATCAACGGAAGCCCTTCATACCCATCTTTCTTCACCACTCAAAACACAATGTAATTTCCCTTAGAGGCATAACCAATGGGCATTTCAGGATGTCCCTGCCCTAAATCTCCCCAGCAACTCCTGAAACGGCTCTAACAGAAACAGTCTTGCCTTCTCCTCCCTGCTATGTCAGTGTGTAAAGCCTGAGAGGATCACACAAGGAAGCTGCCACCTCCATAGCCACGTTTGGGAACTACGGTGCTAGAACAGGACCACCCTCCTCTTAGGGGGAGCACACTGCTGAACATCTGTCCTGAACAGTCACCACCAGAAGTGCAGGCGTCCCCACCCTTCCCTATGACTAGGGCTCTCAACCCAACAGAACTGCATCCATCTCCTGAAATGGCTAACCCACCTGGTCCCTGCAACCTCAGGCACCCCAGCAAACCCTTCGAGAGCCTCCACCTCTTCTAAGAATGTTCCTCTACCTTCTAGCTCTGTCTGAGACCTGGGTGTGCCCTGGGGACACCACATCAAGCAGATGCTATTTCTCCTCCATGCCATGTGCTTCAGGGCCAGACAGACCAGATATGAGTCCTTCCTCCCTCCCCAATGTCGTCTGCACTTCAGTACCTCCGTTAGCCCCCTCCCTCTTACAAAAGCCCCCACACGTTTGAGGCCTGGGCTTTCCAGCCATAATAGCCTGTCCCTCACCTCGTTACTATCCACTACAGACCTTCTGGTCACTTCTCTCATTTATTGAGGACATCTGCTTCTGGTCTGCAGACTTCCGTTCTACCCCAAGTCCCGTCGTCCTCCCCAGTGACACCTGTGCATATGGATGTCCCAGCCAAGCTTGGCTCCTCTCAAGTCCTTGATCCTCTCTTCTCTGAAAACCCTTTCCTTCATTCTATCTAACGTTGTCATGGTCAAAACCTGAACTTCACCGTCACCAGAAACAGTTACCTCCTCTAACCCTCTAGCCTCAGCCTCCATCCTTCTTGCTCACTTGTTCAAATACCACCCCCCACACAATTCTCTGCCCTCTTGAAACCTGCAAGCATTGGCCTCCAGCACTCTCTGTCTGCGTAACAAGCCCCTCTGGGCTGCACTGCCTCCCTCACCAGCTTAGATCCCAAAGCCTGACATGAGAAAACCCTCTTGCAGATACCTCATCTCCCTGCTCCCTTCCCCTCCATCTCACTCGCTGTTTTCAGCACCTGCACCCAGCACGCAAATGCTGCTGTCGAGGGAAAGAAACTCAAGAAAGCAGCCTGCCAGCACTCCACTTTCAATGCACTTATGATCACAAACCACGAATGGGCACTCCCCCACACTTCCTAGTAATCTCGCTGTGACTCACCCCGTGCCCTCCCTCTGCTCACTCGTGACAGATAACTGAACCTCATTTGTCCCAGAGAACACGAAGCCATCAAGCCCAAACTCCCTCAGAGCTCCTTCACCAAATCTACAAACCTTCCACGCCCTTCTTCTCCTTGTCTCCAGCCTCATGGAGTGCACAATCCTGCTCTTAGCAAAGGCCGAGCCCTCCACCAACACCATACCCAAGAACTTAATTCCTACCACTACCCTTTTTCGGCAGCACCCATCAGTCTTTACTTTGCTACAGGATCACCCCCAACAGCGTGTAGACTTGAATCTCCACCCTAAAGACTCGCACATGCGTGCATGCCTTTGACCCCCATATATCCTTCTAGCTAATGACACAATTCCTCTATAGGAATTATCTATGCTAACACTTCTCAAACTTTAACGCATAGTTTACCTGGGAATCTTGTGAAAATGTATATTTTGATTCAGTAGGTCTGGAGTGGAACCCAAGATTCGGCACCACTAACCTAGTCTCTAATCATGCTCCTGACCCACAGGCCCCACTCTGGGTAGCAAAAGTCTGTGTTTCCTTCCCTCACTATTTATGGAAACCATTCCAATCCAACTTCCTCCCAACATAAGCTCACAGAAACTTGTGAGATCAAGATCACCCACAAACTCCACGTAGCTAGCTCCAATAAAAACTCTTCTTTCTTCCTTCCCATGCCCTCCTCCTCTTTAAAATGAGCAGGTAGCAAGAGCGATAAAATGCTGCCTGGAAACGGAAGGCCCGCAGCAGGCCAGTATAGGGCCCCTCCCAGCGTCCCTCTCCTGAAGCCATCCCTCCTGGCTTCCACAGCCCACATTCTCCCACAGGCTGAGCGCTTCCCAGGTGGCTCTCTGGGCCCTTTCTCGGCGCCACTTGCCAGGCATTCCTCCTCCCCCTCTAGATGGCAGCATTTCTCAGAGTTCAGTCTTGCTCTCTCCTCATCTGCACTCTCTTCCCAGGTATCGCATACAGCTCAGTGGCTATACAGACAACTTATGAACCTGAGGATGCAGCCCTGCCCACTCTCCTGGCCCCCAGGCTCACAGCCTTGCTGCGACCCCTGCCCACTGCGCCGCCACAGGATTCTCAACTTATTCCCAAAATAGAACTCTTATTCTTCCCCCTTAAAATCTGCTCCTTCACTATCCCCCATTTACTACCTACCAAAGTCACTACTAGTATCCCTACCGTTACCAATGACCTGGAAGTCATTCTTAACTCCCATTGCCTTTCCCCAGCTCAATTCATCACCAATTCTACGGATTCCATCTCCAACATACATTTCAAATCCATGCACTTCTTCCATCTTCTCTGCCACCATCCACTCAACAGCCCCAGCTTCCTAAGTGACCCCTCACTGCCACTCCAGCCCCTCTTCAATCTGTTCTCCACACAGCCCTTCCAACGAAGCTTCTAACACTGCACATGACACTGTGCTTACCGCTCTTTAAAGGCTCATCATGAGCAGCAGCTAAACCCTCTACTGGCCACGGCCTCCGTGGCCTTTTCCTTGCCTTCCTCCAGCCCTGTGAATGTGCCAAGCGCTTTCCTACCTAGGACTCCTTCCATATCCCCCCACCCTGATGCACACATATGTACATACACACACACACACACACACACACACACACATACTGCATTCAGGAAGGCCTGAAGCAAGAGGAAGCAAAGTCTAGTCAAGAAACTGGAGAAAGACCTTCACAGCTATCTGCAGCAGAGAGAAAGGCAGAGCCCAGTACAAGATGACACTGAGGAGGAAAGGAAGGGAGGGATCATTCAAGACCTCGGTGTAGGCCAAGTTTAGGGATCTGGGACCTTTGAACGCACTGGAAAGCCATTGAAGTATTTCAAGTAAATGGGTAACACAATTAGGCTTGAATGTTGAAAAGGTAATTGTGGCTACAGAGTAGAAAAACGGAGGGGTCAAGAGCAGATGTGGGTATGTACCAGGCCAGGCCGGCAACAGGGTGGGGACTAAGGAGATGATAATGCCCATGAGGAAAGTGACTAAATTTTAGACCTACTTAAGATGTTAAAAAATGGCAGTGTTTACTAAGTGAACAGATATAATTTGAGATGTTTAAAAGGCTTGCCATGCAAGTATTACTAGAGGTATCACATTGGCTAAAATTCATTCCTCACAATAGGATCAGCTATCAGCAGTAAAGCACTGGCCACCAATCCTTCCTGTGGGAGGAAGGAGGGAGATTACAAGGAAAGTAGAATGAAAGAAAAGAAAGATACTAGCTCATAAATTAGGGCAGAGGATGGGAAAGGGGCCAAAAATAGGAAGCAGAGGAAGTGCAAATAGTGCTGACTTTTCAACTCTGCCTAACAGTGACTCTAACAACCTTCAACTGGATTGGGAAGAACAAAAGCTATTCTCAGAAAAGCTTGTCTTCTGAGGTTGAAATTTAACATGATTAATGAAATCTTTCATTATAAATATGCACAACTCAAAGGATATTCATTATAAAAAATATCAGGATCATAAAATTTTTAGAGATGAAAGGGACTTAGAGGTCATTTAGCCAGGCTCAGGCTCAGGATTCAGAAACTCTTCTCTCTACCTGTAGGCACTTCAGGAAGATTTCATCCGGAGCTAAAAGAATAACGCCTTTCTATCCAGGTCGATAATGAAAATGTATGAGGGTCTCAAAAGAGAGCTGAAGAACTGCTAGGCAAACAAGCAGTATCCAAAGTTTTAAAATAATGGGGAAGAGTAAGAGGGTTTAGGTTCTCCAAAATTTTTCAGCTACTTTGCCAATGAGTTTTATTTTTAAGAACGCACAGATAATGAATGACTAATTTTAAGCCATTCATCAAAGGAGATCACCCTGTCAATATTTTTTTACCAACTTGTTTTGGGGTAAAAGAAAAAACTTCAGACATTCCTTTTGGTTTAGGGACCAGTAAGATCTGAATTTCTAATTTCCAAAGCTACTGCATACTTGGCTAATTTCAGCATCTGACAAAGAACCAGAAGAAAGAACATAAAAGTTTCACGTATAATATTAAAGCTTCTAGAATAGTAAAGACCCCAGCTGTGTTTCCATCTCCTAAAGTATACTTCAGTAAACATCTGAAAGATTTTCTCAATGATGTTTGGACTAAACCTTAAAAAAGTTGTGGTGGCTAGCCTCCAAGAATACTGATGAGCCCTGACCTCCCCTCTTGTAGTCCTTTCCCACACTGTACCAGGTCTGGTCTGAATGCTAGTAGAAGGGATGGTATGCCATCTCCAAGATTAGACACTGGATTAGTCTGTTCTCACGCTGCTATGAAGAAATATCCGAGACTGGGTAATTTACAAAGGAAAGGGGTTCAATTGACCCACAGTTCCACAGGGCTGGGGAGGCCTCAGAAAACTTACAACCATGGCAGAAGGCACCACTTCACAGGGCAGCAGGGGAGAGAATGAGTGCCAGCAGGGGAAATGCCAGATGCTTGTAAAACCATCAGATGATGTGAGAGCTCACTATAAGGAGAAGAGTACGAGGGAAGGCCCCCATGATTCAATTACCTCCCACCGAGTCCCTCCCACAACATGAGGGGATTATGGGGATTACAATCAAGGTGAGATTTGGGCGGGGACACAGCGAAACCACATCAGACACCAATATACTGCTGCTTCCATCTTGATCATTATCATATTCATTCTCTCCCTCTCTCCCCAACCCCCTCAGATCACTTTCTCTGGGGAGAAAAGCCATGTTGTGAAAAGCCCTTTGGAGAGGCCCACAGGGTGTAGAACTGAGGCCTCCAGCCAACAGCCATGTGAGTCTGCCATTTTGGAAACAGATCCTCTGGTCCCGGTGGAGCTTCAGATGACTGCAACCTCAGGAGGGAGCCAGAAGCACCCAATCAAGCTGTCCCCAGATTCCAGAACTTCAGAAACTGCGTGAGATCATAAATGTCTGTTGTTTTAAGCTGCTAAGTTTGGGGAAATTTGTAATGCAGCCCAGAAAACTCATTCAAAATGTGGGCAAACTACAGGCAGCCAGGCGCGCAGGACCAAACTACTAAATTTCCTTCAACTCATGCCGTATACTCGGTAAAATTACATAGCTTGGAACAGTGCTATCTATAAAATGCCCACAAAGCACTGACAAAAGCAACAATGAAAACAATATATTGGCAATTATCAATTAATGGCAACTTTTTCCGCATTTAGATTTCGACTAAAACACAACTAGCCACCACCAACAACAACAACAACAAGAACAAAAACAGCCAAGAGAACACTAAGGAAAATTATAAGCAGCTACTTTTTTTAAAGTGACAAACTTGAAATTGAGACCTGGTTAGAATTTTGCAATTGCTGTAGTAAGCAATGCCGTCCCTCTTTGACACTCACTTCCACATCCTCTTCATCTTTCTTTCCACGGTCACCCATCCAAGGCTCATTAACCCTCTTGCCTACTGGCCCCTCTGCTTTTTGGAATATCTAAGACTATGTGTACACATAGACCAATATTTATATTCCTAGCTACCAAAAGAACTGAGGAGCTAAAGAAGACAGCCCATGGTCAAATCTCCAAAGCCATATATTTAACTGGTATGGCTTGGATCAGTGGATCTGTGCCAAATAGACAGCTGACACTCAGTAAATGTAAGTTTCTCTCCTCCTTACGTACTCTGCCGTGTGATGAGGGAAGAGTTCCTTTTCCTCTGTGCTCGGCTCTCTTTGCGCTAACATTCAGAACAACATGCATTCATTTAAAAAAACAAAACAAACAAACAAACAAAAAAGCGTCTTGCATGTCTAGAGCAGGGGCTGGTTAGCAGTAACTAGAGCCAATGAAAAGTGGGACTCCTGTATACCATCTGCAGACAAGTTACACTGGAAAACTACAGAGTTCACCTAGATCTCTTCCCACTCTAGTTGTTATGTTGTCTCCAAATTTAGCTTTCAAGAAAGGTCTCTAATGATGTTTCTAACTTCCATAAATTACATGAGGGGGGTAAGAATTTAGTAACTAAATGCAAAGAGATATAGTAGGATTATGTGATTTGTAACAAAGGATTATCCCTGCCAGACGGGGTGGCTCACACCTGTGATCCCCAGCATTTTGGGAGGCCAAGGTGGGAGGATGGCTTGAGCCCAGGAGTCCGAGACCAGCCTGGGCAACACGGTGAAACCCCATCTCTAAAAAAAATATAAAAATTAGCGTGGCATGGTGGCACAAGCCTGTAGTCCCAGCTACTCGGGAGGCTGAGGTGAGAGAATCACCTGAGCCTGGGAGGTCCGGGCTGCAGTGAGCGGTGATCGCACCACTCCACGCCAGCCTGGGAAATAGCCCAAGATCCCGCCTCCCAGAAAAAAAAAAGAAAGATTATCTCAATTCTCAGGCTTAAAATTTTTCATGGAATCTCAAGCCATCTTCAGCCAAGGCAAGAATTTAGAACTTTCCTACTCTCATTTTTTACCAAAATCTTTTCATATGCCGTGAAAGACTCTAAATCATGTTTCTCTATCCTTATGGTCTAGGTCCCAAGTTCCCAAAAGATATCTAATAACTTACACTATTTTCCACAGACAATCCTGGGAAAATGTTCTACTCCTCGGGCAGAGGGAAATCTGGCTGAGATCTCCGAAAAGAGTGCTGTTTCCAACAGGAAGCAATGTGAATGGGCAAGGAAGGAAAGCCCCAGATATGGTCAGAATAAAGCAGGCCGGCTGACAACTAAAACCACGCACCAAAAATATGTCTCCCTGGCCGCCTTCTCCCCCATTCTCATTTCGTTTAATCCTAACAATTAGGATAACTATCATCGCCCCTCTACAGTTGTTGACTCTGGAGCTCAGAGGCGTAAAGACCGTGCTCCATATCACAACACTGGTAAACTCTCAGAACCTGCATCAAACCTAGGTCTTCAAACTCATCCCTCCTGTTTTTCCCAATATGCAGTGCTACCTTTCATGGTCGCCCCATTTCTGAGCCTTGACCTTTTCTGAGCTTTGACATCCAACCAACTTATGGCTCTGCTTTCAACGCCTCTTTAAAGATTCACTATCCCCTCTGATACTCCGTGCCCACCATCCATCCCCAAAACTTCAGAAGAAATGAGGTTAGAAAACCAGGACAGAGCAGAAAGTGCACTGTTCTACAAGAGCTGAAGACCAGTCACAGTTAACCCAGATGAGCAATCAGCCAAGTCTCTTCCACGGCCAATTCACTCAGTCCGCCAGGCACAAGCACTTCTCTCCCAAAGACTCACCTGATAAGAACACCCACCGAAGTTTCAACGTTTCTCGTTGGAAATGAGCACAGAGAGGACACTGCTCACGCAAGCAGTGTGGACGCAACAAGCTCCGCGCCCCGCAGCCCTCCACCGAGCACGGATAACCTCACACCCCCACAGGTGGCGAAAACCAGGGCGGCGATGCCCAGTCCAGGCGCTTCCCCTTAGAAGCCCCTTCGCCGCTGGCCCCTATCAGAAAGGAACGGGAAGGAGGCTGGGGGAGAAATAACTTTATGTTCATTTGCTAGACAGGACCAAAACAAAACCAGCAAACCGAAGCCCTTCAGGAACACCGCCCAGTTCACGGCGCGTGCAAGTTCCGAGGGCAGTAAGTTTTTGCAACACTTCCCAGCCCTGACCCTGCCCAAGCTGCAGCCGGAGGACTGAGGAAGTGGACGGTCCCGGGCGGGAGGCCCGCGGCAGGAAGTGGAAGCAGAGCCATCTGCGGGATAGTGAAGGAACCGCGGCGACAAGGGAGAGGCGGAGGCCGCCCCCGCTTCCTCAGCCCCAGGCAGCCCGGGAGGCCGAGACTCCCCCAGGAAGCCCCCTGGAGCGGAGCGGGGCCGCTGCCGGGGCGTCGCCCTCCGCCGGCTTCGGGACGCGACGTGTCCTGCCGCCGCCCGGCCACAGCCCGGCACAGAGGGAGCAAGACGCTGCGGGCGCGCGGCGTACCCCACTCCCCAGCCCGCGCCCCACCCCGCCCGGAGCCCGCGGGCGCCGCGCCCTTACCAGGGACCAGTCCAGCTGCCTCCGCGGTCCGCACCCGGCCAGCCGCTCTTAAACGCGCCCCGCCCCCTCCCGGGGCCGGACCCCAGCGGTCCTACGCCGATTTGTCATTGAGTAGCCCGGCTCGCTTTCCCACCCCCCGAGCGCGCCCCCGGCGTCGCCTAGGCAACCCCTCCTCTCGAGAGCGCGCCTTCGCTTCCGTTCTTGCCCTCTCCTCGGAAACCACGCCCGTCGAGGGGCTGTCAGCCAATCCGAGGCGGGTTTTCCAAGCAGCGGGCGGCCGATGAGGTTTCGCCAATGAGAAGCTGCCTTAGGCAGAGGGGGCGGACCCGGCGCGCCTGCCCCGCCCCCCTCTGTTCCCTCTTTGCCCCAGCCGACACGGAGCTCGTAACCCTGCGGCAGTGGAGGAGCTGCCCGCCGGTACTGAGGGCGGGTGCGGGCGGGAAAGGTAGGGGCGCCAGTTGTGGGATTCAGGCCAGGGCCAGGACGAAGTAATGGAAAGTAAAAGCGAAGGACAGACCTGATCATACAGAAACAGAAGAAAATTACGAGGCGGCGAAGAGTGCTTGAGCGCGGCGATGGGGACGCTGCCAGAGGGTCCTGGGGCGGGACTCCACCTGCCGCCACCACTCGCTTCGCTGATGACATCCCATCAGCAGTAATGGAGTTACTGAGTGCATCGCGGTGACTGGACCCAGGCCGCCTACAAGGGCCAGAATCCCACCCCAGCCACAGCCTCGAGTCTGGAAATGCAGTGGTCAAGCTCCCGGCCAACAGGTTTTCTCCTGCCAAAACCCGGGAACGTGTGATTTTGTATCCAGTACAGCTTCATCTCGGTGGATTTTTCCTCCCTAACCACCTCCGCCTCCGCAGGTTTTGTGACCGTGCGACCTCATGCGAGTCACAAGGCATCGCAACTAACAGTTTAAATGTCCGCCTCTCTTATCTCTAAGGAAGAGAACTATCTCTTATGCAATGTGATATCCATGGCTGCTAGCACAGTGTAATTAATTATTTCATTGTGGATCATTATAAGTTAGGATGCATGTGTACTATACTGGAGACTTTGGGCCATGATTAGATTGCTATGTATCTACCAGATCCAGTCCCTCCATCAGCATCTATATCAAAAAGCACAGAAGTTTTACCTTGGTCTTAAATGACCAACTTAACAAAAAAAGTACAATCAGAAGAATATCCTAGTGTTAGCCTACTATTTTAAGTATTCTGTTTTTACCATTCTCATTCACATTTAAAACTTTTATTGAGTGCTAATTGTATGACAGACACTTTGCTAGGCACAGTAAGGAGATGGGGTAGGAGGCTTCCCAAAGAGGAAGCTCCCTAGTATTTATAGCCTAGAAGAGGAATCAGACCCAAACCTTTTCTTATGGAGTAACAATTAAGTGCACAGGTTTGGAGTCTGGAAGCACAGGATTAAAGGAGGGTTCTACCTTATGACTAGCAGTTACTTAATTAGGAAACTACTTCTGTGGGCTTTAGTTTCACCAGCTGCCCAATAGCAGCACCTCCACGCTGTAGGTATGAAGATGTACATGAAAGTCCACGTAGAGCTCTCAGTACAGTGGTAGGAACTTGGTGAGTGCCTCACGAATGTGAGCTTACACAGTGATTGCCACCAGAGGCCACGATGTACAGTCAAGTGCATGATCACCAACCTGGCACAGCCTTATCTCCCAAAACCCATCTGTATCAAGTGTGACCACGTGCAGCCTGGTGGAAAGGGCCTGCTGTGGTGGTACCCTTTGTCAAATGCAAGTATAGAGAGAAGAGCAGCTGCAGCGGCCTACCCGAGTGAAAAGGGTACTGTAGTTGAGTGAACAGGGTCAGAAATCAGGTCACAGGCCAGGATTCTCCTGTTCCCACCTGCCCCCAGCCCCCAGGACCCACAGCAGCTGCAGGAGGTTTCCCCACCTTTCCTGGGGTGCTGAAGTGCCATTCCTTTGCATTGGTAACAGGATGCACGGGGCTTTCTGAGAAATGCTGCATTCATTCTCTGCCTGCCTAGAACTCGGAGGGGTCCTACTGGGACTCCTCCAGCAGGATCATCTGTTCAGATCCCGGACATGCCCGACCCTGAGCTGTGTGGTAGAGTCAGACAGGAGTGGCAGGACCCTTTCAGTGGGGCAGTATCATACAGGACACCAATAGGGGAAACGTGTCCCAACAGGAGAAGGGCACCAAGAGGCCACCAGCCTCGGCTGCCTCTAAGATGGCTCATTCCAGGTCTCAGGGGACCTCTTGTCGGCTGAGTTTTTCCTGCCAGAACTCTGACTCCCAGCAGAGCCAGGGGTTTGAGCAGCAGGAATACATCCTTCTACTTATTGATTACTGTGGGAGTCTTTAGTGCTGTGTGACAAACATTTCTACTCCTCTCTTCTGAGCACTGGGAACTTCCTAACCCTGTAGTTGGGTGGAGCCATGTGACTAGCTCTAACTGATCACTTGTGAGCAGAAATGACACATAAATCATTTATAGGCTGGAGAAGTTAATTGCCAGTATAAGACCTCCAGAGCTCTCTTGTCCTTGGTATGGCTACTGAGAATGTTAGAAAATGTGACTGCTCCATCAGCCAGGGTTTCTACAATGAGCACAGGCCCCCTGCCAACCTGTGATGGACATTTAGAATGACTGAGAAATAAGTCCTTAACAGTTTGAAGACACTATGATGTGGGAATTGTTTGTTACTGCACGTAGCTTAGCCTGCTCTGACTGATGCAAGGTGAACAACTCAGACAAAAGGACTGAGAAGAGGCCAGTAAACAGACAAGTACCCCGATAATTACAAATTATGTCATTACAAATTATTTTAGACTGGGTGGTCAAAAAAGATCTCTCTTGGGAGGTGACATTTAAGCTAGGACCTCAAGGATGAGAAAAATCAATCTTGGCAAAAGTTGGGGGTGGGAGGAAGGTCAGGAGAGTATTTCAGGCAGAGGCATAAGCCTGTGCAAAGTTCTGAGGCAGAAGAAAGCTTAGTACTGCTGAGAATGGCCAGGAGGCCTGGAACCGTGAGCAGGGGAAAGTGAGTCACACAGGGCAAGAGCCAGATGATGCAGGGGCTTCTCGCTTATGTGGAGGAGTTTGAAATTTACTCCTAGTGCAGTGGAAACTGTTGAAGAGGTTTGATATGGTTTGGACATGTGTCCCCTCCAAATCTCATGTTGAAATGTAATCCCCACTGTTGGAGGTGGGGCCTGGTGGGGGTGGGTTTTGATCACGGGGCAGATCCCTCGTGAATGGCTTAGTGCTAGCCCCTTGGCGGTGAATTCTTGCTCTGAGCTCACATGAGGTCTGGTTGTTTAAGAGTGTGTGGCACCTCCCCACCTATTCTTATCCCCGCTCTCAGTATGTGATGCACCTGCTCCCACGATGCCTTCCACCATGACTGGCAGCTTCCTGAAGCCTCCCCAGGAGCAGATGCCAGTGCTATGCCTCCTGTACAGCCTGCAGAAACATGAGCTAATAATTAAGCCTCTTTTATCAATTACCCAGTCTCAGGTATTTCTTTATAGCACCACAAAATGGACTAACACGGATGGGTGAGGTGGCTCAGGCCTGTAATCACAGCACTTTGGGAGGCCGAGGTAGGTGGATCATGAGGTCAGGAGTCCGAGACCAGCGTGGCCAACATGGTGAAACCCTATCTCTACTAAAAATACAAAAAAATTAGGCAAGCATGGTGGCGGATGCCTGTAATCCCAGCTACTCGCGAGGCTGAGACAGAGAATTGCTTGAACCCAGGAGGCAGAGGTTGCAGTGAGCCAAGATCATGCCACTGCACTCCAGCCTGGGCGACAGAGCGAGACTCCATCTCAAAAAAAAAAAAAAAAAGAACTAACACGTGGTTCAAGCCAGGAGGCTGACATGCTTTGATTTTGGTTTTAAAAAGATCACTCTGGGTCAGGCATGGATTATGCCTATAATCCCAGCACTTTGAGAGGCCAAGGAGGGCGAATCTCGGAGTCAGGAGTTCAAGACCAGCCTGGGCAACATGGTGAGACCCCATTTCTATAAAAAATTTAAAAATTAGGCAGACAGTGGTGCACACCTGTGGTCCCAGCTACCAGGGAGGCTGAGGTAGGAGGTTGAGTGAGTCCAGGAGGTAGAGGTTGAGCCCAGGAGGCAGAGGTTGCAATGAGCTGAGATCGTGCCACTGCACTCTAGCTTGGACAACAGAGCAAGAAGCTGTCAGAAAAAAAGAAAACAAAATTACTCCGGCTGTGGTGGGGAGATTGGGCTGTGAGGGGTGGATGTGGAACCAAGGTTAGGACCCTGTTCCGGGGGTCCACGCACAGTGGGTTCCAGAGGGCTAGAGAGGGTAATGAGCTCTCAGATCACAGATTTGGAGAGATTACAGGAGGAAGGGAGCAAGAGAGCTGAAGACCAAACAGAACAGTCTTCCTCCAAACCCCCGAGGAACCAGAGGCAAGGTTTGAAGTTTAGATTCCCAAAGGTGCTTTGACACCAGGGACATGGGTACTCAAAAGCCAGGAAGGAAATGGGGGAGGGTTTGAATTTCCCAGAACATCAGCCAGCAGTAGAGACTTGCTTCCATGAGCTGGCAGGCGTGTATACATAGATCGTATTATTAGAAAGAGGACCGGCAAGCTTCTGTGGGCATCCCTGTGGACATTTGATCTTTGTTGACCGCATCAATTAGAAAAGAAAAAAGGCTGCCAATCTACAGACGGGGGAACAGCCATTCTCACTTGCTGATGGTTCTGGACAGACGCTATTCCGAGCGGCCACAGCAAGAGGAGCTCGCCCTCAGTCCTTTCTCAGCTTTGCCATCTGTGTTTCGCCACCCCTCAGTGCCCAGATGTTCTCGCCTCACTTCCTGCTGTCTGGTCCTGTTCTCAGGCACAGGTTGCACAGGCTGATTCACATGCAGGAATAAATGGCTAGTTACAGCTCCATTCCCACTCCTTCCTGGGCACTTGATGAAAACCTGAAGTTCTAGGCCGTGGGAGGTCTTCATGGGAGGACCTAAGACCTTTAATTCACATCACTAGGATGGAGGGATCTACCCCTCGTCCAAAAAAAGCTCAGACTCCTGAGTTCTCACGCGAAGCACCAGGTAAGGACAAAGCGTCATGTGAACCCTTGTGGAGAGCCTGAGCAGTAGCCCCGAGCCTTCCTTTCCTTGCAGCCTTTTGCAGGCAGCTACCAAAAAAAGCTCTTGCCCTTTACTGATTCCCAAACATATTCAAAAGCTTGACTCTGTTTCTCAGTTTAGTCATTGCCACTATAACAGACTTATGAGGGACTTTAAAAACCACTTTTCCCTAAGCGTGGTATTGAGGGCTTCTCTTTCCCCATCACCATCTCTCAAGGCGGTCCCTACATCCCAGCCAACCAGCAGGCACTCACCAGATGTTCCTGGGAATTGCTGTCTTAGAAAGTCAAAGGCCCAAGTCATTCACTAAAGAAGAAGCTTTCATCTTCCAACAGGAGCAAGTCTACTCGGGAAACACATTAGGAAAAAAACTCATGCATTTCAATTTCAATTTTAAATTATTTAATTAGCTGGGCTTATCTTTCTGCCGTCATAGTTTACACAGAGTTATCTCCCAGAAATGAAGTCAAATCTGTCTTGTAACTGAGACATACGCCTTCCTCACTATTGCTCATCCCAGCTGCATGCCCGCTCACGTCCTCCCCCTTCCCTCTTCCCGCAGACGCATGCTCTGTGCTTCCCACAACCTGCACAGGAACAACTGCTGCAGATCTGGTACCGTCCTCCAGGTAACCAGATAAAAGCCGCCACGGGGTGACAGCTGCAAAGTACTCCATTGTGAGAGAAAATGAGATTCAAGTGTCTGGATTCTGCACTGAGCTCTTTCCAAAGTGAAATATGATTTGCAGCCTACCAGGAAGCCAGCCTCATCCAAGAGCATGACAGGACCCTGCTTGGCCCCCTCCCTCCCTCCCCAGCTAAGCTGTCCTCTTGATAGCATCACAAGGCTTCCCTGGATGCCGCCTCAACAACAGACGCAGTGGGGACTGCACTCAGCCACAGGCTCTCCTTCAGACTCCCCATGACCTCTGCTGCCCTTTAAACGTCAGAGCACCCTGGAGAACCACAGCCACACCTGCAGCCCACCCATCCTACATGCTGACCGCACCCAGGCGGATCCAGGTCCTCGGCCCCTGATCTGCAGATGCACACGATGCTAGCAGCCAGCCGGCGCTGGACGGCTGGACAGACAGACAAAGAAGACATGAAGACCTGAGTTAGGAAGGGGGAGGAGGAAGGAAAGGATGTTAGTGGCAGGCTTGGCACTGTTAGACATTCAGCTGTGCTCTCCTGGCCCCTCACAGCAATCCTCACTTCACAGGGGAGACCCCGGGTCTCAGAGAGTCAAGAGGTTATAAAAGCCTCAGGGCCCTTTAGTCACCGCTAACTGCTGGAGGCTGATTCTAGGATGGGGGGGTGGGGTGCACTTCAAAGGGAAAGTGGATGCCCCTCTGTCTCCCAAGCCCATCCTCCTTCCTCCTCCAGCCCTCAGGAGGGTCAGCGCCATGGGCCACCCCAGGACTGGGACTGGCCCCTCAGCAAAGCCCCAGGCAGCCTCTGTCACCCTGTCCCACCCACAAATGCCAAACCCTACCCTGGTGAATTTTTATGAGCAGCATTTTTAAAATTGTGGCTTTGGTTGTAGACAGCCCCATTCCTTTCCTGCATCCGCTCCAGAGAACAGGGCAAGGCCAAAGGGTCAGAGGTTCGAGGAATGCGGGGTGGTGTGGGGGGTAAAAGGACATAGCTGAGAAGTCCCCAGACCCTAGCTCCACCAGGAGGTAAGACTACCAAGCCATTAAAATGCACATCTCTGGGTTGGGGATCAAAGGGCGATTCCCCGTTTTCCATTGGGGATGTCCAGTGATATGATTTGGCTCTGTGTCCCCATCCAAATCTCACGTGGAATTGCAATCTCCAATTTGGGGTTGGAATCTGGTAGGAGGTGATTGAATCATGGGCGCGGATTTCCCCCTTGCTGTTCTCATGATAGTGAGTTCTCACAAGATCTGGTTGTTTGCAAGTGTGTGGCTCTTCCCCCTTTTCTCTCTCTCTCCTGTTGCCATGTGAAGATGTGCCTGCTTCCCCTTCACCTCCTGCCATGATTGTAAGTTTTCTGAGGCCTCCCTAGCCATAGTTCCTGTACAGCCTGTGGAACTGCGAGTCAATTAAACCTCTTTTCTTCAGAAATTACCCAGTCTCGGGTAGTTCGTTATAGCACAGTGTGAGAACAGACTAATACAACCAATGTCTGTGGCAGGCCCTGTTCCCGTCTAGGATCAGCAGGTCCTGGAACACCCAGAGCATCATCCACTACCCCTTCTCTAGTGGACACAACCCTAAGACTAGAGTTGCCACATGAAATACCAACGCAATACAGGGGCCATACTTATATGAAGAATGAAATCTGAAATTATATCTGAAATTCAAATTTAACTGGGCATGTTGTATTTTTATTTGCAAAATCTGACAACCCTACCCAAGCCCAGGAATCTCCAGGTGGGCAAATCTCAGGGGCCCACACCCACCAACAGCGTCAAATCCCCCAGCTGCTGAGAGGGGAGGCCGGAGTGGCAGGCCCAAGAAACAGCTCTCAGACAGAGGGACTCCCTTCCCAGGTATGAAAAGTACCCCAGTGAGGACAGCTGGAGACTCCAATGAGGCAGTGTGTGGCAGCTCTCCTGCACCAGGAGGATGGAAGGAGGTGCTCCCCAGGCCCTGCTCCTCCCCATGGCTCCAGAGGCATGTGCCCTTCTCCTGAGGAATCCCACACAGCCTGTTCCCACCCAGCAGAGTCCTGGTAAGGGCTGGGGCAAGAGTGGTGGCCCAGCCATAGCCTCTGGACTTCTCCCACTTCCTCCTCTTAGAAGCCTTCTTGATGACTCAGGCCTCCCTGATCTGTCCACACATTTTCACAACCAATTACATGGCCCTCTCCTCTTCTGTTGTTTTGAGTGCATGAGGGCTCCCAGCTGAACTCAGAAGCCCTGGCAGACGGAGTGCCAATGTTATAACCCAGCACAATGCACCGAATCAGTGCTCACCTAAGACATAAAGACCAGTGAAAGCCTTGGGCGAAAAAAGTCATGCCTCTGAGCCTCGGTTTCTGCATCAGAACGAAGGGAGCTCTCTCACAGAGGTTGATGGGAAGATTACATAATACAATGCCAAGGGCACCATGCCAATTTGGCCCCTGAGAGCCAGTTAGTCCATGTCCATTTTCTTTATTGTTTTATTTACTTTTTAAAAAAACAGATGGGGTCTTGCTGTGTTGCCCAGGCTAGTCTCAAACTCATGGCCTCAAGTGATCCTCCCACCTCGGCCTCCCAAAGTGCTGGGATTACAGGCATGAGCCACTACACCAGGCCACTTTATTTTTTGTTGTGTTTTAATTTTAAAATTATTATTATTATTATTTGAGACAGAGTCTTGCTCTATTGCCCAGGCTGGAGTGCAGTGGGTGCGATCTTGGCTCACTGCAAGCTCTGTCTCCTGCATGCACGCCATTCTCCCATCTCAGCCTCCTAAGTAGCAGGGACAATAGGTGCCCGCCACCACACCCGGCTAATTTTGTTTTTGTATTTTTCGTAGAGACAAGGTTTTACCATGTTAGCCAGGATGGTCTCGATCTCCTGACCTTGTGATCTGCCCACCTCAGCATCCCAAAGTGCTGGGATTACAGGTGTGAGCCACCGCGCCCGGCCTAAAATTATTTTTAATTGTGGTAAAATATATATACATAAAAGTCACCATCTTAGCTGTTAAGTGTATAGTTCAGTGGTATGAAGAAAATTCCCAGTGTCGTGCAGCCATCATCACCATCCACCCCTAGAACTCTAAACTCTACATCCATTAAACACTCAATCCCCTTCCCTCCTGTGCCCCCAGCCCCTGGCAACCACCAATTGACTTTCTGTCTCTGTGAATTTAACTACTCCAGGTACCAGGTAACAGTGGAATCATTCAGTATTTGTCCTTTCATGACCGGCTTTTTCACTTAGCATAATGTCCTCAAGGTTCACCTATGTCATGGCCTGTCCTTCCTTCCTTGTTGAAGCTTGACGAATCATTCCATCGTGTGTGTCATACTCTGTTTATCTACTCACCTGCCCATGGACACGGGTCGCTTCCACCTCTGGCCTATCATGAGAATGTTGCTGTGAATGTGGGTTTGCAAATATCTCTGAGACCTTGCTTTCAATTCTGTCGGGCATACACTCAGAAGTGGAACTGCCAGATCTTATGTTAATTCTGCTTCATTTTTTGAGGAACCATCATACTGTTTTCCATAGCAACTGCACCATTACACATTCCCACCCACAGTGCACAAAGGTTCCAATTTCTCCATGTCCTCCAACAGTTGCTCTTCTCTGCCTTTTTTTTTTTTTTTTTTTTTTCAGATGTTCGCTCTTGTTGCCCAGGCCGGAGTACAATGGCACGATCTCAGCTCACTGCAACCTCCGCCTCCTGGGTTCAAGTGATTCTCCTGCCTCAGACTCCCAAGTAGCTGGCATTACAGGTGCACACCACCAAGCCCAGCTAATTTTTATATTTTTAGTAGCAGCGGGGTTTTGCTATGTTGGCCAGGCTGGTCTCAAACTCCTGACCTCAGGTGATCCACCCACCTTGGCCTCCCAAAGTGCTGGGATTACAAGCATGAGCCACCGTGCCTGGCCCTCTCTGCTGTTTTAATAGCAGCCATCCTAAGGGTGTGAGGGGGCTGTTTCCTTCCTCTTTGGATCCACACACCTTCGAGCCCCGCTCGTAGCAGGCACTCTATGGATGTTCACCCTGTGAACTAGATTCTCTCCTGAGCTTTCTCCCCTGGTCTTCTGGCTCTTAGGAGGCAAACAGGCTGCTTCTCTTCCTGCAGGGGACCTTGGGCCTTGTGGCTCTTGGGGATTATTTACAGCCAGGGCCACTCCTGTTCTCCCCTTGCGCAGGCTCAAGGATGAGCCCTTCTGCGGGAGTGGGAGGCAGGGGGCCAGACACATGTTGCATGATTCTCACCACCGGGCAGTCTCAGCCTTGTGGCTTTCTGCTGGTGCATCCAAGTTAACCTGCCCATCAGCTCCCACATGACTAAAGACAAACGCGCACCCCGTGACAGTGGATCTGGGGTCCTTGTGACTGCTGCCTCCTTTCCAGCTGTAGGCACCGACTTTGCTCCTGTTCCCAGTTCCTAGCAATAGGCTTCCTGTTCCCCCAAACCCAGCTCTCTCTGTCCACCCAAAGGCTGAGTGGGTGGCAGCCTGAAATCCCACCAGATGCTGTCTCCCGAAGTCCCCACACACTCACCCAGGTGCCCAGAAGCCAACCTCACACGGACTCAGCAGCACATGCAGGAGAAAGCATGACAGGGAAGACACCCAGGAGGTCATGGAAACAGTAAGCTCTGATGGAGGGAAGGCCTGGAATGATCTAGAACAAGACTGGGGATAGTAGGTCTGTGTAGGCCTGCCATTCTTCCCATCCAGGGGGAAGCTTCAACGTGACTTTGGTGCCACAGGGACCTGGATTCAAATAGCAGCTCCTGCCAGGTGCAGTGGCTCACACCTGTGATCCCAGCAATTTGGGAGGCCAAGGCAGGGGGATCCTTGAGCCCAGGAGTTGGAGGCCAGCCAGCCTGAGCAACATGGTGAAACCCTGTCTCTACAAAATACAAAATACAAAAAAAAAAAAAAAAAGAAGCCAGATGCGGTGGCATGCATCTGTAGTCCCAGCTACTCAGGAGACTGAGGTGGGAGGACCACTTGAATCTGGGAGGTGGAGGTTGCAGTGAACCAAGATCACGCCACTGCACTCCAGCCTGGGTGACAGAAGGAGACCTTGTCTCATTAAAAAAAAAAACAAAAACAAAAAAGGGGGAAAATAGCAGCTCCATGAGTACATGCTGTGTGACCCCAGGCAAGTCTGTTTACCTCTCTGAGCTTCACTTGGCAAATGAGGATAACAGGCAAGTCACAAGGTCCCTGTGGGGCTTCGAAGGGAAATCCACACGGAGGGAGGGCACCCACCTGACTGCTGCTGTTTCCTGCAGAGACCTCCTCCTGCCACCCGCTCTCCCGCTGCTGAAATCCCACACAGAGACCCGGGGTTGGAGGGAAAAAACGAGATGAAAGGATAACGGCCTTCCTTTTTCCGACATGAGGCAGCTTGTTCTTAAGGTAAAAACAGCCCCCTCTGCAGCACCACCTCCACTGCATCCTCTCTTTGTGTTTGGGCTTCTGGCGAAACAACAGGTCCCACGGTGGTGGTTTCCTTCCAGGATCCCCCTCCCTTCAGAAATTCCCCAATGGCTGCCAAGCTCAGTGGTAAGAAAAATGAGCAATTTCCAGATCGAGGCCAGCACATTTCAGAGGCATGGAGTGGAGGCCACGCCCCTCCCGACTACCCCATGCCCCGCCAACAGTCGTAGGTCACCTGGGCCCACACTCCCAGTCTCGCTTACCTCTCGGAATGCACGGAGGAGGACACAGTGAGACTGCAGCAGAAGGCCTTGCGGAGGGGAAGGTGGAGAGGTTCATCTCCCCGACCCTTGTGGCTCTGCCCCTGCCCCACATCCTGGGCAATTAGACTACTGCGGTGGGGGAGGGGCATCCAAGGCGGAGGCAGGTACTGGCCACCCGCGATACACCTGGGACTTGGAGACAGCGACCCTGGCGTTCAATAAGCATCCATTTAACGGTTCCCCAGGCATGGTGCTGGGAATCAGGGCACAACAGGGGCCAAAACAGACCCTCACGGGGTACCTGGAGGAGTGGGGGCATCCAGAGGAACACGTGGAGCGAGTGGCTGCCTTTGCCGCCCTCCTCCTCCCTGCCCTCCTCCCGGCCCCGCGTGGCTGGTGTTCAAAGCCCCTGTGCGCTCTGCTCACTTGAAACCGACTCAGCTGAGGGGCTGTGCAAATAGCAGAGGCTGAACAGAGGAGTGAAGTCCCTAAGGGAGAAACCGCCCCAGGAAAGGCAAGCCAGGTGTCAGGGTGGGGAGCTTGGTTACCACCGTGGGTGCAAGGAGATGGAGACTGAGCAGGGCCTGGACATGGGCGGCCTTCAGGAAGGGCCGTCACCCTCCCTGCCTGGACAAGTTCAAGGGCAGCACCAAACAGCAAACTCGCATTTTCCACCTTTTATTCCAGGAAGGGCGCTGTGATGCTGCGGCGGGGAGGAGCAGGGGACCTGGGACCGGGATCTCTGACTAAGCCTGAGTCAGGGCTGCCTTCCACTGGTCCCCACCCACCCTTGCAGGCCACTGAGCCGCCTCTCCTGGCTCAGCCTCTCCCACTTGTTGCCCCCACCCTCAACTCCTTCAGTGACTTCCTCACCTCTTCATAAACTCCAGGCTCTCATCTTCTCTCTGGCTGCCGCCAGCAGTGCCCAGCACCCAGCCTCTCCCACCACCCGGCTCCCATCCTCCCAGCCTGTCCTCCTCCTGTCCCACTGCCTCACCATACTCCTGCTCCTCAGGTGCTCCCGATATCCTCTAACTGTCCTTCAAACCCAGCCCAGTAGCAGGTCCTCTCAAAGGCTTCCTGCCATCCCTTCCCTTCCCTGGGTAGGTATGGAATCCCTTGCCCAGGCCTCCTCCACCCCATCCCTGCTCCCTCCCGAGAGGCTAGGGGCTGCATCTCACATCTGTATTTTTATGCCTGGCGTAGAGCAGGAAAGGAATGAGGATTTCACTGAGCACCTACTGTGTGCTGGCCACTGTTATGAAGGTCATCACAGGGAATGTTCACAACAAACCATGACATGGTGTTGTCTCATTTTTACAGGCAAGGAAACTGAAGCCTCAGGGGAAGAGAACTTCAGAACTTCAGAGCTAAGAGTCTTCTTCGACTAAAGTAGGCCCCCGATGTTTCCTGGGAGAGGTGGAGCTTGAGTGGGCTTAAAAAACAATGAGGATTCTGACAAACAAAAAAGAGGGACAGACAGAGAGAACTAGAGCATTCCAGGCAGTGGGGACTGAGATAAAGGAAGGCTGGGAGGCAGGAAAGCCCAGGAAGCGACTGGTAAGACTAGGCGGTTTAGTAGAGAGTCCGAGCTATACTTACACAAATTACTGGGCGTGGTGACTCACACCTGTAATCCCAGCAGTTTGGGAGGCCAAGGTGGGAGGATTGCTTGAGCCCAGAAGTTTGAGACCAGTTTGGAAAATATAAAGAGATCCTATCTCATTTTAAAAAAGAAAAGAAAGAAAAAAAAGAGAAGAGGAGGGGAGGGGAGGGGAGGGGAGGGGACGGGAGGGGCAGCAGAAAGCCTAGAATGGCAGGAGGAACACCAAGCCTGCCACGGACACGGGACATTTCTGAGCAGGCTAGGCAGTGTTCCAGGGAGGGAAAGCACTTGTGGACAATTTCCCTGTCAAAACCCTTCCCAGGAACTTGAGGGGCCAGCGTGAGAGACCCTGTGACCTCAGGCTCCAGAGATAGCTCAGCAAGGCGAACCCCCCCGTGGCCACTGGTCAATGACTCGCTTCTCCTCCCAGGTGCCCTCCCAGGGCTGAGCGCTTCTTCATGCGGCCTCCCTTAGCCCTTGCTCTGGTCTCTCTGCAGCTGGGGTCAGTGTTCCCAGTGAAGTCAGTGTGTGGAGCACACATGCTTCGTACCCATGTTCATGCCCGTGTGTGTGTGCACATGTATGTGGGGCCTGTGTGTCTCTTTCTCTGAGACCCACTCGAGATCTGCATGCAGCCTGGGCCCCCTCCCGGACTGTGCAGCCAGATGCACCTGGAGCCCCACCCGTCAGCCCGGGGAGACATGGCCCTGCCGAATTCAAGAACGATGCAGAAGGATTTGGGAAACGAGGACCACTCATGAGCCCAGTGACTGATGAAGAGCACCTCCCTCACATCCGCTGCCAAACTAACCCAAAGAGAAGAGACAGACGAAGACCCTAGATGATTGCAATTTGGGAACACTTCCAACTCCAGCTCCCTGCACTTGTTCCAAAATGATCAGAGAGGAGATTTGACTCATGCTGTGGTCTCACTGGCTCCCATCACCATTGCCTCTGCCCCTCACGGCTCTGCCTGGTGCCTGGCTCTGACTCTTGCTGACACTTCAGGCCCCTCTCCCTTAGAACTGACTGCCATAGGGCTAGTTGCTTATTATTCAAGTAAGGGGGCCTGGAGGACTATGGAGGAGGCAGAGCTGCCTGGAGAGCCCCTTGACCCAAGACCCCCCCCCCCCCCACTGCACTTGGGAAGAAAGGCAGGGCTACGGGATGGAGGCACTGCGGGGGCGCTTCCTATTTGGCAGCAGCTGCAGCCATGCATGCCCTAGCCACAGCACGCAGCACACATCTTCTGTCTCACAGCGACTGAAGATTTTACCAAACCACCGGTCAGACAGATTTCCCCTGAAGCCCCACATTAATTGATTTTTGGATTCTGCAACCCAAGCTCAAGCCCCGAGCTCACTGCTGAGCTCAAAACTCCTGGGTGTCCCACAAGGTCTTAGATGTGGAGGCCATGACGCTGGAGCCAAAGTTGTCAGACACCTGGGCTGCACCTGCCTGTGCAACGAGCCTGGGAAAGCAGCTCTGGGACTGCACTCTCAGTGCCAGGGCTGGGGAGCCTCTGAGCTCAGGGAGGCCTTCGGGGACAGGCGCTTGGCCAGCTGCCTAGGTAGGCCACTAATGAGCGGATGTGTTCCAGGCTGTCTGCCCAAGGGGCAGCTGCACCTGGGCTGGAGAGCCGAGACTCCCTGGGGTTCTGCACCCTCTATCCTCCTCAGCCTGGCCCGACAGCCCCTCGTCCTGTTAGAGGAGGGCACAGCTGCCCGCCGCCCCTCCTTCCCTCATCTCTGCCTCTCTCATCTTCCTTGAGGAAGATTCCATCAGAGGTGTTAGTTACATATTCCTACACCATGCCTGGAATATAGTTGGTACTCAATAAATCCAACTTTGCCTGAGTTAGTGGTGAGGAAAAGCTGGACTCAGGATCAGGCTGCCTGTGAAGCCTGGCCTGTAGCCTACCAGCTGTCCCAGCCTCAGGGTCCTCACACCCAGACGTGCACGCAGTAACAGAGCACTTCTTGCCTGCAACAGTGCTTGGTTCACAGCGCATGCCAGTTAAGTGATCCATATTATTATTTTATCTTAAGAGAGGAATCCAGCTGTGTCCAAATGAGGGGTCGGGACAAAATAAAAGCTAGAATCCAGTCTTGCAGGTGGGGACATGGCACCTGGGTCTCCACCCTGACCCCTGCTGCCCACCCTCTCACATGTTATCTAGAGACGGCACTCCTTGTAGAACGCTGCAGGAAGTGCTCCACTGGCACAAAGCTGGTGGGCTCTTAGCACAGACCCAAACAGTAAGTGACTTTTCACACTCCCATCTCCAAAGCTACATGCAAAACATTGATCGTGACAGGGGTTAGAACACAACTTCCAGAAGACCTCTTTTTTTTTTTTTTTTTTAATTATTATACTTCAAGTTCTGGGATACATGTGCAGAACGTGCAGGTTTGTTACCCAGCTATACACGTGTCATGGTGGTTTGCTGCACCCATCAACCCGCCATCTACATTAGGTGTTTCTCCTAATGTTATCCCTTCCCTAGCCCCCCAACCCCTGACAGGCCCCAGTGTGTGATGTTCCCCTCCCTGTGTCCATGGTTCTTACCGTTCATCTCCCACTTATGAGTGAGAACATGTGGTGTGTGCTTTTCTGTTCCTGTGTTAGTTTGCTGAGAATGATGGTTTCCAGCTTCATCCATGTCCCTGCAAAGGACATGAGCTCATCCTTTTTTATGGCTGCATAGTATTCCATGGGGTATATGTGCCACATTTTATTTATCCAGTCTATCATTGATGGGCATTTGGGTTGGTTCCCAGTCTTTGCTATTGTGAACAGTGCTGCAATAAACATACGTGTGCATGTGATGTGTCTTTATAGTAGAATAATTTATAATCCTTTTGGTATATACCCAGTAATGGGATTGCTAGGTCAAATGGTATTTCTGGTTCTAGATCCTTGAGGAATTGCCACACTGTCTTCCACAATGGTTGAACTAATTTACACTCCCACCAACAGTGTAAAAGCATTCCTATTTTTCCACATCCTCTCCAGCATCTGTTGTTTCCTGACTTTTTAATGCTCACCATTCTAATTCTAACTAGCATGAGATGGTATCTGATTGTGGTTTTGATTTGCATTTCTCTAATGACCAGTGAAGATGAGCTTTTTTTCATATGTTTGTTGGCTGCACAAATGTCTTCTTTTGAGAAGTGTCCATTCATATCCTTTGCCCATTTTTTGAGTGGGGTTGCTTTTTTCATGTCAACTTGTTGAAGTTCCTTACAGATTCTGGATATTAGCCCTTTGTCAGATGGATAGATTGCAAAAATTTTCTCCCATTCTGTAGGTTGCCTGTTCACTCTGATGATAGTTTATTTTGCTGTGCAGAAGCCCTTTAGTTTAATTAGATCCCATTTGTCAATTTTGGCTTTTGTGGCCACTGCTTTTGGTGATTTAGTCATGAAGTCTTTACCCATGCCTATGTCCTAAATGGTATTGCCTAGGGCATCTTTCTAATCCAAGAAAGAAAGGGGGCAGATCAGATGCCGAAGCATTGCCAGGGTTCACGGGGAGTCTGCAGAACCAGTGGGTAAAGATCAAAGATAGCCAAACTGCTGTAATAGCACCCCTCTCTAAACAGGAGGACACCCCACCCCGGGCATCAGCAATCCTGCACACGGAGAGTCCCAGAGCAGCCCGCCTCCACCAGAGCGCAGGGATGGGACAGAATGAACGTCCACCCACGCCGGTGCTCTATCAAATGTCTGCTTAGAAGTTCTTTTTAAATAATTATTTTCTAAATATCCTGGTTTGTTCAAGCTGCCATAACAAAGTATCACACTCTGGTAACTTAAACAGCAAACATTTATTCATCAACAGTTCTGGCGGCTGGAAGTCCTCTTAAGATACAATAATAATATGGATCATTTAACTGGCATGCGCTGTGAACCAAGCACTGTTGCAGGCAAGAAGTGCTCTGTTACTGCGTGCACATCTGGGTGTGAGGACCCTGAGGCTGGGACAGCTGGCAAACTACAGGCCAGGCTTCACAGGCAGCCTGATCCTGAGTCCAGCTTTTCCTCACCACTAACTCAGGAAAAGTTGGATTTACTGAGTACCTACTATATTCCAGGCATGGTGTAGGAATATGTAACTAAAACCTCTGATGGAATCTTCCTCAAGGAAGATGAGAGAGGTAGAGATGGGGAAGGAGGGGTGGCAGGCAGCTGTGCCCTCCTCTAACAGGACGAGGCGCCTGGGCCAGGCACTTGACCCTTCTGAGCCTCAGTCTCCCCTGTCACTGGAGCAAATCTCTCCCCCAACCCCCGCGAGGACATCATGCTAAACAGATGGTTGTGCTTCTCACTATCTTCATTGCCATTGCTATTCTATTTAACACTGAAAACAATTTTTTGAAGCCCCTTTCAGACCAAAAAGAGAAAATTGGGCCCTCTATTTACTTCTAAATGTGTTCCCGTTTTTTTGTTAATTAAAAGAAAAAACAACCTCCAACACCTCCATCCCGACCACATTGTTCCTGAAGTTCCCTTTTGCTGATTTATCTGTTGTCATGGCACCAATAGTTGTAAACCACTTCCACTCTTACTGAGTTTTTTTTGTTTTTTGTTTTTTTTTTAACGGAGTTTCGCTCTTGTTGCTCATGCTGGAATGCAATGGCGCAATCTTGGCTCACTGCAACCTCTGCCTCCCAGGTTCAAGTGATTCTCCGGCCTCAGCCTCCCAAGTAGCTGGCATTACAGGCGTGTGCCACCACACCCAACTAATTTTTTTATTTTTAGTAGAGACGGGGTTTCACTATATTAGTCAGGCTGGTCTCGAACTCCTGACCTCAGGTGATCCACCCACCTTGGTCTCCCAAAGTGCTGGGATTACAGGCATGAGCCACTGTGCCAGGCTCTTACTGAGGTTTTTAAAGCACCCACTTAGAAACAATCAGGGAGGCCGGGTGCGGTGGCTCATGCCTGTAATCCCAGCACTTTGGGAGGCTGAGACGGGTGGATCACGAGGTCAGGAGATTGAGACCATCCTGGCCAACACAGTGAAACCCCATCTCTACTAAAAATACAAAAAAGAAAAAAAAATTAGCTGGGCGTAGTGGCGGGTGCCTGCAGTCCCAGTCCTCAGCGTAGAGGCTGAGGCAGGAGAATGGCGTGAACCCGGGAGGCGGAGCTTGCAGTGAGCCGAGATTGCGCCACTGCACTCCAGCCTGGGCGACAGAGCGAGACACTGTCTCAAATAAAAAAAAAAAGAAAGAAAGAAAAGAAAAGAAACAATCAGGGAGAACCTCTTTCCTTCACTCCCCTGCTCTATTAAGAGCACTCAGAGCTCAAGAGATGAGCTGTCTTCACGGGGAAAATCTACTAACGCTGGATCTGCAATAGGAATGCACTATGTGAACAGCAATTCACCGCCCCAAATACCCGCCAGATAAAGCTGGGAAAGTTATGGCTGTTTGGGGCAATCTGGAAAGAACCTCAGTGACAGTAAATAATTTTTATGTTCTTACAAGAGAGAAAAATCTAAGACCAGCAGGAACTCCGAGGAGTTTCATTTTCTTTCTTAGGTGGAAAGCAGCCACGTGAGCAGGGATTGCTTGTCAAGATTTCAATCCTGTCATGGATCTCCAGCTTCGAAGGCGCATTTTCAGTTTCGATTCAGCTGATAGGTGGGGAGAAAGCACCCCAGGTCTTGGAAGTTAGCTGTTTCCCCTCCTTACAGACAACCTCCAGAGCAGGGCAGCAAGCAGCTGCTAGAGATTGATTTTTCCACTTAGTTGTCTCTGCTTGCGGCTTCCTCCCACGAGTGAGGAGTAAGATAACCCCCTGTCTCTGATGAAAGTGGGGGATGAACACTGAACCAGACCCACGCTGCTCAGCACATTTGATCGGACCAGAAACACGAACTGCAAAGGCTCAGAAAGCTTTTCAGTGACCGTCTGGCTGTGTGGGTGCGAAGACCAGGCTGTACTTGGAATCACCTGGGAAGACTTACAAAAATGGGTTCTGAGCCTCACCCCCAAGGATTCTGACTTGGTGAGTCTGGGGTGAGGCCCAAGAATCTGCCTGTGTATAGCCAGCAGTGCTGCACTTGGACCTGCATCTGGGGACCTCTGGGCCACCCTGAGTCCCTTAATTTATGAAGCAGAACCAGTCCCAGGGTGGAGAATGAATGTCTGTCACCTGGTTACATAATTTCAGGTGTTCTTAGTTATGCTCAGCTGACTCAAGCACAGATCTCCCTCAGCATTCTCCTCTATAGCAGCACAGGGTGGGGCATGGGAGGCGAGTACGTGCCCATGCGGGCATCTACTGAGTGTGCCAGGCCTCTATCTATTACCTCACCTCTATACTGTGAAGTAGATATTATCCCCATTTTACAGATGAGAAAAACTAGACTCAGAGAGGCTGAGCCATTGGTCAAGGACACACAGCTGCTGAAATGACGAGGCCAAGTTTGAACCCAGGTGGTCCCTTCTTTGGCCCATGCTTGACTATACCAGGGCACCCTCTCAGCAGTGGTCTCCTCCGGGTTCTGTTGCAGCCAAGAGCACAAGCTTCTCCCCAATCGCTGCCCTATAGCTTATTTCCAATTTTTTTAAATTATTTTATTTTTCTGGTTTTTAGTTGACTTTTCATCATATTCAGCCCAGTGACCTCTGGTCCTCTCCTTGTCTCTTTCAGGGTTATTCAGTGTCTCATGTTTGTGTACCTTAACTGCACAGAAGAGTGCTCAGTCCTTGGGAACAACGGCCACAGGGCATTGCTTCCTTCCCCAGGGCTTGGTACCTACCAGGCACTAGCAGACAGCCAGTCTGGTCATAGCAGCCGAGTGATGAGTGAACCGCTTGGAGGCTGTGCATGTTGCCCAGACTCTTTTAGGTCTATCTCCCCTAAACGCTCTGTGAAAACACACAAAGCAACACCCTGAGGCAGCAACAGCTCCAGTCCGGGAGTCTGAGGAGCAGAGAGAAACTGAGGCGGCCACAGGAGTCCAGTGGGCAGTGAGGTAAGGCCAGGGAGATGGACCACGGCCGGTCAGCCAGGGTCTTGAAGGGCACGGTAAAGCGTATGGATTCTGTCCTGAGAAATGAGAAGTCAGCTTTGACAGGGGAGGGCCATGCTCCTGTGGCCCCCGGGTCACCAGGCTGTGCTGTCTCCTGTACTGCTAGATGCCCCTTAAGTCAGGAGCCCTACACTGTTCATGGGGTAACTCCCGGGCCTGACTCTCGGTGGCGTGCAGAGGGATTTATTGATTGATTTATTTATTTATTTTTGCTGCTTTGCACCCAGGCAATGCAAGAAGGAAAGGCAACCCAGAGTGAAATTGGGATTACAATTTTATAAATGTCTGTTTCTGACGCAAGCAGCACATCATTTGTCCACATCACAATCTCTTGGAATTTATGACAAAGCCAGGTGACAGCCAGGCTGGGAATGACCTTTGTCCAAGAAAATAATGTTTTGCTGAGTAAATTAAGAGCGCAAATGAGACTGGAGAAAAAACTTAAATTGTCCATGAAAACTTCTGAAAATATTTTAGTAATGTCAACTTAAGTACAACTGACACCTGGATTGCCTAATTCCATAATTCAGGAAGCTTCCCACTCACTCCACAAAAATTAGTTTGAATTAATTATATTGAATTATATTTGAATGCCTCAAATGAAATGATCCCAATGCTTACTGTGTTGTTCGTAACATTTGAAGGCTGTGATCTGGCCTGGAAAACGCCTACCTCTGCTTGTGCACACTCACAAACATGTCAAAACTGGCCCTGTGTTTAGTTGACTTTTAATATTATACAGCCCTATACTTGAGTCTACCTTTGATTTCAGCCTCTTTAATTCTTCAACCCTGTGGAGTTTGCTAAATAAGCTCTGCCAGGTGCTATCAATACAGGCAGATTCACACACCAACTCGGGGGGCGGGCACTGACTCCATTTCCTCAAAGATAACACAGAAAACAGAGTAAAAGACCAGGCACAGTGGCTCATGCCTGTAATCCCAGCACTTTGGGAGGCCGAGGCCAGCAAATCACCTGAGGTCAGGAGTTCGAGAGCAACCTGGAAAAGATGGTAAAACCCCATCTCTACTAAAAATACAAAAATTAGCTGGGCATAGTGGTGCACCAGTACCACCCAGCTACTCAGAAGGCTGAGGCAGGAGAATTGCCTGAACTCAGGAAGTGGAGGTTGCAGTAAGCCGAGATCGGGCCACTGCACTCCAGCCTGGGTGACAGAGCGACTCCATCTCAAAAAACAGGAAAAAAAAATCAACCTCTAAAGACACACTAGACTTTATGTGTCAAGGGTCTTTAGAATGAAGTTGTCCCACCTTATCGGTAGGGGATATGTCCCAAGACCCCAAAGCCGCAGATAGTACCAAACCCCTATATACACCATGTATTTCCCTGTGCATACACGCCTACGATACAGTTTAATTTGTAAGTTAGGCACAGTACTCTTGTGCTTTGGAGCCATTATTAAGTCAAACAAGGGTGACCTGAACAGAAGCACCGTGATCTGGCAACAGCTGATGTGACCGCCCAGGGAGCATGCCCGGTGTGGACAGAGGGGTGGCGTCCCAGGCTAGATGGAGCAAGATTTTGTCATGCCACTCAGAACAGAGTGCCACTTAAAGTTTAGGAGTTATTTCTGGAATTTTCCATTTGATATTTTCAAACCTCGGTGTACTGCAGGTAAATGAAAACTTGGAAAGATAAACCTCAGATAAGCGGGGAACTACTGTATTCATTCCTTCACCATGGCGCATCTATGTCTGGGAATCTACCCTTAAAAACAATCTGGATGCAAAGAAGCCGTGAGATAGAGCACAGTCCCTTCATTTCATAAAAGAACGGAACTAACTCAAATACACAATGGAATGGGTGAGTAAAGTACTACCTTTAATGTAATATTGTGGCGCCATTGAAAAGATGCTCACATGTTGATGGAAATCTGAGAAGTGTTTCTACCTATGGCATTTTATCACATTTAAGACACTGTTGATTAGAAAACACACCACCATTTCACATACCTTTAAAGAATTAAAAAATACCCAGAATGGTTATCTAATAAGGGAGGTCTAAGTAAAGCTGGATCCTAAAGGGCTATTTCTTTGGTGTGAGGAGAACGATAAGCAGCCTCGTCAGGCAGAAAGAGCCAGTGTCCCAACCATGGAGCCGGATGCAGGGAAGGAACAAAACCGTCCCTGAGGATGTGCACAAGCCAGTACTCACGCTGGTCTGAGTCTGATTTTGCACTAACATATGGTCTGCAAACACCTCAAGCAAACGCTGTAACTGAATTTAAGTTGAAGGTTATGTCAGGTTGGCAGTGCCCCAGGTGACTGGCAGAAACCAATACAACCTCCAGAAAGAGCTGAATGTTAACACCACTGGCAGTGCCTGTGAAACATCAGCCACTGTACAGTGCAAGGTCCAGAGATGTTACAATGTGAAATGAGTCTTAGAATTAACCGTAAGTAAAAAAAGCAGAATCAAATGGGTATGTGGAGGATGACATCTCTTTGACGAGTAGAACGACCGGAAGGAAAAAGACAGTAAAACGTTCACAGTGATTTTCTGTAGGTGGTAAGCATCTTTCTTTAAACGAGTCCACATTTTCCAGCTTTTTCTCAAGTGACCATATAAGAAAAGGAGAAATAAAACAAGGAGGTGCAAGTGGGAGAATGACTTTGGGTGGGGTGGTCAGGGAGGTGACCCTGAAGGAAGTGACACCTCAACTGAGAAGGGACCAGCACAGCAGAAGCCACCTGAAGAGTTCACTGCTACATGTGTATCCAGGACAAGGGTCTGGGGCACAGGGAAGATGCCTGATACGTATTTGTTAAATTAATACTCGGGTTAAGGAAGGAAAAAGCTGCTAAAACAGGAGCCTAACTCTCAAGGGGTCCCAGCCAAAGGCTGGCTCTTCAGGGAGCCATTCTCACCAGACTGAGCTGATAAACGGGGCAGGGACGCCTGTCTGGCCAACAGCAGGGCCCTGTGGAAAGTCTGCAGCTGCAGAGTTAGCAGAGAACCACGGCTGTGGTCTTGGGCCTGTTTCCCCATCTGTCAAATGAGGTTAGTGCTTTGCTACCTCAGCCTCTGAAGTGAGCTCCAGATGATACAGTGCTTTGAATAAACAAGCCACGTGCGAGCGTGAGGGGCTGCCATGCTCCAGGAGGTCCTCGTGCCAGCCCAGCAGCACCTCCCTGTAACACTGGGACCCGTGAGCTTCAGACAAGCTGCTTTGTCTCGGGAAGGTTCCCGTGCTCTGCTGCTCAGCCCACAGGAGGTGTCACCTCAGCTCCTGCCTTCCTGCCCGCACGCACTTTCCAGGTTCACTTACTATGTACGGGCCTGTGCTAACGGAGATAAGAGATGGGTCCCTGTCCTTGAGAAAGTCACAGGGAGTCCAGAGAGTCAGATGAGCAAACAGGATGATACCCTGTGGGACCTGAGGGAGGGGACACCCGAGCTGCTGCTGAGGCCGTCAACAGCCACCACTGGGGGGAACAGAGGAGGCATTGTAGGTTTCCTACCTTGTTTCCTTTTGCCGTCACAGTTTTGGGAGGTTATCTCCATTTCATAGATTGGGGTCAGAAGCTGTCATCTGTCAAGGTCACAGAGCCTGGACTCGCACCTGGGCCGGGGTGACTCAAGTCCTTGCCCACGGGCACATTACCATACCGGTGTGTGTGTGCTGGCAGTCGGGGAGGCAGGGAGACGGGAAGAGCCTATTGTAGAGGTGACAGCGTGCTCTTCATTTAGAGACTGGGGCCAAGGGGTAATGGTAGGCAGTGAGGCCGGCGCAAGGCCCAGGTGGACTGTGGCTTTCTTGTGAAGAAGCTGATGTGAGCAAATCCACAAATCCAGCCGCAAGGGAAAATTTCTCTGGGCCTTCTGCACAGGTCATCCCCCTGCCCCAAGCCAGCCAGCCCCTCAGAGGACATTCAGCAAGGGCATCCCGTGTCCTGCAGCCAGAGGGCCACACGGGAAACCTAACTCCTGCCAGCTTCCAGCTGCTCTGACTGGGACCATGCCCAGGTGTCACTGTCACCCTGGTCTGCTGTGGAGGGTTCCAGGCAAGGGTTCACTCTCCCTGGAGACCCAGCTCAGCTCTTGCTGAGCAGTGGCCGTTGTGGGGCAGGAAGAGCCGAGTTGGGCCTGGCCGCTGGTACTGAGCGAATTCTAAGGAATTTGCAGATGGAATTATGGTTACTAACAGGCTGACCTTAAAACAGAGAGGTGATCCTGGGTTAGCTGAGTAACCCAAAGTAATCACAGGAGCCCTTAAAGCAAGGCAGGCAGAAGAGAGACTCCAGACATAAGATGGGTTTGAAGGAGGCCACAGGTCAGGAAATATGGGGGGCTGGGAATGAACCCCGAGGCCCATGGCGGGCAAGGAGACAGGAACTTCAGTCCCACAACTCGATGGAACTGCATCCTGCCAACACAGAGCGCGAATGCAGGTTCACCGCCCAGTGCCCACACCCAGATCTTGGCCTTGTGACTCAAGCGGAGCACCAGCAGGGCATGTGATGCTGCCTTCTGACTCTCAGTTCATGGGGGACAGTAACTGGGTGCTGCTTTGAACCGCTACATCTGTGGCAATTGGTTACCGAGGTAGTAACTCATCAGTGAGCTATTGGAAGAAAGATCACCTGGGCTGCAGAGTGGAGGGAATAGGACCTAGGATGCTGGCGGTGAAAGGACACGGTCCCGCCGTCGGCGGTACGCTGGCCACAGGAGCATCTCCTCTGGGACAGGAGCATCGCAGTCATGAGTAGTGTTGAATGCATTCCTTCACTCAATCATTCAGCCAGTCTCTCAAACATATCTTAATATAAGTGCTAACTGGGTGTCTAGAGCTCAAATCGCATCAAAGGACAGAAGGCCAAACAGATGATACCCAGTGAAATGAGTCCTAGGATAGGAACAAGGTCCCCACCCCTACCCCACCGCTGACACCCAGATGCTGTGGGAGGTAAAAGAAGGGTCACTGGTCCACCAGGGGTCGAGAAGGTTTCTCAGAGCTTGAAGCCCTGTCCTGGGTCTTGGTGCTCAGGAAGGAGAGAGAAGCCATGTCAGGGTAGGCCACACTCACGGGGTAGCAGCAGACTGGCTGGGCTGGTGCATGGACCATAAGGGCCCTGGCCACCAGGTGTGCCGGGATCAGCTCAGACAGGAAAGTTGGGACCGAGGATGCCAAGCAGGGGAGAGAGGCTGGGGTGGAGACACATCCCAGGACTTCCCCATCCTTTAGGATAGTGACCTTCAAACCATGTCAGCCCTGCCCTCTGGGGCCACATGCCCCCACACACCCTGACTGGGGAATAGCGGCCCACACCGGTGGCCTGGAGCACCGCACCCACACACACCGTCTGTAAGCGAATGAATTCACACTTTGGTTTGTGTACCAGCCTCGGGGACTGCTGTGCCACCAGCACCTGGCACATCGCAAACACTCCATGTTAGCTTTACAGGTAAATAAAAGACACAAAGGCAGGTCCCTGAGAGACTGGCCGCATCAGGGAAAACAGGGAAGGAAGGGTGTCTGCCCACAACAGGATCGGGGAGGGGTCAAGGCCTGCAGGCCAAAGGAAGCCAGCTGGGGACAGATGGCAGACAGCATCCCTGACCCTGTGGCAAAAGCCTGGAAGCTGGCTCTGCCCTCCCTCAGGAGCTGGGCAGCAGAGCCACCGCTGCACCATGACAGGACACCTCGATACCCCCTTGGATGGAAAGGGTGCACTTGTTCTGAATGAGAAACTCAAGGTGGGAAAATATGCTCTGAGCTTCGTTTTCGCCACAAAGCTGGCAGCAGAGGCTCTGCGTTCATCTGACTACTTAGGAAATTGGGAAGGACTTCTGACTGTTCTCGCAGGGTCCAGAGGACCTGACTGCCACCAGCTCCCGGGGGGGGGGGGGCGCTGCCGGCAGCACCTCCCCTCCACGGGCTCTGCTTTCCTAGTGTGGTCATACTACTTGCATGCCTCTAAATGCAAAGTGCAAAGTCCCATGTATTGATTCATCTAATCCTCAAAACAATCCCGTGTGCTTTCCCAAGCCCATTTCACAGATGAAGAGGTTGGACTGGTGAGGGGGTTTTCCACTGTTACAAATCTTTAGTTGACAAATCCTTCTTGGAAGAAAAGAGTACAAAAAAGACCAATGTGTAAAACAGACAGATTGGAGCAACTCTGTTCAGGGGAGGAGCGGAGGGAGATAAGGCTCCCCAGAAACAAGAGTCTCTGCAGACACATCTATGTCTGAGCCTGAGGGCTGGTGAAGCTCACTCAGCTGGACTCCCTTCCCCAGGACCACAGATTGCCTGCGGGTAAAGTGAAGTTGTGGAGAGCGCCTCGGGTCTGGGACTGTCCGCCCCACACCCTGGATGCCCTGCTCATGCCCGCCTGGGGCAGGGCTGTGAGGGTGCAGGAGGGCCACTCCGCGGAGGCCCGGACAGGTGATGCATTCCTCTGATGGCCTGTCCTACTTCAGAGCCCAGGACCTACAACATCCCACACCCACTTCAGGAAACAGGACTAGGAGAGACTGGGGAGAGCAGGAAGGAGGGCAGCCAGGGCTCTGCTGAGCAGTGGGACAGCGGGGAAGACAGGTAGAAATCCTCCAGAATCTGCCCAGCTGGCCAGAGGGCGAAAAGGCGCCCCAAATCACAGACCCGCTGCAGCCTTGCTCTTAGACACCACCCAGGTCTGTCCCCCAACTTCACAGACCAGGAAACTGAGGCCCAGAGAGAAACAGGTGAATTTGCCTAGGTTTCTCAGCTGATGTGCGCCAGGGCCTAGGCAAGAACCCACATTTCTTGACCTCTGGTCCACTACCCTTTTCCAAAGGAAAAGGGAAACATTGTCCTGCGAGAATAACACGGAGACAGGGCCAAATAAGTCAAAATGAGGACAGACACGTGAAGGTAGGAGCCCTGTATCTGCGACGCGATTCTCTGCTAACCTGCCCATTCTCTGCTAACCTGGATTCTCTGCTAACCTGCCGGGTGACCTGGGGCAGGAAGCAACCCCCAACCCCGGTCTGGATCCAGTTTCCTCCCCTGCTCCGCAGGACGCTGTCCAGGGGCCAAGTGGCGTCTAACACCCTCACCAGTACCTTCCACTCTGGAGTGAGAGGGACAGGTACAAGAGCGAACACCCTTCCCAGCACCCTCCACTCTGGAGTGGGAGGGACAGGTACAAGAGCGCCGCTGCCGCCTGGGATCTCCGCACAGCCACTTCGCAGGCAGCCTGAGAAACGTCCGTTGCTCCGCCAGGCGGAGTTCTGCCCCGCGAGTCTTCATCCCAAGCAAGGCTCCCCCACCTCGTGCACTGGGTCTACGCGCGGGCCTTTTCCTTTGAGCCGCCGCCGCCCCTGCGCCGGCCCCCACAGGTCTGTGCTTATGCGTATCGGCCTTGCATACCTGCACCCGCTCCCTCGCTCGCAAACTCCCGCACTAGCCCGGCCACCCGCCTCTGCTCGCGCACGCGCCGTTCCCCCACGCCGCGCGCAGGGTGCTGGAGCCTCACCGCGGGAGCACTAGCCCGGGGCGGACTCTCAGGGAGCAGCGCAGAGCGCGGGGAGGGGAGGATCCCGGCAGAGGGGAGAAGGATGCCAACGCCCAGGCCCCGCCCTCTCCGCCCGGCCCCGCCCCCGCAGGGCCCGCCCAGGCCGGCAGGGAGGATGTGAGCTCACTCCCGCCTCCATGTTCCTGGAGTCGCCTGAACGCGTCCGCCCGAGGTCGCGGGACGCTTGGGGAGTCAGCAGCGCGCCAGGCCCCTCCGGGCGCCACACGCATTAGGTGTCTTCTTGATGGGTACGGAATGAAGGCGGGCGGTGGCTGGACCGAGGCAGCTCCCGGTTCGTAGCCGCCGCGCCGTCCGCGCCCGCGCACGCCACACCCCAGCGCGCTTCCGGCCGGGCCACGTGATCGCGCGCGCACGTGTTCCGGCCTCTCTGCGTCGCCGTTCGGAGCCTCCTGCTGGTCGCCCCGGCATTGGTCCACCGGGAGCCGGCTTGGGCCGGGCCCGGGAGGCGGCGACTAGGGGAGCCGCGGAGACGCGGGCGCTGAGCGTCGCGGGGGAGTAGGCCCGGGCCGGCAAGCGGCGGCCTCCGCCATGAACCCCAGGGGCCTGTTCCAGGACTTCAACCCCAGTAAGTTCCTCATCTATACCTGCCTGCTGCTCTTCTCGGTGCTGCTGCCCCTCCGCCTGGACAGCATCATCCAGTGGAGCTACTGGGCCATCTTTGCCCCCATATGGTTGTGGAAGCTTCTAGTCGTCGCAGGCGCATCGGTGGGCGCGGGCGTTTGGGCCCGCAACCCTCGCTACCGCACTGAGGGCGAGGCCTGCGTGGAGTTCAAAGCCATGCTGATCGCTGTGGGCATCCACCTGCTGCTGCTCATGTTCGAAGTCCTGGTCTGCGACAGGGTGGAGAGGGGCACCCACTTCTGGCTGCTGGTCTTCATGCCTCTCTTCTTCGTGTCCCCCGTGTCCGTGGCTGCCTGCGTCTGGGGCTTTCGACACGATAGATCGCTGGAGCTGGAGATCCTGTGCTCGGTCAACATCCTGCAGTTCATCTTCATCGCCCTAAAGCTGGACAGGATTATTCACTGGCCGTGGCTGGTGGTGTTTGTGCCCCTGTGGATCCTCATGTCGTTCCTTTGCCTGGTTGTCCTCTATTACATCGTCTGGTCCCTCCTGTTCCTGCGGTCCCTGGATGTGGTTGCTGAGCAACGAAGAACACATGTGACCATGGCCATCAGCTGGATAACGATTGTCGTGCCCCTGCTCACTTTTGAGGTCCTGCTGGTGCACAGATTGGATGGGCACAATACATTCTCCTACATCTCCATATTTGTCCCCCTTTGGCTTTCATTACTAACTTTAATGGCCACAACATTTAGGCGAAAGGGGGGCAATCACTGGTGGTTTGGCATTCGCAGAGACTTCTGTCAGTTTCTGCTTGAAATTTTCCCATTTTTAAGAGAGTATGGGAACATTTCATATGATCTCCATCACGAAGATAGTGAAGATGCTGAAGAAACATCAGTTCCAGAAGCTCCGAAAATTGCTCCAATATTTGGAAAGAAGGCCAGAGTAGTTATAACCCAGAGCCCTGGGAAATACGTTCCCCCGCCTCCCAAGTTAAATATTGATATGCCAGATTAAACTCCTAGAGAGGACCCAGGCACACACGGACTCCACCTTGCCTTTACCTCTTGTTCATCCCAAACCTGGAAATGGAAACAGCCTTCAAACACTGTCGTCTCACGCCCTGTTTGAGATCACCGCCTCATCAGTATGCATCATAGATGGAGGTGGTTTTAGTATGTGGGTGTGTGTGGTGTGTACCTGGGTAAGAGACTTGCTTTCCAGGTTCGCACTTTCAGGTGTAGCTGGGGGTAGTAAGTTGGATTGTTTTAGTAGGTCCTCGAAAGGAATAACTACACAGCTGTTTGTTTAAAGTGCTACTGTACCTATCAAAAGTATTGTTTAAAAAGTATTTTTATACACTGCTAATCTAAAATTGTATTTCAAATTGTGCCTGTTATGACATAGTAGCAAATGTAAAGAATTCTCTTTCCCACCACTTGTTTATAAACCTCATAGTTGATATTTTTAGTGTTCCTACTGTTAAAATACCTTCTCCTTGGGCTTCGCTGATACTGGTCTTTAATATTCTGATAGGTGAATTTTTCTAATGGAATGAACCCATGCATATGTAGTATTTATATGAATATTTTAGCAGTGTAATATGTTGAATTCTAGTTCTCTGCAGTACAATGTATTATGTTCGTATTTTTTAAAGCTTACATGTGAAGATATGTGTCTATTGCAGATGTCTTTAAAGACTGCATAAAACAATATGTGCCTGGTGTGGATCTTACCAAAGTACTAGGCATGAATATAGGGATTGCAAATCCCATGGGTCTTAATATTGAGGTGTTAGTAACTGAGGTCTCTGGTAGTACCCGTTAGTAGAGGAAGAGGCCGCTGCCCTTGGGAGCTTGTGACATGCTCCAGTGTGGTGCCAGGCCATAAAGTGGCATAGTTACTTTGTTTAGCGCCAAGTTGTTTAGTACTTTGCATTTTTCCACACAGGTAGTAACTGGAAATAAGCAACAAGTGGTTTGTCCATTTCTAAGAATCTTAAACTGTTAGTTGGCTGTAGTGTGAAGCATTACTTGTCATTGGAAAGATGGAGAGAGTGGCCTTAACCAGAAGTGGCCAACAGAAGCAGGTATCATTTTAAGGTCCAAACTTTCATCTGTCAGCAGTGGGGAAACAACAGTTCAAATTCGCTTTGTAGATGAGTACAGTGTTTCTTTTTGTTTTTCTTTTTTTTGAGACAGAGTTTCACTCTTGTTGCCCAGGCTGGAGTGCAATGGCACGATCTCTGCTCACCACAGCCTCTGTCTCCCGGGTGCAAGCGATTCTCCTGCTTCAGCCTCCTGAGTAGCTGGGATTACTGGCATGTGCCACCACGCCTGGCTAATTTTGTATTTTTAATAGAGACAGGGTTTCTCCATGTTGGTCAGGCTGGTCCCGAACTCCTGACTTGAGGTGATCTGCCCGCCTCGGCCTCCCAAAGTGCTGGGATTACAGGCAGGAGCCACTGCACCTGGCAAGTACAATGTTTCTTTAGGTGCTGGTGGTACACCAGGGAATCAGGGCAGAAGCCGGATCCTGCAAGAGTAATGTTCGTCTGAGAACAAATAAATACTTTCGAAAGGAGGTTAAAATAAAAAGGAGTGTTGGTGTTATTACTGTGGAGAAGACTGGATGGAGTCCACTTTTCTTATTAGTAACTTACTAAAAATGATCTAAACTGGACTCCACACTCTTTGCCTTGACCATGAGGCAAACTTGTTGGGTTTGGAGAAAAAAACGTAACCCTAAATTTACTATTTTTGCCCTATATAAAGCATTAAAATAACATGCTCTGCACACATGCTCTCAACAAAACCCAGAATGCCTGAGGGAGCTACAGCTCGGCTTAGTTGGCTGGGACTGAGCTCGCTCGCTCTCTCACACACTGGCAGTTTATACCAGCCGGCAGCCCTGAGCAGCAGTGGATGTAACTTTTTATAAATAAGGATTCATTCATTCATTTTCTCAGTATTTCTTGAAGACCTACCCCAAGCTAAGCATGGTGCTAGGCAGTGGGTGTGCAGTGGAGAGCAAGCGGCCCTGCCCTTGCAAAGTGGCCTGTACAGTGAGAAGTGTGAGCCGCACCCACAGAGGGAAAGGGCCCAGTGCAGCTTTTGCAAAATGCAGGGAAGGATGCTGCTAGCCTCAGGGTGACCTAGAACTTTAAGCCCATCTTTGTGTTCAGGAGCCCGGTGCCTCCCCTCCACCCCTAAAGAATACCTCAAAGACATGGATTTTCATTTCAGTAAGATTTAGAGGTGCATGGGCAGGCAGTGCTGGAGGAATTGGGAGGCAGGTTTAGGGGTTGCAGTGGGACCACTGGCCCCTCCTGGCTAGTTGCAGGCCAGGAGCTTGTTGGTACCTGGTGCAAACTCCCCAACCTGAGGAGTCCCCCACAACCCCCCAGCCCATCTTAAGCTCTTCCCCCTAGCTGTCTGGTATTGGAGAGCCAACGTCTGGTATGGAAACAAGCTTTCTCACCAGGTAGGCCATCCGCTGTCGTGACCATTAGGTTAAAAACAAGTGACAGGTTGTAGGAAGTCGTTTGGTCTGTGAGGTTGAGAGCAGTTCAGCAGTGCCTGGGGATTTACCTAACTGCCATGAAACACTGATTATCCAGCGTTCAGTGTGTGTCAAGTTCTGTAACTATTTCTCCTGTGATATACCACTCAGCTTTTGCTGCAAATCAACATCAGAAATCTCGGTGGTCTACAACTGCAGATTTCCATTCTTGGGTAGTCTGTCAGTTGGCTTCTAGGTTACGCTCCAGGCCAGGGGGTCTGATCAGGTCTGCTCCACAACACATCCCGTATTCTGGGTCCCTGGTCAAAGTAGCAGCTTACCTTGGGCAGTGTTCTTTCTTATGGCAGAAGCACAAGAGGCCAAGCCCTACCCTACAAGCACAAATATAGCCCCTGCTCACTTTCTGTTGGCTGCAACACATGGCCATGCCTGGCCTCTGTGGGGTGAGGCAGTGCATGGCCAAGGAACAAGAACAGTCCACATGGGGGCTGTCACTCCATGACCTCAGTGGTACAAAATGGTTCTCAAGGAATCACAAGGAATTGCTTGCAGATCATCCATGATTTGTTTCCCCTGTGCTTTACAAATACCCTGAAATTTATTTTTATTTATTTATTTTTTTATTGTTTTTTGAGACGGAGTCTCGCCCTGTCGCCCAGGCTGGAGTGCAGTGGCCGGATCTCAGCTCACTGCAAGCTCCGCCTCCCGGGTTTAGCCATTCTCCTGCCTCAGCCTCCTGAGTAGCTGGGACTACAGGCGCCCGCCACTTCGCCCGGCTAGTTTTTTGTATTTTTTAGTAGAGACGGGGTTTCACCGTGTTCACCAGGATGGTCTTGATCTCCTGACCTCGTGATCCGCCCGTCTCGGCCTCCCAAAGTGCTGGGATTACAGGCTTGAGCCACCGCGCCCAGCACCCTGACATTTTTAAAAGCTGTTTCCGTTAGAAGGGATCTGTTGGGGATTTGAGGTGTGATGAGAAAGACCCTGCATTCCAGCCCCTTGGTTAACAGTGGTGAGGCCCGAGTGCTCCACACAGGACAGTTTTAGGAAAGTGCTGGAATCCAAAGCTTCTCCGGAGGGCTATGCAGGGTGCTTTGGAAAGGCTAAGCCTGGGTGCAGAGAGCCCAGCCTTTTAGGTGGAAGCAGCAGACAGTGAGGGAGGCCATCCTGCCCGGCCCTGCCAGGGCCCTGACTCAGTGAAGGAAGCTGTTGGGATACAGGTCACTCAGCCGGGCAGGAAAGATGGGATGAAGCCCAGCAAGTTCACAGGGATCCAGGAAGTTGCATGGCTGGAAACCCTGGAAGGGCTACAACACAGGGACCATTTGCTGGGGATGCTGCAGCTGCCACGGCCACCACCACTGAGAGCATGACACCCACAAAAAGGGAGCCTCCAGCCTCACCCCTGCTGCTGGGAGTACTTCCTCAGCGGTCTGCCATGGGCTCAAGATTAAGTACCAGAAGGGAGGATATGATCGGGCAAACCTCAGATATGTGTTCATTCTGTAGCTTCCAGAACGTTCGAGGAGACAGCATCTGGCTCCTTAGTTTCAAAGAGGAGGAGGAGGCAGGACTCTGCCCAACCTCCCTCGATAAAAGATTTTCCCAAAAGGAAGGGTGTTCAGATGCCAAAGATGAGAAAAGTCCACTATACCACTTTACTTGGCTTTCTGATACACTCTCTTCTTCCCATGCGCACGCCTCAGAAATCAGGCTCCCACCTGACATAACACAACCATGCCTCGTAACAAGACAGTGGTTTATCCCTTCCCTAGGAGGAAAGAGAGGCAATGCCAAGCTGCTTTATCAACTGTTAATACTTCTTCCAGCCCTCAAACCAGGATATCTGCAGGTGTCTCTCCCTCTGGCTTGGTCATGGCTCTCTCTATTCTAGAATGTATGGGTTAAAGTCAGCTGCCATACCATGCCCTCAGAAGTGTGGTCCAAGGACCCCTGGGGTCCTCAAGGTCCTTCCTTTCCCAACCCCACGTGGTTTTCTTCAGCCAGGATACCACATTGCAACGGATGAAGCAGGAATAATACTGTTGGTCATGAGGAATCCAGCAAAGACGCTGCTGATTGTTAGGTGCTTAATTGAGTTAATTAGGAAGGGATCATTTTCATTAATAATAGAGTTATGAAGCGAGGTTGTCCTATTGGAGTGAAGAAAATAATAAGGGTACTATAAACAGCTGTTAAGGAGGTGGCAATAAGAGTAATAAGGCTCAAGAAGGCGGAAGCAGCTATGAGGATGCAGCAGCCTTCTGCTAAGCCAGGCTTTAAGGGTCTGCAAAAATGCAAAACGATGCCACTCCTACTGATGATATATATTTTTTGTTTTGGAAAATCTAGGTTTAAATTTTTTTAAGTTAACATGTAATAGATGTATAGTCTTAAAATGGATGAATAAATATTTTTCAGAGTTATTGGCTTTAATTTCTAAGATGCTAAATGTTGACGTAATTCATAAACAAAAGCTCGTTGGGGTCCTCAGTCATTTTCAAGAGTGTGAAGGAGTCTTGTGACCAAATCATTTAGAACTGCTATCCTATATTATCATGGGGGAAAGAGAGAATAAATAAAAGTTTAATAAAATCTGTGTTTCAACCTTTAGCCCAACCCCTGAATAGGCTTGAGTGGTGGTGGTGGGGGGGTGTTGAACGATGAATTGTGGCTGAATAAAAACCTAGCATATTGGAGAAGTTAAATATCTGTAATGGGTACTTTAGTTTAAGATTATTAGTTATCAGCTTGAGCTCTATTGCTAGTAAGAGGCCTAAGGTGGTAAAACTTAGGGCTGTGAGCTTTAGGTGAAGTGGTGTAGTTGTTTGGAGGGATGAAACAGGAATAATACTGTTGGTCATGAGGAATCCAGCAAAGATACTGCCCATTGTTAGGTGCTTAATTGAATTAATTAGGAAGGGATTATTTTAATTAATAATAGAGTTATGAAGCCAGGTTGTCCTATTAGAGAAGAAAATAATACAGGTACTATAAACAGCTGTTAAGGCTTAACAGCTTAAGTGTTAACACCTTAACAGCTGTTAAGGAGGTGGCAATAAGAGTAATGAGGCTCAGGTGTTGCTCTATGATGTATTTGCGGTTTCAATGATAAGGTCTTTAGAGTAAAAGCCTGTGAGGAAAGGCGTATCTGTAGGTGCAAGGCTGCCAATAATAAGAGAAGAGGACGTGAAGGGTAAAGTCTTGAATAGTCCTATTTTTCGGATATCTTGTTCATCATTGAGGTTATGGATAATGGAGCCTGAACATATAAATAATATAGCTTTTAAAAAGGCGTGGGTGCAGATGTGAAGGAATGCTAGATGCGGCTAATTAAAACCAGCTGTGACTATCATAAGGCCCTGCTGGCTTCAGGTGGAGAATGCACCTGCGCAGGTGCTGGGCGGGGCCGGCAGCGGGCGTGGTCTTTCCGGGCCCGGGATTGGTGAAGGCTACGGGGCTGACGAGGCGTGGCTGGAGCCCTCCCCAGTCTCCTGCTCTCCCGAGCCTGGCGGCTCGCCAGGATGCTGAGCCCGGAGGTAAGGTGGCTGTCGGGCGTTCCCCGGGCGCTAAAGGGCGGATTGCTGTAAGTAGGGTGGTAATAGCTCCTAGACATAATGTAGAGGTTTAGGATTCATAGGTTATTTTCTATTAAAGGGTAGAAACGGATGAGTAGGAAAACTGCTACAGCTCCAGTGCTGGAGTGGAATAGGGCTGAGGCTGGGGTTGGGCGTTCTATGGCGGATGGGAGTCAGGGATGGAGCCCGAATTCAGCTGACTTTCCTGCTGCTGCTAAGTAATTAATGGAAAGGGGTCGGGGGTACAGTTTAGAATAAATGCGTATTGAAAGTCTCATGTGTTGAAGGATAAGAGAAATCATGCTATAGCTAAAATAAAGCCAATATCGCTGATGCGGTTGTACAGAACTGCTTGGAGGCCTGCTTGGTTAGCGTCTGCTGGGCCGTATCATCAGCCAATTAGAAAGACATTCCTACGAAAGGGCCGGGCGCAGTGGCTCACGCCTGTAATCCCAACACTTTGGGAGGCCGAGGCAGGCGGATCACGAGGTCAGGAGATCGAGACCATCCTGGCTAACACGGTGAAACCCCGTCTCTACTAAAAACACAAAAAATTAGCCGGGCGTGGTGGCGGCGCCTGTAGTCCCAGCTACTCGGGAGGCTGAGGCAGGAGAATGGCGTAAACCCGGGAGGCGGAGCTTGCAGTGAGCCGAGATCTCGCCACTGCACTCCAGCCCGGGCGACAGAGCGAGACTCTGTCTCAAAAAAAAAAAAGTTGAAAGATGTTGTTGACGGTGACCAGAATTAATATTGTGATGAAAAAAGTAAATATTTGAAAAATTGATTGTTAGGGTCTGAGTTTCATATTGAGAATTCTACAGTAGATCACGTAACAAATAGTGCTACTGGGATAAATAATGTGGAAAAGTAGTTTGAAGCTTAGAGTTTAAGAGTTTGGATTGTCATTCAACGTCAGTTTGAGATAATGACTTCTTGGTCTGTACATATAAACATTGTTGGGATGAGGCTAGTGGTGAAGGCACATGCGATGGATACTTTTATGTTGTTTGGGTATGAACCTTTTTTTGCAGGGGTTGACTAAGGTGATAATAATTCATAGGATTAAGGGGATTAGGGCTATTATAGTAGTGGAAAAATACATATTTGTTACTTTTCTTTGGAGTTGCACCAATGTTTTTGGTTCCTAAGACCAACAGATAACTCTAATCCCTTAAAAGAAAGGCATGTTGTTAGACATGGGGGCACGAGTTAGCAGTTCTTGCCTACTTTCTTGGCAGATAAGAAGTTGCAGGCTTCTATTATTAGATCCACAATCTAGTGTTTTGGTTAAGCTATAGCTACAGCATGTAAACCCCATCATAATTTTAGGGTTTAAGGGTAATAGAAGGATAGGTGCGACATGCATAAATATTAACGTATTTTCTCGTGCAAAGGAAGGTTTAATATTGTTCATGTAATACGTGAGTGTCCCTCGTTGTGTTGTGATTAATACACATAGGGAGTAGAGGGCTGTAATTAGTATGTTAAGTCCTGTGAGCATAATAGTGATACTTGAGAATGAAGCTATGACCACAAAAAGTTGTCCTACTAGATGAATGGTAGAGGGTAAGGCAAGGTTAGTAAGATTTGCTAGAAGTCATCAAGAGGCTATTAGTGGAAGCAGTATTTGAAGGCCTCGGGTAAGTAATATGGTTTGGGTATGGACTCGCTCGTAGTTCGAATTTGCTAGGCAGAATAATAAGGATAAGTGAGTCCATGGGCAATTATAAGGGTGACTGCACCTGTAAAGCTTCAAGGGGTTTGGATGAGGATAGCTATGATAGCAAGTGCTATATGGCTTATGCAGGAGTAGGCAATAAGTGATTTTAGATCGGTTTGTCATTGACAAATAGCGCCTGTCATAACTATTCCTCATAGGGATAGTATGAGGAAGGGGTAGGCTATATATTGTTAGGGGACTGAGGATAAGGGTAAGCCGTATTATACCATAGACGTGTAGCTTCAGGAGTACCACTGCAAGTACTACTGAGCCGGCAATAGGCGCTTCTACATGGGCTTTAGGGAGTCATAGGTGAAGTTCGTATAGAGGTATTTTTACTACAAAAGCCTTAATACATGCTAGTCATATAAGATTATTGGATCAGGAAGCTAATAGTTCTTGGGTGGTAAATATCATTCCTAGCATGTTTAGTGAACCTGAGGTATTTTGAATGTAGACAAGTGTAACAAGTAGAGGGAGGTATAAAATAGGAAATATGAGCTGGCATTGAGGCACTCTGCTTGGTTACCTCAGCAGGTGATAGTAATCAGGGTAGGAGTTAGTGTAGCTTCAAAGAGGATATAAAATATAATTAGTTCTATGGCTGTGAATGCTATAATCAAAATCTGCAGGGAAACCAATATAGAAATATGGAGCTTTTTTTCATGGGGCTGACTCATTGGACAGTTGATATTGGCTTGCTAGAGTTAGTAGTCAGGCTGTTAAGATTAGAAGGGGCGATGTCAACTGGGCGCGGTGGCTCAAGCCTGTAATCCCAGCACTTTGGGAGGCCGAGACGGGTGGATCACGAGGTCAGGAGATTGAGACCATCCTGGCTAACACGGTGAAACCCCGTCTCTACTAAAAAATACAAAAAACTAGCCAGGCGTGGTGGCGGGTGCCTGTAGTCCCAGCTACTCGGGAGGCTGAGGCAGGAGAATGGCGTGAACCCGGGAGGCGGAGCTTGCAGTGAGCTGAGATCCGGCCACTGCACTCCAGCCTGGGCGACAGAGCCAGACTCTGTCAAAAAAAAAAAAAAAAAAAAGAAGCGATGTCAGTGGGTCAGAAAAGATTAATGAGAAGGGTGAGTTATCGTTGAATTGGTTAAAAAATAATAGGGTAATGAGGCTGATGAGTAGACTGTGGGTAGTCATGTTGGTTCAGATTATAGAAATTTTAGAGAATCATGTTATTGGTAACAGTATAATTGTTGGAATAATTTTTAGTATTGAAGTAAATGTAAGTTTTGTACGTAATCTAGACCATATGTGTTAGAGATTGAAACTAGTAAGGCAAGACCTGCGGCTTCACAGGCACAAATGCTAGGAGGATGACAGGTGTTATGGATGCTAGAGTGAAATGTATATTTAAAGTTGTAAGAGTAATTATGATAAATATTGATAGTATTATGCCTTCTAGGCATAATAGGGATGATACTAGGTGGGATTGATAGACTAATCCTCCCAGTAGTGATATGGTATATGCCGGTATAATCTTGATATAAATAGAGGGCATTTGGTAAATATGGTCTATCATAATCTAATGCATCCAAATCATTTATTTTGACTTACACTACTTACCAGTTCAACTCAATCTAATCCTTTCTGGGTTCATTCATAAGTTAAGCCTGGGATGAAAATGATAACTAGTGTAAGGGCTGTGCTGATTGTTAATGTCAGGTTGTTTGTTTGATGGGCTCATGGCAGGGGCAGTAGTAGAGCAATTTTTAAGTCAAAGAGGAGCAATGTGATGGCTACTAGGAAAAATTTTATGGAAAAGGGGAGGCAGGCAGAGGTTATTGGGTCAAATCCGAATTCATAGGGGCTATATTTTTCTACCTAATATTAAGTTGTGGGAGCCGAAATGTAATTATTATTAGTAATAGGGTGAGTAAGGTGTTGGTCACTAGGGCTAGTGTCAGGTTAATTACTGTTTTTCGGATACTATGGAAACTAATTGTTTGGAAGTCAATGGTACGATTTATACTAAAAGAGTAGGATTCTCATCAGTAGAAAGAGACTTAGAAGAATAGTCGTACTACATCTATGAAGTGTCAATATCAGGTGGCGGCTTCCAAGCCAAAGTGGTGTTTGGATGTAAAGTGGAATTTTAATTGGTGGAGGAGGCAGATAGTGAGAAATGTTGATCTGATAATAACATGAAGTCCATGAAAAACTGTGACTGTAAAGAATGTTGAACCGGGCTGGGTGCGGTGGCTCACACCTGTAACTCCAGCACTTTGGGAGGCCGAGGCGGGTGGATCACGAGGTCAGGAGATTGAGACCATCTTGGCTAACACGGTGAAACCCCGTCTCTACTAAAAATACAAAAAAGCAGGGCGTGGTGGTGGGCACCTGTAGTCCCAGTTAATCAGGAGGCTGAGGCAGGAGAAAATGGCGTGAACCCAGGAGGCGGAGCTTACAGTGAGCAGAGATCGCACCACTGCACTCCAGCCTGGGGGACAGAGCGAGGCTCTGTCTCAAAAAAAAAAAAAAAAAAAAAAAAGAATGTTGAGCTGTAGATTCCAGAAGAGATAGTAAAAGGGATCTTGAAATATTTTGAGATTTGGAGGAGGGTGAAGTAAATACCTAAGGTGACTGTGATGGAGAATGCTTGAATTATTTGCTTTTGATTACCTTCTGTTAGGCTGTGGTGGACCCAAGTAATTGAAACTCCTGATAAAGTAATACTGATGTATTTAGGAGGGTACTTCTAAGGGGTTGAGGGGAAAAATGCCTGTCGGAGGTCAGTGTCCCCCTAATTCTGGAGTCGGGGCTAGACTAGAGTGGTAGAATGCCCAGAAGAAACCAGCAAAGAAGAATATTTCTGAGATAATAAATAGAATTATTCCGTATCAGAGGCCCTTTTGGACAATTGTTCTATGGTGGCCTTGAAATGCTCTTTCTCGGATAATCTCACGTCATCGTTGGTGTATAGTGTGTTGGTTAGTAGGCCTAGGGTTAAAAGAGGGATAGAAGTCAAGTGAAATCACGTGGCCATGCCAGATGTTATTAGTAGAGCTGAGAGAGCTCCTGTTAGTGGTCTGGGGCTGGGTTTGACTATATGGTAGGTATGTGTTTGGTGGGTCATTGTGTGTTGTCATATAAAGGCTTACTGGTAGTGTCAGGACATAAGCCTGAATAAGGGCTATGGCAAATTCGAGAATGGTTAGTAGTATTAGAAAAATGAAAGCAACTGAAGCTATGGGAAGACTAATAGTTGATAGTACCAGTGTGACTCCTCTGATTAAATTAGTATTAGTAGGTGGCCGGCCGTAGTGTTGGCTGTTAATCGCACAGCTGATGCTATCGGTTGAATGAATAGGCTAATGGTTTCAACGAGTACTAGTATAGGGATAAGTGGCATAGGTGTGCCTTGTGCTAAGAGGTGAGCTAAGGAGATACTTGTTTTAAAGTGAAAGCCTGTAATTACTGCGCCTGCTCATAGGGGATTGCTATACATAGATTCATTGATAATTGGGTAGTTGGTATAAACAAATGGGGTAGAAGCCGGAGGAGGTTGGTTGAGGCAATGAAGAAAATTAGGGATATCAGTATAAGGGATCAGGTTAGTCCTTTAATGTTATGGGTAATTATTATTTGTGCTAGTGCAAGTTGAATTAATGATTTTCGAATGGAAATTAATCGGTTACTAATTAGATGACTGGAAATTGGAAGTAGTATGGCAGGAAATAGAATGATTAATATTACTGTAGATAGACCTAGAATTGTTGGGGTAGTAAAAGAGGTGAATAGACTTTTGTTCATTTTAATTCTCAGGGGGTCTTATGTTTTTGTGTTTTGACTATTTTTGGTACAGGGGTAATATGATAAATGAAACGATAATTTTAATTGAATAATGGAGAATAAATTTATGACAGGATAATAATGGATCATGTGGAAATGTCTAGTTGAGGCACTCACTGCAGAGAGGTATAGATCCCTTCAGTCTTTAACTTAAAAGGTTAATTATTCAGGGCCTAGCAGGGAAGGAAAAACATAGGTGACTGTCCTTATTTCTGCGACATAGCACAGGACAGCCTCTCTCCGCCCCTGATCCTTGTGCTCTGCAGCACCTCGGTTAGTCAGGTCACTGAACGCAGCAGGTAACTTACACCTTCATTCGGGGGCCTGAGCCCTTTGCTGGTCCTGTTGGCATCTTCTATTTAATCTCAGCACGAGACATGGATGTGCTCAGAGGAGCCTGGGAGATGCCCTGGAATCTGGCCATGAGCCTCTGTCTTCCTTTTGCGGCGGCAACGCTATTTCCCCGTGATGGTCTGTCAAAGGGGGAGGAGGGGGTTTTCCCGTGGGCTGGGGTAGTTGATCCTGACTACCACAGGGAAACAGGGGTGGACAGTCACACCCAAAGCTCACTGGCCACCTTCTCTGTTTTCAGGACGTCCTGTTTGTTAAACAGCGTCACTGCGGGGAAGGGAGAGTGGAAGTGGGTTTTGAAACCTTCCTCCACTGCAGCAGCTCCCTCCCTCCCTCCCAGTCCCTCTGCCTGTGCCCCTGCCCCGCCCTGCCCCTGGCCCTGGAGCCCAGGTGCCCTGTGGTGTGGCTGTGCTGGGCCCTCAAAGCTGGGCCACGTGCTTCCAGCAGAGCATCAGCAACACTCTGGGACAGGATCTTGGACCGCATGTTCTATCACGTCCCTTGTCCCCTCCCAGCCCTGTCACAGGCCTGCCCTCTTGGACACATGGCTGCCTTCCTTCTTCTCTCCACACCAAGGGCCCCTACTCTGGCCCCCTCTTGGCCTGAGCAGCAGAGCTGACATATGACTGGCCACTCATGCGTGGCAGAAGTCCCATCCCTCACGGCCATGCTGGCATTTTGACCTGGCCCTTTCAGGCTTTAACCCAGTGCCGGGAGCAGTGTGGGAAGTTCAGACTCATTCACCAGCCTGAGACCCTACCAGGCTGGCCCCCTACACACTCCATAACCAGTAACCAATGAGAACAGTCCAGGGTCCCAGGCCAGCGTGACACATCCAGCCAGGGCTGCCCCTCAGCACCCAAACCCCCACCACCCAGCTGCCTGCCGCTCCTGCCACCCCACCTCCTGCTCTGTGGCTGTTTAGTGACAGGGCTTCCTAGGGCCTTTTTGCTGTCTTGACCATCACGTAAGCCTGCCTGCTGTACTCACAGCCTGCTGTGCCCTCCTCTGGGTTCCAGCTGGGCTCAGCCTCGCATCCAGTCCTGTTCCCTGCCAACTTCTTATCGCCTTGGATGGGACACTTGAACCTGGCCTCCCAGCTGACCCTGAGAACCAGACTCGACGCTGCTCTAGCCCTGGGGTGCCTGCCATGACCCACAGGGGCTCTGAAAGTGTTAACCACACTCTCAACAGCTGGGGGATCAGCTGGGGCCACCTGGACTCACGCCTCAGCCTCGGGAGGCCAGGCAGAGCCAGGGTGTCTGGTCTAGCATATTCCCTGATGCCCACCATCCTCCCAACAGGTGTCGGGCAGAAGCCACAAGTGGGAAGGAAGGCCTTGCCTGGGAGGTCCCTGCAGAACTGTTTGAGGGCCCTTGGCAGGTAAGAGGGGGACATTTCATGCAGGCCACCCAGGGGTCCATGACTGGCCTGTCCAGAAAGGAAAAGGGTGCAGGCAGCCAGGCCTGTGAGCCTGCAGTGATACAGTGACAGGGGAGGGACGCCTGGAATCAAGCAGGACCTGTGGGCAGCTACCCCAGGGAGGAGGAAGAGGTAGTGCTTGAGTATGAGGTGAGCCTGGTGCAGAAACGCGGTACTGCAACATTGACAGGCGCAGGACAGTGGGGATGGATGATGAACGTATCAGTCGGGGTGCCTTTGGAGATCACTGACAGTGACTTAATAAGGAACGTTACAAGAAATCCAGAGGCAGAGTGGCCAGTGAGCAGGGTCCCTTGTTCAACAGTTCACCACGGGTCTCAGTGCTGTCTCCCACCTCTCTGTTGTGTCACCCTCATCCTCAGCTGTTGGTGATATCTGCCCAAGTCACCAGACACAGCTGCAGGTGTCCCCTACAGACGAGGGGATGGCTAGCAGAAGGGAACAGTAGTTGACCCAAGCATCTCCTTTAATCAGGGAGGAGAACCCTCCGCAGAACCCCGGGGACTCTTCCTCTATTCCCCTAGGTTGAGGTCAGGGCTCAGACAAATCCTGACAAAGGGGGTGCAGCCACCACAAGGGTGCAGGCCTGCCATGGTTCCCACCTGATGGTGTGGAAGATGAGCTCCCCAGCTGAGGGCTTCCACGCATGGCAGGGGAAGAGTGGGGACTGCCAAAAAAAAGAACCTAAATACCCAGGAATTGGGGATTAGTTAAATATATCATACATATATATGCTGGAAGTTTTTGTTTGTTTTGGAGTCAGGGTCTTGCTCTGTCACCCAGGTTGGAATGCAGTGGCACGGTTATAGCTTACTGCAGCCTGGAACCTCCTGGGCTCATGATCCTCGCACCTGAGCCTTCCAAGTAGCTGGGTCTACAGGCACGTGCTACAGGCACGCCTGACTAATTTTTGTCTTTTTGGTAGAGATGAGGTCTCTGTGTTGTCCAGGCTGGTCTTGAACTCCCGGGCTCAAGTGATCCTCCCACCTCAGCCTACTGAGTAGCTGGGACTATACCACTGTACCCAGTTGCATTTTTATTTTTCATTTTTTGTAGAGACAGTGTCTTGCTTTGTTGCACAGGCTGGTCTCAAACTTCTGGGCTCAAGCGATCCTTCCGCCTTGGCCTCCCAAAGCATTGGGATTACAGGCGTGAGTCATTGTGCCCGACCTAGGCAGTCTTTTAAAAAGATGTTTTACGCAGAACTTGGTCAATTCTTTTAATATTGAATATTGAGTAAATTCTTTGAATACTGAGTCCAAGAGAACTCAATATTATGCTAAGTGGAGCTGGGGGTGGCAAGATGGGGGCTAAGGAGGGAAATGCGGGCTAAACCACTTTAAGGTATGTGTAGGAAAAAGAAGTCTGGAAGAAAATAAGGCAAAGTGACACCAGGGCTTTTCTACTTCAGAAACTTCAGAAAAGTTTTCTACTTTTCTGTATTGAACCGTTTTTCTACAATGAGCATGTCTAACTTTTATATTCAGGAGGGTAATTTCTACGACTGCTCCAGGGCCAGTGAGTACACAGAGGAAGAAGGTCTGAGCCATGTGTGTGGCGGATCTGATAAAGTGGAGGGGGTGGGGTAGGAAGAATGAGGAATTTAGCACAAGCTGAGACTGAGATGTGACTCAAGTGCTGAAGGCGGGGGTACAATTCAGGAGCACTTCCTGGTGGGGAGGCAAAGGGGTCTCCAGAGGGACCCCCTCGAGGAGGGCAGAGGGCAGCAGGAGCCACCGCCCCAGGCCCTTGGTCCTTGCCTCAGGCTTCCCCTTCCACTCACAGCAGGGCCTTCCTCTGCCCCTGCACTGTGCCTCACACAGCCAGCCCCCTGGTGACAGCCCGCATTCATTTTTTTTTTTTAATTCTTTTGTATCAATTTTCAGTAGAGATGGGATCGCCCTATGTTGCCCAGGCTAGTCTTAAACTCCCAGGCTCAAGTGATCCTCGCACCTTGGCCTCCCAAAGCGCTGGGATTGCAGGCATGAGCCACTGCGCCTTGTCACAGCCCACATTCAGTAGCTGAAAGGGGGTCTCCCCATAGGCTCCATTACTTCCTGTGTGGTGTCACCTGGAACCTGAGCCCACACTGAGCAGCCTCAGATTCTTACAGGTCAAAGATTGTTCCCTGCAAACAAAGATGGTTCCCAGATCCAGCCATGGGGCTTGTTTCCGGCTCTGGAGGAAGTGGCTGCCATGGTTATCAGCACTTTCACAGCGAGAGAATCCAGGGCATATGGTTCTCTGCTGCAGACTGGCTGCTTCCCTCCCTTCACTCTGGCACTTCGAAACCACACAGATGTGGCTATCAGAATGCACCGGCACCATCCTAGAGCCAGAGCCAGAACACACCTTGACAGCAAAGGTCCTGGGAAAAAGAGCTCGCTCTCAGGGGCTGAGACCTGGGTTTAAATACCCACAGGGGAGCTGTGTGACCCAGGACAGGCCACTGACCTCTCCCAGGGTCATCTTTGGGGGGTGACCTTTGTGAAATCACCAGGGTGGTGGTCACCATTGTGAGCAATGACGGCCTGAGATACAGAGGAGCCAGCCTGAACTCCGGTGTTCCTGAGTGGGGCTGGAGTACCCCAAGGGTTTCCCGCCAAGCACCCCCAGCCAGCCTTACAGGCCCCCCCTGCGGCTGTGCCGGCCCTCAGCCTGCAGCCACTCTGGTGGCCCATGATGTCATGGGTCAGAGCATCCCTGCAGTTGCTCATGGGCACCCCCAAGTGGCTTGCCCTGGGTGGGCCACAAACATCACAGGTTTTCTCGTGCTCTCCTCCACCAGCCTGAGTGTCAGCTGGGCCTGCCTGTTTATAACCCCACTGTGCCTGGTGCCTGGTGGGTGATCAACAAATGATTCCTAAGCAAGGGAAGCAAGCACTGGCTGTGGGTCCCCTAGCTGCTAGGACAAGGGATAGAGGCACAAGTCAAAGGCAGTTCACCCAGGGATATGGTGTGTTGGTCTCCTGTGGCGGCCACAGCAATACCATAAACTGGGTGACTGAACACAGGTTTGTGTTCTCCCACAGTTCTGGAGGGTCAAAGTCCAAAATCAAGGTGTCAGCAAGGCCCTGCTTCCTTGTCAGGCTCTGAACGCGGATCCTTTCCCCCTCTCTCCTCGTTTCTGGTGGTTTCTGGCAATCCCTGTCATTCTTGCCTCGTGGCTGCAACACTCCAATCTGTGCCTCCGTCTTCACGTGGCCTTCTCCCCTGTAGGTCTGCGTCTGTGTCCAAATCTTCCTCTTATAAACATACCAGTCGCTAAATTAGGGCCCGAACGATCCAATGTGACCTCATTTTACCTCGGTGACATCAGTAAAGACCCCATTTCCAAACAAGGTCACAAATGTAAGTATCAGGGCTTAGGACTTGGGTACATCTTTTTGGGGGGTTGGGGAGGGACACAATTCAACCCCAACAATAAAGGTCACAGGGCAGCTGCCCCTAGAACCTGCCCACGCTCAGCCCCACCTTAGCCCAGGATGAGTGGGTCTAAATCCAAAGCAGGAGGATTCCTGCCGGCCTGGGGAGCCTGTCTCAGCTACTGGAGCAGCCACTGCCCTCTGTGGCCATCTGGGAGCCTCCCTGCTTCCTGTCAGGACTTCTCTCCCAGACTTCAGGGCAGGGTGACTGGGGTCCTTCTGCTGCCAAGAATCCCTCGCCGCAGTGTGGGGTCCCAGAGCGCTGAGCAGGAGGCTCGCCTGACAGAAGAATGTCCAGCTGACCCAGAAACCCTCGCACTGGTCCCTTCCCCGAGTCAGTGACTGACAGCAGCACATCCACAGAAGCTCCCGAAGCACCAGCATGGAAAAGCGCCATCGCACACATCGCCAGCACCACTGGGTGCCGGGTAGCAGTGGGAGCTTCTGTTGGCAGAGGGAGGAGGCGCCCTCTGAGCTCCTCCTCCATGGGCTTCTCAGCAGCCTCTCTCCCTTGTGAATCCTGGCAGCTTCTAGAATCTGGCCACGCCTTCAAGGACCAAGCTAAACTTGCAGTCCTCACCCTAGTCCATCCCTCTGTTTGGGGTTCTATGAAGGTCTGTAGCTGACGGTAAAATTCCCGCTCTTCCTTCAAGTCATAGTTACAGTGCCACCTCCTTCAGGAAGCTTTCCTTGACACCTCCAGTCTCACGGGGATGGATGGGGGTGGTCTCTGGCTTCCCTCTCATAGCCCTCACTCTGCAGCCTCAGCACCATCTGTTTCCACGTCTGACTCCTTCACAGGACCGTGTCTTCCTTGAGGGTTGGGCTATGCTGGTTTTCCCTGGGTCCCTGATAGGCCTGGCATACTGTAAACGTAAGAAAAAATGGATGGGGGAATGAGTGTGTCTGCCCGAGCTCCTGAGCCAGCTTCTGGATTGTCCAAAGGGGATAAGAGGTGAGACTCTGGAGCATAGAGAGGGGAAGCTGGTGGCCAGGTGGGGCATGGGTGCAGTGAGAAGCACCCAGAAGCCCCTTGGCAGAGAAGTTGGGCTGGGCAGCCGAAGCAGGGCAGCTGCTGGGAGTGGCAGTGGAAGGGCAGAGTTTTCAAGGCCACAGAGACAGATAAAGGCCAGCCAGAGCCATTGTAATTGCTGTACTATAGACACATGTGCTGGGCACAACCAGGCGACCTCATGCCATGGCTGGGGTCAGAGGGTGCAGAGCTGTAGCCAGCATGGCTCAGGACCCTGGGGCTCACTGCTTCTACCCCCAAGAGGCCAGCCAGAAGCAGAAAGCTCTGTTCCATACCTACAGCAGCCAGGCAGAGCCCAGTGCCCTCTTGGCATGGCCCAGACCTTCCCTCTCCCTGGACAGTGCAGTCTCTGCCAGAGGGACACACACCCTTTTAGCCAGAGGGAGCTGTGGCTGGGGCCACGAGCTGAGCTGACCCTCTGACCAGCAGGAGCCTGCTGGGAGCAGGGGAGCCTGGCCTGGACAGCACAACCCACTCCTCCAGAACGCCCCATCCACCTGTTAACCATGGCTGAGAACTCCTGGGCTCTCCAGCCCAGGGTGGCCTGAGGCTCCTTAGCTCCCCCAGGGGCGGGTCCTGGCTGCCCTCAAGCCCTGGGGCTACCTCTTTGCCCTCCACCCTCTCTAGAGCAGACACAAATTGTCACCCTCGCAGGCCGAGCGCCTTCGTTTCCCAGTGGCCCTGTCATCCTAGAAGTACCAGGAGGCTGGAATCACGGAACCTTGGCTGAGTGCTGTAGTGTGGGGACTTGGACTGACTGCAGCAGCCCTTCCTCACCCCAGTGCTACCCCAAGGGGACCTAGTGTACCCTCTTTGGGCTCACAGGCCGTCCTGACATGTTTTTCTGTGACAGGTTGGGCTCAGGTCAAAGGCAGAAGCGAAGCATGGGAAAGTGATGGCTGGGACCTGGAAAGGGAGGGAAAGGCTGGGTGCTCCCCGCCACACAAGCCCAGGCAGAGGTCCTGCTGCTGCCTGTGACTTGGAGGGGCTGGACTGACTTCCTGGTCACTGAGGCAAGTTCAGGACGGGGCCCTTGGCTAACCTCAGTCTTTTCCACTTCTGCCAGGGGGAGGCGGGTCAGTACCTGCAGTGGAGGGCCAAGCAGCGGCGCTTCCTGGGCGGCTTCCTGCAGCCTAGAGAAACAAGATGCCCCAGAGCCACTCAGCCCTGTCCAGGTGCCCGGGTCCCTGTAATGATCCATGACACGCACGCTAGGAAGGTACATCATTGCACTTCATCCACGGGGTGCCCTATAGGTCCTCTTTCTGGAACACTCTTCAGTCTTTACCGTAATCACTTGTGCAATTTCTGACTTCCCCCAGAGTCACTCGGGGAATGCAGGGACCGCTTGCTGCTTTGGAAAGACTGAATATTGAGTGAAAATTCATTTCTTTTTCATGCGTTCAGAAAGGACTTGAAGTTTCTGCCAGAATTGCTTCTGTTCCTCCCCTTCTAACTGTGCTTTTCTGATTTCTTGGTTTGGAGATTTTTTTTCACATGGTCTTGAAGCAATCCATTATTTTATCTTCTTTAGTTAATTTAGTATTCCTTGGGTTTCTTTTTTCCCCTAAGATTTTTCAAATAAGTATGTAACTCAGCCACATCAACACTTTTTTTTTTTTTTTTGAGATGGAGTCTCGCTCTGTCGCCCAGGCTGAAGTGCAGTGGCGCTATCTCGGCTCCCTGCAAGCTCCGCCTCCCGGGTTCACGCCATTCTCCTGCCTCAGCCTCCCGAGTAGCTGTAACTACAGGCGCCCGCCACCTCGCCCGGCTAGTTTTTTATATTTTTAGTAGAGACGAGGTTTCACCGTGTTAGCTGAGATGGTCTCAATCTCCTGCCCTCATGATCCGCCCACCTCGACCTCCCAAAGTGCTGGGATTACAGGCGTGGGCCTGGGATTATGTGCTCGGCCTACACATATTTTTTTAAAACTGCTTTTGGTTCATTTTCTAGGACATCTCTCCTTCGACACATCCAAACCCAAGCTCCTACCTCCTAGCCATTCTTTCTGGGGCCTAAGCTTGCTCATTCTTCCTCTCCATTCTTTGGCCTTGCCAGAGGGCAGTGTCAGGCTTCCCTGAAGACAGGACTTGGCCTCCAAAGCATCTCTAATGTTTTCTACACTTGTTTTTTTTTTTTTTTTTTTTTTTGAGACAGAGTCTTACTCTGTTGCCCAGGCTAGAGTACAGTGGTGTGACCTTGACTCACGGTAACCTCTGCCTCCTGGGTTCAAGCTATTCTCCTGCCTTAGCCTCCCGAGTAGCTGGGATTACAGGCGCCCACCACCACACCCAGCTAATTTTTGTATTTTTAGTGGAGATGGGGTTTCACTCTGTTGGCCAGGCTGGTCTTGAACTCCTGGCCTCAGGTGGTCTGCCCAACTCAGCCTCCCAAAGTGCGCTTGCTCTTTCTTTTGATGGATTTTGAAGGATGCTTTGGTTGCAGCTACTTAAATAGGTTTTCATTCATCTTCTTGATCTGGTAAGGCCAGACATCAGACCAATTTGTCTAAATATTTGGATTTCTCATCTTTCACTTTTTTTCTAAATTCTCTATTTTAAGCTTAAGTAGAGTTGGACTTTTTGAGTTCTTTATTTTTATTCATTTTTTTGAGTTGGAGTTTCGCTCTGTCACCAAGCTGGAGTGCAGTGGTGTGATCTCAGCTCACTGCAACCTCTGCCTCCTGAGTTCAAGCAATTTTCCTGCCTCAGCCTCCCACGGAACTGGAACTACAGGCACGTGCCACCACACCTGGCTAGTTTTATTTATATTTTTAGTAGAGACGGGGTTTCACCATGTTAGCCAGGATGGTCTCAATCTCTTGACCTCGTGATCCACCCACCTTGGCCTCCCAAAGTGCTGGGATTACAGGCATGAGCCACCATGCCTGGCTGAGCTCTTTTTTAATTGCCTCCAACACTTCCTTTTTTTTTTTTTTTTTTTTTAAAAAAAAAAGATCATCTTATGAAACTGTAAAGCCCAGATAGAACTGACTTCATAGCAGTCCACTGGTCCAGTAGCTTTTTTTTTTTTTTTTTTTTTGCAGGATCTTGCTCTGTCACTCAGGCTGGAGTACAGCAATGCGATCATGGTTCACTGCAGCCTCCACCTCCTAGGCTCAAGCAATTCCCCTACCTCAGCATCCCAAGTAGCTGGGACCACAGGTGCATGCCACCATGCCCAGCTAATGCTTTCGATTTTTAGTAGATAAGGTCTCACCATGTTTCCTAAGCTGTCCAGTAGCTCCATGACATCCTCAGGTACCCACATCTATCTGTGGCCCCCTGTTGGCTTAATCCTCAATCTGTTCACAAGATGGCTGCAGCAGTTCCAGAGGCCAGGTCCAGAGAAACAGAGACCATGTCTCATCCATCAGCTCTCACTAGAAATGAGGAAACATTCCCCAGAAGCCCTTAGCCGGCTTTTCCCGTCTCACTGGCCTCAACTGGGTCACGTACCATTATGTGTGCACGTGTGTATTTTTTTTTTTTTTTTTTTTTTTCCCCGAGATGGAGTATTGCTCTCTTACCCAGGCTGGAGTGCGATGGTGTGATCTTGGCTCACTGCAACCTCTGCCTCCGGGGTTCAAGCAATTCTCCTGCCTCAGCCTCCCAAGTAGCTGCAATTACAGGCGCCCACCACTACACCCAGCGAATTTTTCATTTTTAGTAGAGATGGGGTTTCACCCTGTTGGCCAGGCTGGTCTCGAACTCCTGACTTCAGGTGATCCACCCGCCTCAGCCTCCCAAAGTGCTGGGATTACAGGCATGAGCCACCGTGCCTGGCCAAGTAGTTTTATATATACACACTCATGTATATATGTATATGTGTGTGTGTATTTATGTTATATATATATATATATATATATATATATTTTTTTTTTTTTTTTTTTTTGAGATGGAGTCTCGGCTCTCGCCCAGGCTGGAGTGCAGTGGCGCAATCTCGGCTCACTGCAAGCTCCGCCTCCCAGGTTCCCGCCATTCTCCTGCCTCAGCCTCCCGAGTAGCTGGGACTACAGGCGCCTGCCACTTCGCCCGGCTAGCTTTTTGTATTTTTTTAGTAGAGACGGGGTTTCACCGTGTTAGCCAGGATGGTCTCGATCTCCTGACCTCGTGATCCGCCCGCCTCAGCCTCCTAAAGTGCTGGGATTACAGGCATGAGCCACTGCGCCCGGCCTTATGTAATATTTTATAAATATGTATTTACAAATATATTTATAAGTATATATATATATATCTAAAATTACAAAATTTGCCATTTTAAGCATTTTAAGTGTACAATTCTGTGGCATTGATTATGTTCACATTGTTGTGCAACCATCAACACCATCTACTTCTAAAACCCTTTCATCATCCCACACAGAAACTGGGTTCCCATCAAACAATAACTTCCCTTTCCCTTCCTTCCCCAGCCCCTGGTAACCTCCATTCTACTTTCCATCTCTATGAATTTCACTATTCTAGATATTTCAGATACATGGAATAATACAGTATTTGTCATTTTGTGTAAGGTTTATTTCACTTAGCATAATGTCCTCAAGATTCACACACATTGTAGGCTGTAAATGTGGTATATCCATTGGATATTTATCGATCCATCCATTAATGGACATTTGGGTTCTTACCTTTGGTTATTGTGAATAATGCTGCAATGAACATTGACATACAAGTGTCTGTTTGAGTCCTTGTTTTAAATTCTGGTGAACATATTCCCTGAGGGAGGACTGCTGAATCATATGGAACTTCTATGTTTAGCTTTTTAAGGAACTGCCAAACTGTTTCCCACACTGGCTGCACCTGTACCATTTCACATTACTACCAGCAATGTATGAGGTTTCCCATTTCTCCACGTCTTCATCAACGTTTTCCTTTTTTAAAATGTATAGCGGCCGAGTGCGGTGTCTCATGCCTGTAATTCCAGTACTTTGGGAGGGGGAGGCCGAGGTGGGCAGATCATGAGGTCAGGAGATCATGACCATCTTGGCCAACATGGTAAAACCCCGTCTCTACTAAAATACAAAAAAAATAGCCAGGTGTGGTGGCGTAGGCCTGTAGTCCCAGCTACTTGGGAGGCTGAGGCAGGAGAACCGCTTGAACCCAGGAAGCAGAGGTTGCAGTGAGCTGAGATCACACCACTGCACTCCAGCCTGACGACAGAGCAAGACTCCATCTCAAAAATAAAATAACATGTATAACTATCCTAGTAGATGATGCAGTTGTATTACTGTGGTTTTGATTTGTATTTTCCTAACGATTAAGGATATTGACATCTTTTATATGCTTATTGGCCATTTGCATATCTTCTTTAGAGAAATGTCTATTCAAGACCTTTGCCTGTGTTTTAATTGGATTGTTTATCTTTTGTTGTTGAGTGCTGTTCTTTATGTATTTTGGAGATTCATCTCTTATTAGTTATATATTTTGCATATTTTATCCCATCTGTACTTTGTCTTTTAACTTTCTTGGTAATGTCTGTTCATGTACAAAAGTTTTTTGATGAAGCCCAATTTTTCTTTGTTGGTGTTGCTCATGCTTTTGGTGTCATATGTAGGAACCCATTGCCAACTCCAAGGACCTGATTTATCCCTACGCTTTCTTCCAGGTGTTTTAAGTTTAGTTCTTATATTTAGATTGTTGATCCATTGATCAACAATTTTATGAACATTTTATTTACATGATTTTATGAACCATGTAAGGGAAAGGTTAACCTCATTCTTTTGCAAGTGGAAATCCCGTTGTCACAGTACTACTTGTTGAAGAGAGAGTTTTTTCAGCATTTGGCACTCATGTCAAAATTCAGTCATAGACATATGAGCTTATTTCTGGACTCTCAGTTCCATTGGACCATATATCTATCCTTATGCCAAACCTGTTTTGATTATGGTAGCTTTGTAGTAAGTTCTGACATTGGGAAGTGTGAGTCCTATGACTTTGTGCTTCCTTTACAGATTGTTTTGGCTACTTCAAGTTGTGCATGTGTGGTTTTAATGCCTTGCGGGGATTTTTTTTTGTTGTTTGTTTAATGAATTTGAGGATCCGTTTTTCTATGTCTGCAAAAACGCTGTTGGTATTTGAGTAGGATTACATTGACTCTGTAGATAGCATTGGGTAGTACTGACAACAATATCAAATCTTCCTATGACCATGTGATGTCTTTCCATTTAATTAGGTTTTCTTTAATTTCTTTTAGCCATTTTTAAAAGTTTTCACTGTGTAAGTTTTCATCTTCTTGGTTAAAGTCATCTTTTGGGTAAAATTTGTTTCTAGGTATTTTATTCTTTTAGATGGTATTAAGTAAAATTATTTTCTAAATTTCATTTTCAGGTTGTTCCTTGCAGATATATAGAACCACAACTGATATTTGTGTGTTGATCTTGTACCCTTGAACTTTGACAATTCATTTATTAGCTCTAGTGGCTTTCTTATAGATTCTTTGGGATTTTCTATATATGGGATCTGTTGTCTGCAAATAGAGTTTTACTTCTTCCTCTCCAATTTGGATGCCCTTCATTTCTTTTTCTTGTCTAATTGCTCTGGCAAGAACTTCCAGTACATTGTGGAATAGCAGTGGTAAAGTAGGCATCTTTGTTTTGACCCTGATCTTAGGGGAAAATCTTTCAGTCTTTCACCATTGAGTATGATGTTAGCTCTGGGTATTTCATATATGGCTTTTACCATGTTGAAGAAGTTTCCATATACTTCCAGTTTTCTGAGTGGGTTTTTTTGTTTGCTTGTTTGGTTGGTTGGTTTTTGAGACAGAATCTCACTCTGTTGCCCAGGCTGGAGTGCAGTGTCGTGATCTCAGATTACTGCAACCTCTTCCTCCCGAGTTCAAGGGATTCTCATGTCTCAACCTCCCAAGAAACTGGGATTACAGGCATGTGCCACCATGCCCGGCTAATTTTTGTATTTTTAGTAGAGATGGGGTTTCACCATGTTGGCCACTGGTCTCGAACTCCTGACTTCAAGTGATCTGCCCACCTTGGCCTCCCAAAGGGCTGGCATTACAGGCGTGAGCCACCATTCCTGGCCTGAGTGTTTTTATCATGAAATGGTGTTAGCTCAGTTCAATGGAATCTCTCTGAAACAATCATTATAAGAAATAAGAAATGGAACATATATATTTTATAGGAATATATTGTGTATGGTTATACATAAAATGTCTTCCCACAGAATAGGAAAGCTATGCATCATAAAAATTTACTTGAAGATTATTTTGCTTTGGAGAAAGTTTACAAACTTCCTTTTAAATATAGTAATATCCAATACCTGAGAGGCCATGAAAGAAAGAAAACATACGGTAGAAAACTGGTGGAAATAAAATAAAAGGCTATTGATAAATGCATGTTTTCTATTTATATAATCTCTTATACAACTTTTTACTCATATATAATAAAAAGTGAATTGCAGTGTGAAAAAAAAAATGGTGTTAGCTTTTGTCAAAGGCCATCTGTGTCAATTGAGATGATTTTCTGTGTGTGTGTGTGTGTGTGTGTGTGTGTGTGTGTGTGTTTCATTCTACTAATGTGATGCATTACTTTAAGTTTCTGATGTTGAACTACCCTTGCATTATTGGGATAAATTCCACTTAGTCATTGCGTGTGATCATTTTAATATGCTGTTGGATTCAGTTTGCTAATTTTTTTTTTTTTTTTTTTTTTTTTTTTTAAGACAGATTCTCACTCTGTCACCCAGGCTGGAGTGCAATGGCACAATCTTGGCTCACTGCAACCTCCGCCTCCTGGGTTTGAGTGATTCTCCTGCCTCAGCATCCCAAGTAGCTGGGACTACAGGCATGCATCACCATGCCCGGCTAATTTTTGTATTTTTGGTAGAGGTGGGATTTCACCATCTTAGCCAGGATGGTCTCGGTCTCTTGATCTCGTGATCTGCCTGCCTTGGCCTCCCAAAGTGCTGGGATTACAGGCTTGAGCCACCATGCCCAGCCTCAGTTTGCTAATATTCCTATGAGGATTTTTGCATTTATATTCTTAAGGGATATTGGTCTATAATTTTCTTATGATTTTCTTTATCTGATTCTGGTATCAGGGCAGTGTTGGCCTCATAGAATGAGTTAGGAAGGATTCCCTTCCCTTCTATTTTTTGGAGGACTTCAGAAGGACTGGTGTTAATTCTTTAAATGTTTCATAAAATTCACCAGTGACACCATCTGATCCTAGACTTTTCTTTGTTCTTTTCTTTATTGTTTCAATCTCTTATTAGTTGTAGATCTATTCAGATTATCCATGATTTTCTTCATGATTCACTTTTGAGGAGTTGTGTATTTCTAGGATTTTGTCCATTTCATCGAGGTTATCCAGTTTGTTGGCATACAGTTGTTCATAGCATTCTCTTATAATCCTTTGTTTAATTAGGTTGGTCATAATAGAACAGTTACTGTTCCCACTTTCATTTCTGATTACAGTTATTTGTATCTTTTCTCATCTTTACTAAGTCTAACTAAAGGTTTACCAATTTTGTTGATCTATTCAACAAAATAGCCACCCCTGCTCTGTTTTGGTTACTATTTGCGTGAAATACCTTTTCCCATCATTTCAACTTCAGTCTATTTGTGTTTTTGAATCTAAAGTGACTCTTTTGCAGACAGTATATAGTTGAATCATGTTTTTATCTGTTCTGCCAATCTTCTTTTTGACTGGAAAGTTTAAGCTATTTAAAGTAATTATCGATAAGGAATAACTTAATTCTGCCATTTTGCTATTTGGTTTTGTTATATCTTATACATTTTTTTGTCCTTCATTTCTTTCATTACTGTCTTTTACGTTTGGTTGACTGTTTGTAGTCAACCATGTGATTCCCTTCTCAAGTTCTTTTTTGTATAATTTTTAGATATGTTCTTTGTGATTAGCATGGGTATTACATTTGGCATCCTCAATTTATAAGTCTATTTTAAATTGATACCAACTTAACTTTAATAGCATATAAAAACTTGGCTTCTAGAGAGCTCCATTCTGCCCTCCTTCATAATGCTGTTGTTGTCATCACAATTAACATGTTTATATATTGTGTGCTCAGTATTGATTTATAATTATTTTTATACATTTAAATTCTACAGGAAATAAAAAGTGGAATTACAAACCAATGTTATAATAATACCTACTTTTATATTTGCCCATATATTTACCTTTACTAGAGATCTTTACTTCTTCGTATAACTTTAAGCAACTATCTGGCATCTCTCCTCCCTGTCCCCTGCTTTATTAAGGTATAATTAATAGAAATTTTATATATTCACAGTGCACAACGTGATGTTTTAATATAGCATCTTTCTTTTAACCTGAACGACTCCTTTTAGCATTTCTTGTAGGGCAAGGCTAGTGGCAACAAACTCTCTCTAATTTTATCTGGAAATATCTTAACTTCTTGCTGATTTTTGAAGGATGGCTTTGATGGATATAGAGTTATTGGATGACAGTTTTTTTTTTTTCTTTCAGCCCTTTCATTGCATTGTCATACTGCTATCTCTGGCCCCCACAGTTTCTGATGAGAAATTGGCCATAAATCTTATTCACATGTGCATGATGAGGCGCTTCTCTCTTGCTGCATTAGACTCTCCATTTCTCTTTTTGCTTTTGGCAGTTTGATTATAATGTGTCTGATGTGGTCTTATTAAGTTTATCCTACTCAGTTTGTTAAGCTTCTTGGGTTTTGTAGGTTTATGTCTTTCATCAAATTTGGGGCATTATGGGCATTACTTCCTCAAATATTATTTGACTATTTCTCTCTCTCCTCTTTCTGGAATTCCTACTTGTTTTTTTCTTTTTTCAAAAATACTAGTCAATTACAGTAATGAGACGGGGAGAAAGAGTAGAACAAGGATTTCAATCTGTGACTGACTGTGAACAATCATTTGAGATGAATCACTACCTTCCGGCCAGCCAGGAACTCCTATTTGTATATTGGTCTGCTTGATGGAGTCCCATAGGTCCCTTAGGATTTGCTCACTTTTCTTCATTCTTTTTCTTTCTGTTCCTCAGACGCAATAATTGCAAATGTCCTATCTTCAAGTTCATGAATTCTTTTGTTCATCTGTTCAAATCTGCTATTAAACCCCTCTAGTGAATTTTCATTTAATTACTGTACTTTTTCAGCTCTAGCATGTGTTTGGTTCCTTTTTATTATTTCCACCACTTTACTGATATTCTTATTTTGTATACATAGTTGTTCCGTTTTCCTTTAGTGTTTTGTCCATGTCTTTAGCTCTTTAAGCATATTTAAGAAAGTCTAGAATTTCTGATGTCTAGCCTCCCTCAGGGACGATTTCCATTGTGTATTTACTGCCTTTAAATGTGCCCTACTTTCCTATTTGTATGCCTTGTGATTTTTTTCTTGAAAATTGGACGTCAAAATATTATAATGTATTAACTCTGGATATCAAATTCTCTCCTTTCCTCAGGTTTTTCTGTTTTTGTTTTTGTTTTTTTTTTCATAGAAAATATATTTGTTCAAAGTAAAAGAGAACATTTGAGCTAATCTAATTCACAATTTCAAAACAGCATGATCTCACTACAATAAAATACATTCAAGTGTTAGTTAAGCATTGACTGAAAAACTGAGTGATATTTTTAGACTATGCAAAAATGTACTAAATATTTTGTAAGCATTCTTACTCATTCTCTTCCTCCTTTCTTTCTCCTCTCCACATATACATATATATGCTACTGGCAAAATGAAATTATAACTGCTGTTTTTCTTTTATCGTTACGTATTGGCACCTCTTTCTCTGCCAATAATTAGTTTGCATGTTTTATATATATATATATTTTTTTATTATACTTTAAGTTCTAGGGTACATGTGCATAACGTGCAGGTTTGTTACATATGTATACTTGTGCCATGTTGGTGTGCTGCACCCATCAACTCGTCAGCACCCATCAAATCGTCATTTACATCAATTATAACTTCCAATGCAATCCCTCCCCCTCCCTCCTCCCCGTGATAGGCCCCGGTGTGTGATGTTCCCCTTCCCGAGTCCAAGTGATCTCATTGTTCACTTCCCACCTATGAGTGAGAACCATGCGGTGTTTGGTTTTCTGTTCTTGTGATAGTTTGCTGAGAATGATGGTTTCCAGCTGCATCCATGTCCCTCCAAAGGACACAAACTCATCCTTTTTTATGGCTGCATAGTGTTCCATGGTGTATATGTGCCACATTTTCTGAATCCAGTCTGTCACTGATGGACGTTTGGGTTGATTCCAAGTCTTTGCTATTGTGAATAGTGCCACAATAAACATATGTGTGCATGTGTCTTTATAGCAGCATGATTTATAATCCTTTGAGTATATACCCAGTAATGGGATGGCTGGGTCATATGGTACTTCTAGTTCTAGATCCTTGAGGAATCGCCATATTGTTTTTCATAATGGTTGAACTAGTTTACAATCCCACCAACAGTGTAAAAGTGTTCCTGTTTCTCCACATCCTCTCCAGCACCTGTTGTTTCCTGACTTTTTAATGATTGCCATTCTAACTGGTGTGAGATGGTATCTCATTGTGGTTTTGATTTGCATTTCTCTGATAGCCAGTGATGATGAGCATTTTTTCATGTGTCTGTTGGCTGTATGAATGTCCTCTTTTGAGAAATGTCTGTTCATATCCTTTGCCCACTTTTTGATGGGGTTGTTTGTTTTTTTCTTGTAAATTTGTTTGAGTTCTTTGTAGGTTCTGGATATTAGCCCTTTGTCAGATAAGTAGATTGCAAAAATTTTCTCCCATTCTGTAGGTTGCCTATTCACTCTGATGGTATTTTCTTCTGCTGTGCAGAAGCTCTTTAGTTTAATTAGATCCCATTTGTCGATTTTGGCTTTTGTTGCCGTTGCTTTTGGTGTTTTAGACATGAAGTCCTTGCCCATGCCTATGTCCTGAATGGTATTACCTAGGTTTTCTTCTAAGGTTTTTATGGTATTAGGTCTAACATTTAAGTCTCTAATCCATCTTGAATTAATTTTCGTATAGGGAGTAAGGAAAGGATCCAGTTTCAGCTTTCTACTTATGGTTAGCCAATTTTCCCAGCACCTTTTATTAAATAGGGAATCCTTTCCCCATTTCTTGTTTTTCTCAGGTTTATCAAAGATCAGATGGCTGTGGATGTGTAGTAGTATTTCTGAGGACTCTGTTCTGTTCCATTGGTCTATATCTCTGTTTTGGTACCAGTACCATGCTGTTTTGGTTACTGTAGCCTTGTAGTATAGTTTGAAGTCAGGTAGTGTGATGCCTCCAGCCTTGTTCTTTTGACTTAGGATTGTCTTGGAGATGTGGGCTCCTTTTTGGTTCCATATGAACTTTAAAGCAGTTTTTTCCAATTCTGTGAAGAAGCTCATTGGTAGCTTGATGGGGATGGCATTGAATCTATAAATTACCTTGGGCAGTATGGCCATTTCCACGATATTGATTCTTCCTCTCCATGATCATGGTATGTTCTTCCATTTGTTTATGTCCTCTTTTATTTCACTGAGCAGTGGTTTGTAGTTCTCCTTGAAGAGGTCCTTTACATCCCTTGTAAGTTGGATTCCTAGGTATTTTATTCTCTTTGAAGCAATTGTGAATGGGAGTTCATTCATGATTTGGCTCTCTGTTTGTCTGTTACTGGTGTGTAAGAATGCTTGTGATTTTTGCACATTAATTTTGTATCCTGAGACTTTGCTGAAGTTTCTTATCAGCTTAAGGAGATTTTGGGCTGAGACAATGGGGTTTTCTAAATATACAATCATGTCATCTGCAAACAGGGACAATTTGACTTCTTCTTTTCCTAACTGAATACCCTTGATTTCTTTCTCTTGCCTGATTGCCCTAGCCAGAACTTCCAACACTATGTTGAATAGGAGTGGTGAGAGAGGGCATCCCTGTCTTGTGCCAGTTTTCAAAGGGAATTTTTCCAGTTTTTGCCCATTCAGTATGATATTGGCTGTGGGTTTGTCATAAATAGCTCTTATTATTTTGAGATATGTTCCATCAGTACCAATTTATTGAGAGTTTTTAGCATGAAGGGCTGTTGAATTTTGTCAAAGGCCTTTTCTGCATCTATTGAGATAATCATGTGGTTTTTGTCTTTGGTTCTGTTTATATGCTGGATTACGTTTATTGATTTGCGTATGTTGAACCAGCCTTGCATCCCAGGGATGAAGCCAACTTGATCATGGTGGATAAGCTTTTTGATGTGCTGCTGGATCCGGTTTGCCAGTATTTTATTGAGGATTTTCACATCGATGTTCATCAGGGATATTGGTCTAAAATTCTCTTTTTTTGTTGTGTCTCTGCCAGGCTTTGGTATCAGGATGATGTTGGCCTCATAAAATGAGTTAGGGAGGATTCCCTCTTTTTCTATTGATTGGAATAGTTTCAGAAGGAATGGTACCAGCTCCTCCTTGTACCTCTGGTAGAATTCAGCTGTGAATCCGTCTGGTCCTGGACTTTTTTTGGTTGGTAGGCTATTAATTATTGCCTCAATTTCAGAGCCTGCTATTGGTCTATTCAGGGATTCAGATTCTTCCTGGTTTAGTCTTGGGAGAGTGTAAGTGTCCAGGAAATTATCCATTTCTTCTGGATTTTCTAGTTTATTTGTGTAGAGGTGTTTATAGTATTCTCTGATGGTAGTTTGTATTTCTGTGGGGATGGTGGTGATATCCCCTTTATCATTTTTTATTGTGTCTATTTGATTCTTCTCTCTTTTCTTCTTTATTAGTCTTGCTAGCGGTCTATCAATTTTGTTGATCTTTTCAAAAAACCAACTCCTGGATTCACTGATTTTTTGGAGGGTTTTTTGTGTCTCTGTCTCCTTCAGTTCTGCTCTGATCTTAGTTATTTCTTGCCTTCTGCTAGCTTTTGAATGTGTTTGCTCTTGCTTCTCTAGTTCTTTTAATTGTGATTTTAGAGTGTCAATTTTAGATCTTTCCAGCTTTCTCTTGTGGGCATTTAGTGCTATAAATTTCCCTCTACACACTGCTTTAAATGTGTCCCAGAGATTCTGGTATGTTGTATCTTTGTTCTCATTGGTTTCAAAGAACATCTTTATTTCTGCCTTCATTTCGTTGTGTACCCAGTAGTCATTCAGGAGCAGGTCATTCAGCTTCCATGTAGTTGAGCGGTTTTGATTGAGTTTCTTAGTCCTGAGTTCTAGTTTGATTGCACTGTGGTCTGAGACAGTTTGTTATAATTTCTGTTCTTGTACATTTGCTGAGGAGTGCTTTACTTCCAATTATGTGGTCAATTTTGGAATAAGTGTGATGTGGTGCTGAGAAGAATGTATATTCTGTTGATTTGGGGTGGAGAGTTCTGTAGATGTCTATTAGGTCTGCTTGCTGCAGAGATGAGTTCAATTCCTGGATATCCTTGTTAACTTTCTGTCTCGTTGATCTGTCTAATGTTGACAGTGGGGTGTTGAAGTCTCCCATTATTATTGTATGGGAGTCTAAGTCTCTTTGTAAGTCTCTAAGGACTTGCTTTATGAATCTGGGTGCTCCTTATTGGGTGCATATATATTCAGGATAGTTAGCTCTTCCTGTTGAATTGATCCCTTTACCATTATGTAATGGCCTTCTTTGTCTCTTTTGATCTTTGATGGTTTAAAGTGTGTTTTATCAGAGACTAGTATTGCAACCCCTGCTTTTTTTGTTCTCCATTTGCTTGGTAGATCTTCCTCCATCCCTTTATTTTGAGCCTATGTATGTCTCTGCATGTGAGATGGGTCTCCTGAATACAGCAGACTTATGGGTCTTGACTCTTTATCCAGTTTGCCAGTCTGTGTCTTTTGATTGGAGCATTTAGTCCATTTACATTTAAGGTTAATATTGTTATGTGTGAACTTGATCCTGCCATTATGATATTAACTGGTTATTTTGCTCGTTAGTTGATGCAGTTTCTTCCTAGCCTCGATAGTCTTTACATTTTGGCATGTTTTTGCAGTGGCTGGTACCAGTTGTTCCTTTCCATGTTTAGTGCTTCCTTCAGGGTCTTTTGTAAGGCAGGCCTGGTGGTGACAAAATCTCTAAGCATTTGCTTATCTGTAAAGGATTTTATTTCTCCTTCACTTATGAAACTTAGTTTGGCTGGATATGAAATTCTGGGTTTAAAATTCTTTAAGAATGTTGAATATTGGCCCCCACTCTCTTCTGGCTTGTAGAGTTTCTGCCGAGAGATCTGCTGTTAGTCTGATGGGCTTCCCTTTGTGGGTAACCCGACCTTTCTCTCTGGCTGCCCTTAAGATTTTTTCCTTCATTTCAGCTTTGGTGAATCTGGCAATTATGTGTCTTGGAGTTGCTCTTCTTGAGGAGTATCTTTGTGGCGTTCTCTGTATTTCCTGAATTTGAATGTTGGCCTGCCCTACTAGGTTGGGGAAGTTCTCCTGGATGATATCCTGAAGAGTGTTTTCCAACTTGGTTCCATTTTCCCCCTCACTTTCAGGCACCCCAATCAGACATAGATTTGGTCTTTTTACATAATCCCATACTTCTTGCAGGCTTTGTTCATTTCTTTTTCTTCTTTTTTCTTTAGATTTCTCTTCTCGCTTTATTTCATTCATTTGATCCTCAATCGCTGATACTCTTTCTTCCAGTTGATCGAGTTGGTTACTGAAGCTTGTGCATTTGTCACGTATTTCTCGTGTCATGGTTTTCATCTCTGCCCGTTCATTTACGGCCTTCTCTGCATTAATTATTCTGGTTATCAATTCTTCCACTTTTTTTTCAAGATGTTTAGTTTCTTTGCGCTGGGTACGTAATTCCTCCTTTAGCTCTGAGAAGTTTGATGGACTGAAGCCTTCTTCTCTCATCTCGTCAAAGTCATTCTCCATCCAGCTTTGATCCATTGCTGGCGATGAGCTGCGTTCCTTTGGAGGGGGAGATGCGCTCTTATTTTTTGAATTTCCAGCTTTTCTGCCCTGCTTTTACCCCATCTTTGTGGTTTTATCTGCCTCTGGTCTTTGATGATGGTGATGTACTGATGGGGTTTTGGTGTGGGTGTCCTTCCTGTTTGTTAGTTTTCCTTCTAACAGTCAGGACCCTCAGCTGTAGGTCTGTTGGAGATTGCTTGAGGTCCACTCCAGACCCTGTTTGTCTGGGTGTCAGCAGCAGAGGCTGCAGAAGATAGAATACTGCTGAACAGCGAGTGTACCTGTCTGATTCTTGCTTTAGAAGCTTCCTCTCAGGGATGTACTCCACCGTGTGAGGTGTGGGGTGTCAGTCTGCCCCTAGTAGGGGATGTCTCCCAGTTAGGCTACTCAGGGGTCAGGGACCCACTTGAGCAGGCAGTCTGTCCATTCTCAGATCTCAGCCTCCCTGTTGGGAGATCCACTGCTCTCATCAAAGCTGTCAGATAGAGTTGCTTGCGTCTGCAGAGGTTTCTGCTGCTTTGTTGTTGTTGTTGTTGTTGTTTAGTTGTGCCCTGTCCCCAGAGGTGGAGTCTACAGAGAGTGGCAGGCCTCCTTGAACTGCTGTGAGCTCCATCCAGTTCAATCTTCCCAGAACTTTGTTTACCTACTTAAGCCTCAGCAATGGCGGGCGCCCCTCCCCCAGCCTCGCTGCTGCCTTGCGGTTAAATCGCAGACTGCTGTGCTAGCAATGAGGGAGGCTCCCTGGGCGTGGGACCCTCCCGGCCAGGTGTGGGATATAATCTCCTGGTGTGCCCATTTGCTTTAAAGCACAGTATTGGGGTGGGAGTTACCCGATTTTCCAGGTGTTGTGTGTCTCAGTTGCCCTGGCTAGGAAAAGGGATTCCCTTCCCCCTTGCGCTTCCCAGGTGAGGGGATGCCTCGCCCTGCTTCAGCTCTCACTGGTCGGGCTGCAGCAGCTGACCAGCACCGATTGTCCGGCACTCCCCAGTGAGAGGAACCCAGTACCTCAGTTGATAATGCAGAAATCACCGGTCTTCTGTGTCGCTTGCGCTGGGAGCTGGAGACTGGAGCTGTTCCTATTCGGCCATCTTGCTCCGCCCCCCTTGTTTTTGTTTTTAATTGGTGAAGGACACAGTAGTCCATTTGTTTAGTGACTTACTCAAAATATTATTGGAAAGACTGTAATAATTCTTGTTGGGTGTGGTCACTTGTGTTCAGCTAGTGTTTTGACAGATTTCTTTGAATGCCAGGAGCTAAAACAAACAGACAAAAAGTAAAAGTATCTCTCCCAGGCCTTGCAAATTCACTGTGTCCTAGGGCCCTCCTTTAACACTCAGGCATTTTCTTTGCACTATGGCTTGCCCTATGTCTAGGAATAAGCCCCAGGTGAAAATTTAGTTCTTTTCTGAGCATGGGTCTTGCCCTGGGCACATGTGTGGCTTTCTAAATTCCCCCAGTATAAACGGCTGCTTTGAATATTCTAATTTCCCAAAGAAATTTTCCCCAGTTTTGACACAGGCAGTCTATTGTATGTTTCAACTATTATCTTTGGCTCCAGGAGTCTGAGGGTTATTAGTTCTGCTTGAAGAATTTCTGAGTGATGCTCACTGCTCTTCTGGCCTGAATTCCAAGTTAGGTAAAACAGAGATGAGCACCTTACATCACTCCCTCAGGTACTTTGTGTCTTTCAAGGAATATGTTATTTATTCTAAGTTGCCAAATGCATTGGCATAAAAGGTTGATAATACTCCCTTACTATCCTTATAAGTTCTGTTGATTCTGTAGTTCTATCACCTCTCATATTCCTCATGTTAGTAATTTGTGACTTCTGTTTATTTTTTTTTCCTGGTTTAACTCAGGCTTATGAATTTTATTGGTCTCAAAGAACCATATTTGGCTACTTATAAATTTTCTTTTCTTTCTTTCTTTCTTTCTTTCTTTTTTTTTTTTTTGTGAGATGGGTCTCACTCTGTCGCCTAGGCTGGAGTGCAGTGGCGCGATCTCGGTTCACTGCAAGCTCCACCTCCCGGGTTCACGCCATTCTCCTGCCTCAGCCTTCCAAGTAGCTGGGACTACAGGTGCCCACCACCACGCCCAGCTAATTTCCTCTATAAAATTTCTGTTTTCTTTTTCACTGATTTCCACTCTTTAGTGTGTCTGTATTTCTGCTTATTTTGGATTTGATTACTTTCTCATTTTTCTGTTTTCATAAGGGTTGAGGTCACTGATTTGAGACCTTTCCTAATATAAGCTTTTAGTGCCATAAGTTTTCTTCTGTGTACTACTTTTGCTGCTGCCTGCAAATTTTGAGATTTTGTGTTTTTATATTCATTCATTTCAAAATACTTTCAATTTTCCTTTTAATTTCTTCTTTGACCAGTAAGTAATTTAAGAAGTGGGTTATTTCATTTCCAAATACTAGAGGATACCTTTCTGTCATTGATTTCTAGTTTAATTCCATCATTGTCAGATAATATACTTTGCACGATTTGAATGTTTTAAAAGTTATTGGGATTTGTTTTATGGCCCAGAACACAATCTATCTTGGTAAATCTTCAATGTGCACTAGAAAATGATGTGTATTTTAGTGCTAGTAGGTGAAGTGTTTTATAAATGTCATTTAGGTCAGGATGATGGATAGTATTGTCCAAGTTTGTCACATCCTTACAGATTTTCTGTATATTGAGAGGGGTGTTGAAGACATTTCTGACTATAGTTGAGAATCTGTATATTTTTTTTTTTACAATTCTATCAGCTTTTGCTTCATGTATACTGAAGCTCTTTTGTTTAGTGCATACCCATTTGGGATTATGTCTTCTTGGTGAATTTACTCTTTCATCATTATGTAATGTCTGCCTTTCTTCCTGGTAATTTTCCTTGCTGTCACTTCAGTGTTTTTGTTTTATTGAGGTAAAATTCACAAAACATCAATTATTTAAAAGTGTATAATTCAGTGGCATTTAGTACAGTCTTGTGCAGCCACCACCTCTATCAAGTTCCAACACATTTTCATCATATCCCCAAACAGGACCCACTAAGTGCTTGTTCCAAATTCCCCACACTTCAGCTTCTGGCAACCAGCGATACGCTTTTCCTTCTCTGTGGATTTGCCTACTTTTGATATTTCCTATTATTGGAATCATGCAATATGTGACCTCTTGTGCCTGGCTCGTTTCACACAGCATAACGTTTTCAAGGTTTATCCATGTCGTACCACATATCAGTACTTCACTTCTATGGCTGAATAATGGTCCATTGCACAGATACATCAGATTTTGATTATCCGTTTACCCAATGATGGACATGTGGGCTATTTGGACCTTTTAACTATTGTTAATACGGCTGCTCTGTGAACTCAGGTTTATTTTTGCTGCTTGCCTATCTCAGATTGTTTCTATTTTATGGACTTCAGTATCCTCATCTGCTTCAAAGTCTGTCCTCTGTACCACTTTACCATGACTGTCCTCCCTTCACAAGGCACCAGGCTTCAATATGGCCTGATCATCGCCCCCTCAACCCCAAATCTCTACAACCTACACGCAGGCCAGAGAAGGGCTTCCTCCTCCACTGGAGTGGAACTTGGTGTGTCACACTAAGGCCGTGTCATCCAGGAAATAACTGATGAAAGAGGAGCCTCATTAAGCCAAGTAAATCTTTAGCTTTATGGCCTTCTAAGCAATGTGACAACAGAGTGAAAATTCCACACACTTCTGTGAGCGGCTGTTTTGACCCTTTTGGACTCAAATTCCATAAAATCTGTTTTTCAGAGCTGTTTCCACTTTTCCAGTTCCAGATCTTCACTTCAGGCTCTCTCAAACCCCCGTCAAATGGCAGTGGACTCGTCATGCAGCCTGCTGCCATTGTTCTTGATTTGCCCCAAGGTGCATAGTTTTACTCAACATTGTTTTTGTGCTATCAGTGCAAATGTCAACAAAATGAAGGAAAATATATTTCATTATGCTAATAAGTTTGACCTCGCAGACCCCCAGTTTCCCTGGACTAAACTCTGTAAACTAGACTGAAGCATCTCAGAGCCAGTGACAGGACTGTTCTCTCAAAATCTTAGCATGTCTTGGCTGCCTCTTCCATTTCGTGCTCCAGGCATCTCATTTATTTCACCCTAGACCTGGCCCTGCACAGGAGAGGAAGTCAGAGAATACCGTGAAGCCATGTGCACATACCCTTATGCTGAGCGGCGAAGCGGGTTATCTGAGTGGGTTCTACGGAGGCAGGACTTTCTAGTGTCCCATAAATGGACCTGCTGGAGAAGCCTGGTGTGAATGCAGGCAGTTTTCAGTTGATGGGAAGTGTCAAGGCAGAGGTCAAAGAGCTCAGGACAAGAGCTGTAGACCATATTTGAGAAAAAGACAGATGCAGAGTTCCAAGGCTAGCCCAAATCAACCAGGCCTGCCCAAGAAGCTATGCCCATGCTTCTGGCCTTGCCTGAGATAGACCATGGCAGACCCAGGTTCATATCCTGACTGTGACAAGCAGCATCCATGTTGCCCCAGACAAGCAGCTTACCAGTTGTCCCCACCTCCCCAAGTTCAGGTGGCTCATCTAGGTCTTCGTGATAACCACTTTCGTGGAGTGGCTGTGGCCACTGAAAGAGCTCACCTACATATCGTAGTACACACAGTGCTGACACTCCAGCCACAGGAGGCACCAGCACAGTGCTGCTCCGGGAGCGCTCAGAAGCAGGAAGGAAGAACAAACAGTTCCTGGGCCTCGGGCAGTGCACGGGTTGGCCAGGGTTTCCCCGAGGGTGGCAGGCCAAGGCCTGGGGATGTCTGAGATGGTTTTATGTGATACACAGATGAAACACTTTTCATTTTAGTAATTGTTTTTAAATGCATATTAGAAAAAATATAAAGAGCCCATTAAAAGCTGCAATTTACATTTTAGGATAAGGTTAAGTGAAAGCAAGTTGATAAAATATAAAAATATGAACACGAAGTAACTAACACACACGTGGCAAAGATTGTGACAGTGATGAATGGAGTGACAGATGGTCCCGGGAATGCCCTGGACATTCCTGTTTTTTGTGTGTTGAAAGTCCCATGTCCCAGGAACCCTCTCAGTCCAGGGGAAACCAGGATGATTGGTCACTTACGTGTGACTGCCTGATGTTTGAGAAGTGCTGAACTCAGGCATTGGAGTCAAACAGACCTGTTCAAATCCTGGTCCAGCATCCACTAGCAGCAAGACTTGCTGGCACTTTGTAAGCACCTAACATGTTTTGATAAAGAGTACCAAATGGAGAAACCTACATTAAGTTCCTAGTAGGAAACAAAGAGGAACATAGTGAGTGCCTAATCAGTTCAGCATTCATTTGACAAATATGTGAGCACCAACTGCATGGCAGACGGTGTGCTGGGTGCCCAGATGCTGCAATCAATGAGCTCATATGACTGAGGAAGACAGTTAAACAAGTAATGATTGCAAAAGGAGACAGGCTGATGTTGGGGTGCTCAGAGGGACGTCTGGGGAAGTGACATGTGACCTGACTCCAAACTAAGGACCCTAGAGGTAATACCTTGGAGAACCTAGTTCTTGGCAGAACGAGGAAAGGCCCAGTCATGAGGGAGAGCCGTAGAACATGCCGTGGAAGCCACAGAGAGAGTCTGGGTTCTGTTTTCAAGGCAATGGGAAGCCACTGAGGAAGTTCAAGCAGAGGAGGATTATGGCCTATTTCTGGCTATAGAGTTGAAAATGGATTGGACTGGCTGAATGCAGGCAGACCAATGGGAAGGTAACTGCAGTAGCTCAGGCCAGATGCTGACTTGCTCAAGGGATGTAGCTGCAGAGATAAGGAGGTATTTCAGAGACAGACTTAGTGGGATTTGAAGACTGGTCAGACAGGGGAGGAGAAACAGTCAGTCAGTTCGGAGAGTTCACTGAGACAGGCCACTGAGAAGCAGCAATTTTGGCAGGTGGAAGGGAGCGGGGCTTTGGCAGAAGACTTTTAAGTTTGGCTTAAGATATACTGAGTCTAAGGTGCTTTTGTGAAATCCAAATGGAACTAGGAATGGGAATCCAGACAGAGATCTGGGTAACGGGGATTTTGGAGGCACCAGCACATGGATGGATTTGAAGCTTCAGGAGCGTGGGAATGAAAACAGGTAGGACCGAGAATGAGGGTCCCTAGCTTTGAAGGAACGGGCAGAAGAGGAAAGTCAGCCACAGGAGACCAAGTAGTGGTCAGACTGGCAGAGTAACCAGGAAAAGTTGGTGTTAAACCACATGTAGGAGGCTATTTTACCAAATAGTGCCCTGCCCTGTGCCCACCTTTTGAACTCAGACACACCCGAGTGATTTTTTCTGGCCAGTAAAGTGCAAGCAACTGTGATGTGTGTCACTTGTAGGCAAAAATGTGACAAGCCCAAGTGTCATTCCTTGTCTCTGAGATCATAAATACACGTTAAATCTCTTGGCATGGGTCTCCACGTGGCTTTGAGCAGAAAGCCCTCGTTACTTGCAATGGAAACGTGGCGTGAGAAATGAACTTCGGTGTAAGCAGAGCTGGCTCTGTGGATGCCTGGCGCTGAGAAGGGTCCTGGGTTTGGTTTAATGCTCTGCTGTCACCATCTTGAAATCCTCGGTAATTTTTTAATAGGGCTCTGCATTTTCATTTTGCAGTAGGCCCTGCAAACGATGCTGTTGCCCTTGTAAGCCACCGAGATTTTCTAGGTCGTGACTACAGTGTAATCTATCCTATCCTAGCCAATAAACCAAGAAAAGAGGGGTAGTTGAAAAGAGGACATCAGGTGCTGTCATGAGGCCGGGCCAAGAAGACCTGACTACTGTGGCTGTACTCAGGACAGAGGGCAATCCATTCAGGGAGTGTGGTTGTGAGAGAGAGAACACGGAGGACACCAGAGGGAGCCGTGAGAAAGAACTTTCTCTTGCCCATCTTAAAGGGGGAAACATTTGGAAAAGTTTCAATTTTATAGGGAAACGGTGTTTAGGGAAGCATAGCACAAAGATACAGGAGACAGAAAGAAGGTCCACAGAGTAAGACCCCTTAGAAGGGAGATGGTGAGGGACCTGGGGTACGACTTGTGGAAGGAGCACTTCCGTTTGAACAGGGAGGGAGGAGGAAATGTGGGCGCAGACACAGGAAGGGCTGCTGAGAGTGCTTCCACCTGATGCTTTCTGCTTTCATCTGCAAGGCAGACATGAGGCCATTTGCTTAGAGTGTGAGGGGCCCCTGAGGAGGCACAGACTGGAGACGGAGACAGCCGCCATGGAGCCCTGCAGTACAAACAGACCAGGCAACTGGGTCCTGGAGGTGAGGCGGACCCAAGAAATTGTGACCAGGAATCTGCTCTGTGGGTGCTTTCCCTCCTGCAGCTGAGGCCAGGCCCTCAGAGATGGTGGCTGGATCTCTCCAGTGATGGTGATTCGCCAGATGGGTGGGAAGAAGGCAAAGAAATGAAGACTGGCTAAGAACAGACCACCACCACCACCATAAACAATGGCAAGAGCTCACACTCCAGACATTTGTTGGCACTTTTATAAGCACTCGGCAGTATTAACTCATTGAACTTCCCACACTGTGAGGAAGTACTAGAATCATCCCCATTTTACAAGGGTAAGGCACAGGGATTGGTGGATGAGGTTCCAATAGGGTGTCGTGTGTTGTAATTCAGGACTAATTCATATAAAACGGCTGGCCTAAAAGTGTTGTGTGCTTCAATCTTTGAGGCAGAGAACTTTGTATGTTTCGAAGGCTTCACTGAACATGCATTTCTTGAGCGTCTATTACTCACCAACGCTAAGAGGCATTGCCAGCTGCCCCGGACGGCTCCCTTTCTTTGCCCACTCCATCCCAACCACTCTTTGGCCTGACATTCCCATCATTAGTCCGCTGAGCAAGGCTTCCAACCTGAGAATCCCTGGGGGATCAACGAGTACATGATTTTTTTTTTTTTTTCTTTTTTGAGACAGGGTCTCACTCCATTGCCCAGGCTTCAGTGCAGTGGATTACAGCTCACTGCAGCCTCGACCTCCTGGACTCAAGAGATCCTCCCAGCCTCCTGAGTAGCTGGGACTACAGGGGCTCACCAGCATGCCTGGCTAATTTTTGTTTTTGTTTTTTTTTGTAGAGACAGGGTTTCACCATGTTGCCCAGGCTGGTCTCAAACTCCTGGGCTCAAGCAATCCACCCACCTTGGCCTCCCCAAAGTGCTGGGATTACAGGTGTGAGCCGCCATGCATGGCTGAGCACACGAAACTGCATGCAAAAATGCCATGCTTCCATATATGCAAGAGTTCCTAACCTGGAACAAGATTAACAATCAGCAGCAAACCAAGTGAGTTTCCAGGGAGATGGTGCAGCTTCCCCATGAGTACCTATGAATTCACCACCTAGATGGTACTCAGAGCTGTCAAGGGGACAGCACAAGGTAAACGGAAAGATCATTCCAAGGTGAAAGGTATTGGCTACAACCCAGGCAAGAGGAAAGGCTATTTCAGTCCCTCAGGAACCCTGAAGGATGGCAGAAGCCCCCTCCGGATACATGTTGTGGTTTTCTCCTCTTTTGGGAAGGCACTTCTGGAGCCATAGGGATTTGAACAGATTAACTTCCCCTGCAGAAATTCTGGATGCAGGTTGGAAAGGCCTTGGGGACATGGCAGATTGAGACTACTCTTTGCTGCAAGTCTAGTTTAGGGAGCCGAGACAATCCGTGCGGAGAGAAAACTACCAAAAGAAGAGCAGTGAGACAGTGTCCTGGACGCTCAGACTTGAATTTCCATCCCTAGCCGTGTGACTAGGGCAAGTTCCTGTCCCTTTCATGACCTGTTTCCTCATCTGCACACCGAGGGGCTGGGACCGGTCATCCTGAAAATCAATTCCTGCCCTAACATCATGATTTGCTAGCTTGAGAGCATGTGCTGACTGTTACCTCTGCCTGGTGCACTTCAAGTCTGAAGGAGACGCCAGCCTGGGCTGCAGAGGCTTCCCTGCTGTAGGGGAGGGGCTGCTCTGCCACCCCACTGGTCTCTCCTCAGGACGAGCCTGGGAATCTAAGAACAGTGGGCTGAATATCTGCTGGGACAAGGATGGGGCCAGAGACAGATCGCTGACTCACCACCCTGCCACCAGACTCATGGTGAGTTCTTTTTCTTGGGCCTGACAATAACCTTAGTGACCTGAGGTCTGCACCCTCTTAGCCCCTCCAGGCCTTTCTTGGTGCTGGCCACGAAAACCCATTCTGGGTTTATTTTGTGGCTGTTTTGGTAGCCCAGTATCCACTCCCCTTCCTTCTGGGGAACCACAGCCTGGCCAGGTGCCCTCTAAGGCAGCGCCTGTGGAGACACCATCCACACTCCCTCCACCTCCACCTTCCTGTCTGTCCTTATCTTTCCAATGAGTTGTTTTCGCTCCTTATTGGTGGCTTTCATTACTTACAGCCAACAAATTCCTTTTGGAAGAGCTCCTGGGACAGGTGATTGAATCTGGGTTCCAGCCCCTCTCCATACATCTCCAAAGAGCAGAGAAAAGCTCCTTAGTTTTAATGGCCCCATTGGGCCTCTCCCCAGGCCGAAGACAGAGGGAGAGGGAAAGAGAAGACCTCCAACTTTTCTCAGAAGCTTTGCCAACACCCATATGGTGCGGTATGACTCTGCCCGGCAGAAGTCCGGAAACCAACCCAGGTGGCACCGTTCCTCACTGGATGGTGCCGTGCAAACCTGGGAAGCCTGGGGACGGGTGGGCGCCAGAGGAAGGAGCAGTCAACACCTGCATACTCTCTACTACCCGCTGTGACACATACTTCATGTGCCATTTCGGACAGAAAACCTGACAGCCCAGATCCGATGCCCAAAGCTCTGTTTCTACTGCACCATGCTGCTCCTTGGAATGACCACTGTGCCTTCCAGGATATGCTGGGGATGACCAGTGAGGTTTTCAACCTTTGAAAATGCCTCTACTCTCAAATTTACACCACAAACACTGAAATCAACCTAAAAATGGTGCGGCTGTGTCTGCTCGCTTCCTCAGGTTCCTACCAACAGTGGCTCTGCTCTAACAATTCTGTTGAAGTCAGCATGTAGGAATCACAGTTCCAAGAAACAAACAGCGTGCAAAAACATGAATGTCTCACGAGTTTTATTTGAATGGAGTTACATCTAGAGTTCTCATTTCAGTGTACAAACAGCTCAGTGCAGTGTTTCTAATACAAGTCATATAAAACTGGAACACACTAAATGAATAGTGCACTTGATAGAAAAATAAATTACACTTTAAATGCTACTGCAAAGTTTTACACATAAAAAAGGTAAACACAAAATAGTGAGACCCTCATGACCACCTATCATACCCAGATGAAGAGATAAAAGGGGCAAAGGGATCTGTGCTATTAAAAAAATCTCTGAAGAGGAGAAATCCTGACGAGTAACTGAATGATCATCTCAAGCCATGTGGTGACACAGGGACTGACAGATCCTGTCTCTCAGAACTGGGAAGGAACCACAGCTCTACCAATGCGTTAACACAGCCACGTTCAGCTCAGGGCAAATGTCTATAATTCACACAAATTTCCTCATCCTGACGCCCCATATGTAGGAAGAGTTTCCAACTTTCTTCTGACCACTGAAGAAGTACAGTGTTTACATTTTTGAGAGGATAAAAAGGACAAATGATACAGAAATGTGTATTCTTCCGTCTGCAGAAGACCCCAGGTTTCCAAGCAACCACGTGGCCAAGGGCATGATTAGTTAAAACTTGGTGGGAGCTCACAAAGACTCTCAGAGCTGAGACATCCACAACAGCACCTCGCTCAGCTGCCACCTGTGTAAATGAGGGTGCAATGTCCAGAAGTGTTGGCTGCCTCCAAGTGACAGGTAACACTGCAGACCCTATCTGGGCACCTGCCAGCCTCCGGTTCACGCAGCCACCTACTGCTCTAGAGTTTCACAGGAGCGGCCAGCAGCTTTGTAAAGGAGACTCTGCAGGAACACGGCTGTGCTCGAGCTGCCGCTGCTGCTGTGCTGTGCCGTGCCGTGCCGCGCTGCGCTGCGCCAGCAGAGCTGAGTGGGACAGTATTGACCATCTCTGGTCCTTCACAGAACGAGACTGCTGACTCCTCTCAATGAAAAGACAAAAACTTTGCTTCTCAAGACTCTTAGGAAAATAGCAAGGATTTTTCTCTCTGTGACTGACAAATAATTCTGCTAGCAAGACTTCTGAAGGAATAATAGACTTTTCATTTTGGGGCTTAGCTAAGAGAAGAGGTGCAAGTTTTAGCCAGAAGTGAGAAGCATAAAATAACAAGCAGTCCAGATCCAAGAACCCAAGAACAACTCAGGGCTTCCATCCTTAAATCTCCATAGGATATCTGTGATTGTACAAAGGCAAAGGCTAGAGACAAATGTTAGGAGACTATAAGAAAAAATTTTTAAAGTTTTTTCTTAAAACAATGTATAAATGTTAAGGAAATAAGCACACAAGGAACTGAATCATTCCTCTGTTCAGCAGTGTCTCCTGAAAAGCAGGACTGAAATGACTGTGGCCTCCTGTGTGTCAAAAGGTGATGCTACTGACATGCCACAAATCAGGTCTCACTAAGTCTAGAGTTCTCAGGCAAAGTCTAGAGCAGATAACTGAAACCTTCACATCTTATTTTAAACCACCCTGTGAACTCCCACTTCCCCTACCAGGGCTATGAAATGGACTGAGTTGAGGGTCCTCTCCTGTCTGCCCTCAGGGAGGCTGCCCCTTCCCCTCCCCGCCACCCCGCTGTGCTCTGAGGCCTGCACACAGCAAACTCTCAGGAGTGCCCCCGGCTGCCCTTCTCCGACCTCAGCCCAGTCTCACCAGCCTGCTTCTCATCCACTATCATCTCCCACCTCTCTCTTTGCCAGCATCCTTGATGGGTTCACACATGCTTCTCTCTTCTCAAGAGACAGACATCTCCTCTTCCCTACCTGCCACATTCATAGACCTCCTCAGCCCTGCCTCTCCCCACCACACTGTTCTCAGGGGAGCAGAACAGGAAGAGTGGTTACAGCAGCTCTGGGCATGGCAGCAGCAGCAGCTATGACAGGAAACCAGTCCCTGACAGTTATCTCATCTGCCGGGGCCAATTCAGCATTCAAGTATTAACTTCTGTGGTTACCACTTTATGTCAGGGCATGAGACAAAATTTCCTCTTGAGATTCAAGTGAATTTTAACGAAGTCCCTATCAATATTCTAACTGTCAAGAATATGGGTATCCAAAGACATAAGGTCACAGAATATGTCCAACTACCTAATTCCTAAATTTTAGGAAGTTTAAAATAAGGATGTTGTCACCTCCTGAACCGGATGGGAAACTTAGGTCTTCCAAGCCATACTGCCCCAGCTGCTCTGTGGTGGCCTCGCAGCACAGCTGTAACCCTGTAGGACATCTACGGCTGCCAAGACACTGAACATTTGATGCTCATTCCATCATGTCTTGGGTCAAGATCCTGGTTCTAGGTGTCACTTTCAGCTTTGAGAAAATATGTCCTATAATTAAGAACTGGCAAGAGCCCCACCAGTGAAACTCAGAAGCTTAGCATAGTGGCTAAGGGGAGGCAGCCAGCAAGAAGCGTTGACTTTCCTTCTGCGAAAGTGTTTTGTGGGAAAGTGGGTTCCAATCACTACAGCTCCCTGGGAAACGCTGCAAGATGAAAATTCCTGAGCTTTCCAGTCAGACACCAGTGTGTGTGCCTGGACACATGATGGTGTTATAAGGAGCCCAGGAAAGTCCAATCCATGAAGTTTTAAAGATGATAAGACTGGATGTTTTTTATGCTAAGCAGTACAAATTAGTGCTTAAATTGTATACATATTGCAGGACAGAAAACTAGGAAAATTCCAGGAGGTATAGCTTAAGATTGGTTCTCCGTAACAAGGGATTAACAACTTTACCAATATGGTTTCCACATCATCCTCCTTCCCCATAGCAACTGAGGTTTACCTTGTTCATTCGAAAATTATAAAGCTAAATAGTGTTATTTCTGGGTCTTAGAATTACAGATGGACATTGCTACACTTTATTTTTCTGTGTGGAGTATATATGAACATCCAGAATTTCTTTGTACAGGCCCAAAGGGATGGGAAAATTCTAGAGATCTCTTTTAAACAAACACAGAATTCCTAGTGCAATGCAAGTTCTTTCAGTATGCTGTGTATAGCTTCATACACGGTAGGTATTTAAGAAACAACACCCCTTTACCCCTGTTCCTAGTCCCTATTTTGGTCCTGGCGTATTTGTTTTGTTTCATTTTTTTCCTAGTTTGAAAGCTCTAAATGTATTCAGCTTATACTGAAAAGAAATGAAGTCTATGTCCAAATAGGAGGCAATGTGGAGTACTGCTGTGCTGCGCCTTCGAGACCTGAGACTACAGCGGCCTGCGTTCCCCACTGGACTCAGGGAGGAGTGCAGATGCCTGCGGTAAATGCCCCAGGGTCTCTGGAACAGTAACCCGCCCCACTGAAAAGTGACAGGATACGTGTGCAGTGCCTGTGAGTGCTTCCTGTGGAAAGGCAGGCCGAAAAAAATGACAGGATTTTATTTGATTTCTCTGTAGTTCTTCTCAGGGTTTATCTTGATGTAAACTTGAAATATTAAGATAGCCAGTACAATAAGAAATCAAAAGAATGGGAGACATTTAAAAACTCTCTATATTCTAAATTTCTCTTTAGTATTGTAATAATTGTTAAAAAAAAAAAAAAAAAAAAAAAAAAAAAGGCCGGGCGTGGTGGCTCACGCCTATAATCCCAGCACTTTGGGAGGCCGAGATAGGTGGATCGCGAGGTCAGGAGATCGAGACCATCCTGGCTAACACGGTGAAACCCCGTCTCTACTAAAAAATACAGAAAAAAAAAAAAAAAACTAGCCAGGCGAGGTGGCGGGCACCTGTAGTCCCAGCTACTCGGGAGGCTGAGGCAGGAGAATGGCGTGAACCCGGGAGGTGGAGCTTGCAGTGAGCTGAGATCCGGCCACTGCACTCCAGCCTGGGCGACAGAGCGAGACTCCGTCTCAAAAAAAAAAAAAAAAAAAAAAAAGTTGGCCCTAGGTCTGCCTTTATAGTGTCCACATTAATTTCCTAAATTCTCGATTTCTAGTAAGTCAGGGAAAAGTGCAATTTCTCTAACAGGCAGCCAGATCAAGGATGCGCTCACCCTGACATTAGATGGAAATCACTTTCAAAAGGCTGTTGACTACCAGAACCTGCCTTGTTATGAAGTTGTTATGAACAAATAGAACCGCTAGGTGGAGCCAAGAGTTTGAAGGAAACCCCAGAAAAAGACATTCCCTTGTTTCGGGAATTTTTAACATTTATAAAAGTATAGAAAGTCAAAGACCAAACACGCTCGTTTGGGCAGCTATGCAGTGTGATTAAACCTTTCCAGTTGGACGGAAAATACAGCTGTCTTTTTTACAGAGTTGAAGTCAAATCTACGTGGAGCTTTTTACCTACAAGTAATGGACAAGCTCCCGAATCCAACATATTCTAGATGAAATGGATCCCAGGACGGAATGCTGGAGAGAACTGCGTATTCCAGTTACAGGCCCTTAGAGCTCAGTGGTCAGTAAACACTTCTGCTTCAGGACAGCTTCTTCTGCCAAAGTGGGAGCAGAGCTGAAAGGAAGAGAGAACGGGTTACTCAGGGAACCCCTGGGGTTTGGGGGAGGACATTCATGTCTCCATTAGTGCCATATAGAGCATTTTGAGGGTATAGCAGATTACAGACCTAAGTCAGTATGTAGTAACACCTAACCTGGCAATGTGATATTCTATAGAAGGGAAATTTCTGGATAAACACTGCTTATTTCATTTTGAAATAAAATACAAAGATAGCACGATTTTCTCCCTTCTTAACAAATATGCCAAACACACTTAACCATTTCTTAATGAGTCAGGGTTAGTATGAGTATCAAGAACAGTGCTGTGCTGAGCACAAGGGCCACACACTCAGGAGACAGCAAGGGAAGCAGGCTGTTCTCTGCTGCTGCTTTTGTTTTTTTGTTTGTTTGTTTTTTTGTGAGACAGGGTCTTGCTCTGTCGCCCAGGCTAGAGAGTGCAGTGGCATGATCACAGCTCACTGCAGCCTCAACATGCCAGGCTCAAATGATCCTTCCACCTCAGCCTCCCAAAAGTAGAAGTAGCTGGGACTACAGGCCTGTGCCACCACGCCCAGCTAATTTTTGTATTTTTTTTGTAGAGATGGGGTTTCACCATGTTGCCCAGGCTGGTCTCAAAACTCCTGGGCTCAAGCCATCTGCCCTTCTCAGCCTCCCAAAGTGCCACAATTACAGGCGTGAGCCACTGCACCCAGCCCTGTTTCTTTACATATTCCTAGATGGCTGTGTCTGTGTTCCTGCACCAGTTAATCTGTTAGAGCTGTGTGAAAAATAAAAAGACATGGGCTCTGCATGAAGGCTCATGAGTTTCTGCTATCAGTGAGCTGCATGAGTTTAAATGCAAGGACGTAACGATATCTAATTTGGTTTCATAAAAACTTAAAACATGCTGAGTCCTAAGGAGGCTCACACCTGCAATCCCAGCACTTAGGGAGGCAGGAGAATCGACTGAGACCAGGAGTTCGGGACCAGTCTGGGCAACAAAGTGAGACGACGTATTTACAAACATATAGATGTAATTAGCCAGGTGCGGGTGGTATATGCCTGTAGTCCCAGCTACTTAGGAAGCTGAGGCAGGAGGATTGTTTCAGCCCAGGAGTTGGAGGTTGCAGTTAGCTATGATCATGACACTGCACTCCAGCCCAGGTGATGGAGAGAGATACTACCTCTAAAAAAGTTTAAAACGTAAAACGATATCAAAGTACATAATACAAAGGACATAATTTAAAATGTCGAAAGTGGTAACAAGATTTATAAATGAAACAGCAGTCACCCGTACCATTCTATTCCTACTTCAAGGGACATCAACTGGTTCTTTTCCTGGTATTTTCCTTCACTATTCTGTGTACCTGTTTCTCAAAGTGTGGTCTCTATAATTTGCGAGAAATGCGAATTCTTAGACCCCACCTCAGATATACTGAATCAGACTAAGAGGATGGGGCCCAGCAGCCAATGTTTAAACAAACCTGCCTCCAGAGATTCTGCCTCACAACCCCTAAAGTTCTAACTGTTCTGGGTGATGTGTTTACACAATGACTTCCTCCTATGGACTATGAACGCTTACCCTTCTTCCACCCTCTCCCCAATTCCACAATCCTGCCTTCTCATCTTTTCAGCACAGCTATATGACCAATTTTGATCATGTTAAAATTCAGTGTTTGTTGTAATTATGTAAATACTTTCACAGCTATCAGTATATTTCATGTTTTATACAACTTTTATTTTCCCTGGACTGAATAACTGCCTCTTTTTGTTGTTGTTGTGATGGCTTAGTGGGTATTTGTTGTGGTTGTTGTTTTTTTAAGAAGCGAGGTCTCAACATGTTGCCCAGGCTGGTCTTGAACGCCTGGTCTTAAGTGATCTCCTTGCCTCAGCCTCAGTACTTCTCAGTTTTCTATACAAATCTCTCATCTATCCGTAACCTCTCAGGTAAACCATGGACCTCTGCTCAGTACATTCAGACATATAATTTTTTTAAAAAAACTGCAGGGTGGGGAACCTGTGTTTTTCTTGGCAAAATCCTTTCTGCAACTCTGTATCTTCCTTTCTGAATCTGGACAGGATCCTTTCTAGACCCACTGGGCAGTTACCATCTTGGAACTTCCCTTCACCTTTCTCTGGGTAAATCCCTGCACTTCTCTACTGCTTCCTGGGTCCCATGACTTCTTTTTAGGATAAAAAAGAGGAACATATCTTCCAGTAGCTTCCTGAGGAAGGCTACGTGGAAAGTATATATTTTAGGAAAACTGTATGTCTAAAAATGTATTCTAATCTCACACTTCACTGATAGTTTGGGAAAACTCTAGGAGAAATTACTGCCCTCCAGGATTCAGAAAGCACACTACTCCATTATCTCCAGCTGTCAGTCAAGTCTGCTGCCATTCTGATTACCAATCCTTTGTACGTACTATGTTTTCCCCCTTTGCTGGAGACTTACATCCTCTCTTTGACCTCCTAAAGATTCATGATGCTCCTTGGTGTAGTCTATTTTCATTCTCTGTGTTGGGTACTCAGTAGACCCCTTTAATCTAGAAACTCAAGTCCTCTGTTCTGAGAACGCCTGACTCCTTTCTTTGACAATTTCCTCCTTCCACTGACTGTTCTTTCTAGATCTTCTATGATTCATATATTGGACTTCCTAGGCCAATCCTCCAATTTTCTTTTCTCTCCCAGTTTTCATCTTTCTATTCTATACTTTTTGGGAGACTGTCTCAATTTTATCTTTTATACACTCTCTGGATTTCATTTTTAATATAGTTAATAATTTCTAAAAATGCTTTTTTTTTTTTTTTTAAAGTTTCCTGTTACTGTTGCATGGATACAGTATCTTCTCTCTGAATTTAGATACTATCATTTTGTTACCTTTTCTTTTGTTATTCACATTGCCTTTTTTTCCTACTTCTATTTGTCAAAATTCACATTGCCTTTATTTCCTTCTTTTTCAGTTTACCTGTTCTGGTCTTTCCTCACATATCTGACAATCGTTAGCTCTCTTTGTATTTAAAAGAAAAGCTCTGGAATGTCTCTGGGACCTGTGTATATATGGGCAAAACTCATCAACGAATGGGCTCCCTGGTGATTATCTGGCAGATTCCTGGCAATTTCATCAGAGGATCCACAAATGTATGTGCAGGCCTTTTTCTCTTTGGTTGGTTCGTTTCTCCAGAGAATAAGCCTCTTACTTTTTCAACTCAGACATTTATACTTAGCTAACACCATTCAGGAAACTGAGAAAAGAAGAAACGTTGGAAATTTCACCCTTCAGTGTGTGGACTTTGAGTTAGTCTTCCCGTGTTCAATCTGGAGCCTTACTCCAAATGGAAATTCCCAGATCCAGAGCCTCTCTGGCCTGGCTCCTCCTGAGGGAACACTTCAGAATTATGCTAAAATGAGCAAGGGTGGTGGGATGGCAGATGGGTGAAATGGGCATAAATACTTTCAACCAATCCCCATATTCTCAGCCCCACCTTGTATCCCATCTTCACACATATCTGGTACCTACAATTTCGTTGCCTTTTCAGGGTTCTGCAATGTGAACTGACTTGCTTTTTATTTTCTGTTTCTACTCCCTCCCCTATTCAGGCTTAGATTTTAGTTTACTCTACTCTGCTAAACTGGTTACCACTTATCATTTAGCTGCTTCCCAAAACTTGTTGAGATCTCTTAATTGCTGATGTCTCCTCTCCTGTTCTTTGTCCTCATGATTTGATGCCTTTGAAACACCGTATTATGCAGAAAACACTGCAAAGTAAATCTGAATCTGTGGAGATGGGACCCAGTCATCATTTTTAAAAATTACTATGACATCCGTATATTAAAGCACGTAAGGCATGAGTCTACAGCTTGAACAACTTTTTGCAAATTGAATACACCTCTGTAATCAGCACGTAGAATATGAAACAGAACACTACTAGCACTCCCAAAGCTTCTTTTGGGCTCTCTTTTATTCATCAGCACATCAAGGGTAACCATTATAGAGTTGTGCTTCTGTTTGAACTTGACTTTGTTTATCCTTATTACAGTGCAGAAACTGCAAGATGAACCCCAAAGATCTCCATCTCCAGCCATTCACACTCCTATGTAATCTCTGGCCCTTGGGTGTGGAAAGGACTTGTGACTTGCTTTAACCAACAACAGAATACAGCAAAGGTAAAAGGATGTCATTTCTGTGATTAGACTATACAAGATTGTGATTTCTATCTTGCTAGCAGACTCTACTGCTTTCTCAGTTTGCATGCTGGAATAAAGTAAGCAACTACTTTGGAGAGGCCCACATAGTAAGGACTGAGGGCAGCTTCTTGCCAATGACCAGCTAGGAACTGAGTTCCTTAGTCTAACAGGTCTTCAGATCCTGAATCCTGCCAAGAGCCCTGGCTGGTGCCCCTTCTTCCATTGAGCCTTCAGATGAAAACCTAGCCTTCACCAATATTTGACTGTAGCCTGTGACAGACCCTGAAGCAGAGAACCCAGCTCAGCCACATCCAGATTCCTGAGCCACAGAAAATGAGATTATAGTGTGTATTGCTGGAAGCTGCTAAGTTTGTTGTAAGGTGTTGCACAGAAGTAGAGAATTAATACAATTATGTTTATGTGATTCATCTACACTGCTATATTTTAGTTGTAGTTATTAATTTTCACTGTTCTTTTCTAATATTTAGTCAACTGCTAATGTGCATTTGGAAGGTTTTCAGTTTGGACTATTATGAATATAGGTGCTATAAAAATTCCTGTACATGTCTTTTGATGGACATATATTCATATTTCCATTGGGTATGTACATAAAAATAGAATCACTGAATCACTTCGTATGTTCAGCTTTAGTAGATATTGCCAAACCTATTTCCAATGTGATTACTCCAGTTTACAGAGTTTCAGTTGCCCCGTATCTTCACCAACACTTGGTACTATGTATCTTTCATTTTAGCCATTCTGGTGATAATGTAGCACTGTCACATGGTAGTTTTAATTTACATTCCCCAAGACTAATCAAGTTGCATACTGTCTAGAATGCTTACCGGCCATTTGGATATCGGTTTGTGAACTGCCTATTCAAGCTTTTTGCCCATTTTTCTATTATGCTATCTTTAGCTTACTTATTTGGAAGAGCTCTTTATAAATTTTAGATATGAGTGGGTCCTTTGCCACACAAAGTTAAGACTGGGGTTGGGGAGAAAGGAGAATGGAAGGGGTGAGAGAAGGAGACAGAGACAGAAGGGGAGGGATGGAGAACAAATGTTTTCTCCTATTCTGTGGTTTCCCCTTCCATAATATCTTGAAATTACATCTTTTGATGAACAAAATTTCTTGATGTAATCCAAGTGATTTTTTTCCTGTAAGACTAAAGCTCCTTGTGAGCTGTTTTAAAAAATCTTTGCCTATTCTAAGGTCAGAAGTAAGTTCACTCATATTTTCTTCTATAAGTTTATTATCTGATGTTTCATATTTAGATCTGCAATCCATCCAGAATAGATTTTTGCGAATGGTATGGAGTTGGGTCAAGATTGTTTTTTTCCCACAGGAACAAACTAATCTGTCCGGCTGATTTACTAAAAGACCATTCTTTCCTCACAGCATTGCACCATCACTTTTTTCATAAACCAGAAAACTGTATTACACATGAGTTTGTTTCTAGACTCTATTCTGTTCCACTGATCTGTAATTTTTATCTCTTTAAGCCCTTTATTACTCCTTTCCATGAGTTTTAGGAAGAAACAGAGATAAGCTCTGCTTTCATCTGCAATTTTTAATTTGAAAGTCCTTAACAGCTCACATTTTATTGTGTAAATTCAATTACAAAGCATTACCATCAGGTTCTCTGTATGCAGCTCTATTTTTACAGTAATAATTAGTAGGCATACAAATGCTTAGAAAAATAATCCATCACATTTGTATAAAGTGCTCTCTTACTAGATGTAAGCTTCTCAAATGCAGGTCTCTCATCTGTCTTGTTCACTGTTACCTTCAGTGTCAGATATCAGTCAATGCCTGGTCCATCATGGACATTCAATAAGTGTTTGCTGAGTGAGTAATATGCTACTTTAAACACTGTGAGAACAATTTTTAAATTAAACTGAATTTCTTTCAAGTTAATAATCTCTAATAATTCCCCCCACCTTTCTCTAACTAGGAAAGCATGTATTTCAGCCGACCCACATTTTCAAGAGGATATGTGAAATGGGGGATATAATCCCCCATATGTGAAATGGGGGATATAAGAAAAAAAGGTCTGAGGTAGAAGTGAAGGCAATTCTAAATCTTTTGTAAAACAGGTGCAGTTATGGTTCTAGCAATCAAAAGTTGAAGAACCAGATGCTGAACAAAAAGCTCTAGTTTTTGAGTCTAGTTTCTGTTTGTAGCAAGCAATGCATTGAAATGAGCTCACAATATGTGTCGGTAAAGGCATCTCAGGGCTCTCACCCTGGGAGTATCCTCCCTTACCCATTTGTACTGCACCTCTTGCCCTGTGTTGACGGGCACCATCATTCATCACTATTATAGTAGGCATGAGCATAACAGTAAAGCAGCAAAGGAAACAATACAAATTGATTTTAAAACAAATATTAAAATTTAAAGATAAGCCTGTTAATATCTTCAGCAAAGACTTGATAAAGAAATGCTAATAGAATCTACTTCATAATTTTGTAGAAAATTGCCACTGACAAGAAAAAGCCACTACACTAAATAACAAACAGAAAAAAGATTTATCCAATTTCAATACAGTTCAGTTAGGGAAGAATCAACATTGCTGCTTTAGTGATAATAAGTTTTATTATTTTTTCCTCCTAATAGATGCCTAAGAACTGCAATTGAGAAATAATTTTCTCACCTGGTCACAGCATCTACCAAGAATGGTGCTGGGGGAGAGATCAGTGAGATTCCATCTTTATTACCATGTCCCTCCTTCCCTGCCAAAAGCATTTCACATCCCGCAAGTCCATTAGACACGGCACCGCTCTGCTGTGGGAGATACACACACATCTAAATACAGAGGTAACAATACCGGCCTGGTCAGCACTTCAGCTCCAAATCAAGCTTCACTAATGAATATGAGAGTAAGTAAGATAGTTTTGATAATTATGGCTGTTTTGTTTTGTTAACTATTCTTCATCTCAAATTTTTACTTTTGTTTCTGCCAGCATCCTGACAAACACTTACAACCAGAAAGGGTAAGCCACTAGCTTGAAGCCATTAAGTTCAGTTAACAAGGCTTTGGTAACAACTCTCACATTTTTAAGGAAAAACAAAGAACCCAGTAATCCTTTAGGCCTTACCCTGAGAGGGTAGCCAGAAGAAAAATCACAAATAACATGAACTTACCGGAACAATCCACCGGGGTGTGATCATGGATGTGGAAGACACCTAAAATAATTTTATGTATTTACTTTTTGGAAAGACTGACTTATTTTCATACTTATAATACTTACATCTATTACGAAATCCATTCTAGGAGGGCAGTTCTTAATGGTGTTCCTTGAGCTGACGTGGACTTCTAAATCCAAGACCCTTTTCTATTATACAACACAGATGCTATCCGTCACCACTTAAGAAAGTGTCATAATTTTGAGAATCTCTTATCTAAAAATTTACCATTCAAGAATCTACTACTACTTTCAGTTCACTTAATAGGACTGCCCCTACCCCACACCCAGTATTCAGTTTAACATTTTATTCTCTGAAATTTCAGTTAATTACAAATAATGATAGCCTTCTTGGTTGCAGCCTGAACAATGGATTGTGACTAATCCAAATAAACAGCACAAAGAAAGTACACAGAAAAAATAATCTGTTTAGATACAGATCATTCTCTAATTATCATGTATGCATGAAGAAAGCAGCAATAAAAACACCCATATTGCTCCTGGTTCACAAAGCCTTTGATATATTATTTTTAAATGTCTAGCTTTCTATTACAGATCTTCTATGTGTAGAATTATAAACTAATGAAACCCACCCATTTTACTAGTAATTTAGACTAGTCCTTGCATTGGTGGCCTTAGATACTCATGAGAAAAAAACCAATGTAAGTCCAGGTATTAATAAATTAGATAACCACCAAAAGAATAAAAACACAGGCTGGGGCGTAGTGGCGCACGCCTGTAATCCCAGCATATTGAGAGGGCGAGGCAGACAGATCATGAGGTCAAGAGATCAAGACCATCCAGGCCAACATGATGAAACCCTGTCTCTACTAAAAACACAAAAATTAGCTGGGTGTGGTGGCATGCGCCTGTAGCCCAAGCTACTCTGGAGGCTGAGGCAGGAGAATTGCTTGGAGGCGGAGGTTGCAGCGAGCTGAGATTGTGCCACTGCACTCCAGCCTGGCAAAAAAGCGAGACTCCATCTCAAAACAAAAACAAAAACAAAAACAAAACCCAACCCACAAAGTATGACTTTCCTACCAATATTTTTTAGATGCATGTTAACAGTAGGAAATAAGAGAAAAAAATATCATAAGTAGTAAACAAAAAATAGTTTGACAGACTTTTCCAGACTTGCAGTTAATTCTTATCCTTTGGTAAAGTCTCTGTTTATTAATCTACGCTGGTCATTCCCAAAGGGTGGTTCCCAGACCACATCTGCATCACCTGGGAACATGTTAGAAACACAACTTTTCAGACCCCACCCAAGATATACCAAAATTAGAAACTTGGAGGTGGGGCCCAGCAATCTTGTGTGTTAACATCCCCTCCAAGTGATTCTGATATACACAAAAATTTGAGAATTAATGATGTAAGCAAACATTCGGTACCACAGAAAGTATCATCTGTATTTCCAAGCCTTCAGGATGGCAACTAACCGCTACAGCAATTCTTGTCATATCACTCATAAGGTACAAAGTTAGTCATTTCTTTTTTTTTTTTTGAGACAGAGTTTCACTGTGTCACCCAGGCTGGAGTGCAGTGGCGCTATCTTGGCTCACTGCAAGCTCCATCGCCCAGGTTCCAGCAATTCTCTTGCCTCAGCCTCCTGAGTAGCTGGGGTTACAGTTGTGCACCAGCACCCCCGGCTAATTTTTGTATTTTCAGTAGAGACAGGGTTTCACCATGTTGGCCAGGCTGGTCTTAAACTCCTGACCTCAAGTGATCCACCTGCCTTGGCCTCCCAAAGTGTTGGGATTACAGGCATGAGCCACTGCGTCCAGCAAAATTAGTCATTTCTATCTCTCTCATCCCTGGAGTAAACTGTTTCAGTTGGCCCTCTATATCCATGAGTTCTGCATCTGTGGATTCAACCAACTGTGAATTGAAAATATTTGGAGGGGGAAAAAAGGATGGTTGTGTCTGTACTGAACATGTGCAGACTTTTTTTCTTGTCATTATTTCCTAAACAATACAATATAACAACTGTTTACCAGCATTTACACTGCATTTAGGTATTAGAGGTAAGCTAGAGATGATTTAAAATATACTAGAGGATATGTGTAGGTCATATGCAAACACTACACCATTTTATATGAGATTTAAGCATGCGTGGATTTTGGTATCCAAGGGGAGTCCTGGAACCAATCCCCCACAGGTAGTGAAGGACAATTATACTTAATAGAGTATCTTCCAGACTGTAATAATGATTGATATGTTCAATGCCATTCTTATGCTCTCATCTTTCTGTAAAACTTTTTTAAAAATTAAATATATCCTTATTGTCTTAAGAAGCTGTTTTATCCCCATGTTTTCTCTCATGTTATTTAATATGATGTTGAATTATAAAAGGCTTATGGAGACATGTGATTTCTATACAGTGATACACAAATTCAAAGTGGTAAAATTTTAGGACAGAGAGGCAATGCTAAGTGGTTACTGAAACATAAACTCTTATCAAATGAAAAGTTTAACCATGAATTATTAAAAAGGAAAAAACTGGAATCTAGCAGGAAACATTTTTCAAAACAGAAGTTTCTTTCCATCATACTGTTTTAAAGCATATTTACCTGAGGTGCAACTGTGTGATCAATCAGATTCTCGGTTAGAGATGCAAGCAAGGCATCCAATTCATCTGTAGCCTCCTATGGAAGACAGGAATCTAGAGTTGTTAAGTGACCCCTTTATCATCAGATGTTAAGTTTTTTCCATATCATCTCAATTTATAATTCTGACACAGGCCTGATTAGTGTTAATCCTTTAAACACACAGGGACACTCATGAATCATGGTTGTTAATGATTCCACTTCTGCATGGAGGGAAACCTATACTACAGTCAGGATGTGAAAAAGCTAAACTGCTACGTAAATTTTCAAACAGCTGTTCTCCTAGACAAAACTTGGGTAGGGTTATGACTATTCTGGCTCTTAACTTTTTAATTACAAAAAATTTTTTTTGGCTGGATGCAGTGGCTCACACCTGTAATCCTGGCGCTCTGAGAGGCCAAGGCGGGAGGATCTCTTGAGCCCAGGAGTTCCAGGCCAGCCTGGGCAATATAGTGAGACCTCATCTTCACAAAAACTGAGCAAAACTAGCTGGGCACAGTGGCACCCAGCTGTAGTCCCAGCTACTCAGGAGGCTGAGGTGGGAAGATCACTTGAGCCTGGGAGGTAGAGGCTGCAGTGAGCCAAGATTACACCACTGCACTCCAGCCTTGGTGACAGAGCGAGATTCTGCCTCAAAATGAATTTTAAAAAAGTAAATACAGCCAGATGTGGTGGCTCACGCCTGTAATCCCAGCACTTTGGGAGGCCGAGGTGGGTGGATAGTGAGGAAAGGAGATCTAGACCATCCTGGCTAACATGGTGAAACTCTGTCTCTACTAAAAATACAAAATATTAGCCAGGCCTGGTGGTGGGCGCCTGTAGTCCCAGCTACTCAGGAGGTTGAGGTAGGAGAATGGTGTGAACCTGGGAGGCAGAGGTTGCAGTGAGCCAAGATCGCGCCACCGCACTCCAGCCTGGGTGACACAGCAAGAATCCGTCTCAAAGAAAAAAAAGTAAATACAATAAAATAATTTAAAAAATTTTTTTTTGAGACAAGGCCTTGCCCTGTCCAGGCTGGAGTGCAGTGACACAAGCATAACTCAGTGCAGCCCCAACATCCTGGGCCCGAGCCATCCTCCCACCTCAGCCTCCCAAGCAGCTGGGACTACAGGTGTGTGCCACCATGCCCAGCCAACTTTTTTTATAGAGACAGGGTCTCACTTATGTTGCCCAGGCTGATCTTGAACTCCTGGGTTCAAGTGATCCTCCTACCCTGGCCTCTCAAAGTGCTGGGATTACAAGTGTGAGCCACTGTGCCCAGCCTCTTACCTTTCAGACTAGAGGAGAAACGTACTACTCTGTATGGTAATATCACACTCTGAACTTACAAACAAACAAATAAAAACCAATAACAAGTCAGCACAGGAGACAGTGGATAAAGGAGATGCCTAAATTCCAAATGCTCCTTTATCTAGACTTATGGGTGCTTCTGTTTGTAAAATACTACAATATGAACTCTCTCCCTATAAATGTTAATGAATACTTTTGGTGAACCAGTACTTGAAGTACCTTATAGAGGACACAATTCTCTACTGTGAGGGAGGGGGTCTGGGAGAATGTTAAAACAACAAAGGATAAAATGCCAATCTGGCAATAGACAATAGGAACCTAGGGCATAGCACACAAGAAAAAAGGGCCCTTCATTCATACATTTCTTTCTTTCTTTCTTTCTTTTTTGCAGGGGAACATGGTCTTGCTCTGTCACCCACGCTGTAGTGTAATGGTACAATCATAGCTCACTGCAGCCTGAATTTCCTGGGCTTACACGATCCTCCCACAACAGCTGCCCAAGAAGACAGGACTACAGGCATGTAAAACTATGCCTGGCTAATTAAAAAAAAAAATTTCGTAGAGATGGGGTCTCCCTATGTTGCCCAGTCTTGTCTCAAACTCTTGGCCTCAAACCATCTTACCGACTTGGCGTAAAGTGCTGGGATTATGGGCATGAGCCATCACACTCAGCCACCCATTTACACATTTCCATTTCTGCCTATATGCCTTCAGGTCTTGGAGAATCTCCTATTCATATTTCAACATGCAACTTAATTTAAACCACAAAAACATGAAAAATTGTTCTCCCTCCTTATCTTCCCACCCTGCTGCCTGGACTAAGTGCACCATAACAGCTTGTGAAGTCTCTACCACAATGTATTACAATTCTCTCTCCCACTAGACTATAGGCAGTTAAGCTGAGACCGTGTTTCATCCATTCAGTTTTGAATCTTTAATACTTAATAAGTTGTCTGGTACATATTATATATGCAATAAATCTTTGAACTAAATGTCCTTCTCTGCTTTAAAAACATCTCAGGTTCTGCTTAATGATTTCCAATGATTAGTCAATGTATCTTTTCAGATTTTAATCAGCAGAAAAGAAATGCCTGACTGAAAGTATTTTAGGTTGGGTTTTTTCTTTAAGCCTAAAAATCTGAAAGATACTTATATACGTAAATACCAACCATACACTTTCATTGAGTAGTAAGAATACAAGTGATTTTTAATTTTTCCTTTTTGTGAAGTATTTGGCAAATTACAAGAGATGTACATTATGCAATAAAAGAGACAAATGGTAAGTGTTCATGCAAAGACAATTTTTAATTTAACTTGCAAATTAAAACATTCATTGGCAATAAACTGGGTTTCTATGATTTCTGAATTGGTAAGGGGTTTAGCAAGTGGATACAGAAAAGGCAGAAGTTGAGATGAGCTGGTTATGTTGCAATGTAATTAGTGATTTCAAAAAGTTTGTTTCAATCAACAAATGTTTAGTGTCTATTATGTGCCAGGTACTATCTGAGACACTTACGCCACCTTGAGACACTTAGGCTACCCCAGCACTTTGGGAGGCCAAGGTAGTAGGACTGCTTAAGGGCAGGAGTCTGAGACCAGCCTGAGGGATACAGCAATGAACAAAACAGGTCAAGTCTCTCACACAGCTTATATTCCCTACAGCAGCAGTCCCCAACCTTTTTGGCACCAAGGACAAGTTTTGTGGAAGACAATTTTTCCAAGGATCAGGTTTGGGGGTGGGGTATGGTTTTGGGATGAAACTGTTCCACCTCAAATCATCAGGCATTAGATTCTTATAAGCAGTGAGCAACCTAGATCCCTTGTGTGCACAGTTCACAGTAGGGTTTGCACTCCTATGAGACTCTAACACCACAGCTGATCTGACAGGAAGTGGAACTCACACAACAATGGTTGCCTGCAGCTCACCTCCTGCTGTGTGGCCCAGTTCCTAACAGGCCATGAACCACTACCAGTCCAAAGCACAGGGACTAGGGACCCCTGCCCTAGAGTAAATGAAACTACTAATTCAACAAGATCCCTTAATTCTGTCATCTAAGAAACACTTAGTCACTATGTGCATGCAACACTGTATCTTAAAAGGAAATATGAGTGAAAGCATAGCCAACATCTAAAACCAGCCCCAAAATATAAACAAAGTACACACACACTGGAGAAGAATCCCTAAGATCCTCTCGTGAGTGGTGTGGCAACAGGATTCTCCCTAAAGAACTGTGGCTCAATCCTTTTATCACATGTTTTTTTCCTGAGACAATCTCACTCTATTACTCAGGATGGAGTGCAGTGGCGTGATCTCAGTTCACTGCAACCTCCACCTCCCATGCTCAAGTGATCCTTCTGTCTCAGCCTCCTGAGAAGCTGGGACCATAGGCACCTGCCACCATGCCCAGCTCATTTTTTGTATTTTTGGTAGAGACAGGTTTTGCCATGTTGCTCAGGCTGGTCTCAAACTCCTGAGCTCAAGGGGTCCGCATGCCTCGGCCTCCCAAAGTGCTGGAATTATAGGTGTGAGCCCCTGTGCTCGGCCGCTCTTCTCACATCTTAAGTCCCAGTGTCCATCAGTAATCACTAGATGCACTTGGTTATACTGCAAGATTCAATTCAAAATTGTCTTTGGCAAACATTTTAAGAAGTAAAAGTATTCTTACCTTTAGAACAGAACCACTGTCGGCAGGTGTGACATACGTCAGAGTCTCAAGAGACTCTTTGGGGACGAGCACATTATTCTCATTTAACACAGCACTGGAAGAAAGAGATAAACTCACATCATATAGGACCTGGGTCCAGGCAGGATTTTCAAAGAAGGGGCTTAGGAAAGAAGTGCAACAAATTCATGTAGGGAAAGGTATATGAAAAAATGCTCAACATCACTAATCAGCAGGGAAATGCAAATTCAAACTACGATGAGACATCATCTCACTCAAGTTAAAATGGCTTTATAATTAAAAAGATAGGCAATAACATGCTGGTGAGGACCCATAGAAAGGGTAACCCTCTTACGCTGCTGCTGGGAATGTAAATTAGTACAGCAACTTTAAAGAACAGTATGGAGGTTCCTCAGAAACTGAAAAGAGAATGACCATGTGGTCCAGCAATTCCACTACTGGGTAAACATCCAAAAGAAAGAAAATCAATATATCAAAAAGACACCTGCACTCCCATTCTTATTGCAGCTCTACTCACCACAGTCAAAATATGGAACTGACCTAAGTGCCCACCAAGTGCTTAATGTATTATCACATGTACCCTGAAACAAAGTACATCTATAGTGCATCAATATTTTTAAAAATGAAACCGTGGACAAAGAAGTAAACCAAGAAAACAATGTGCCAACAAATGTAGAATATTAATAAGAAAAATTATAAAAATGAATTAACAACTTTGAAGCTGAAAAGTATAATTGTTTTTTAACTTCAGAGGTACATGTGCAGGTTTGTTATGCAGGTAAACTTGTACCATGGGAGTTTGTTGTACAGATTATTCTGTCAGCCAGGTATGAAGCCTAGTACCCATTAGTTATTTTTCGTGATCCTCTCCCTCCTGGTGTGCTCTACCTTCTGACAGGCTCCACTGTCTGTTTTTCTCCTCTATGTGTCCATGTGTTCTCATCATTTAGCTACCACTTTACGCAGTATTTGGTTTTCTGTTCCTGTGTTAGTTTGCTAAGGATAATGGCCTCCAGCTCCACCCATGTTTCTGCAAAGGACACAATTTCATTCTATTTCATTCTTTTTTATGGCTGTATAGTATTTCAAGGTGTGTACATACCACATTTTAAAAATCCAGTCTGCCACTGGTGGGCATTTAGGTTGATTCCATGTCTTTGCTACTGTGAATAGTACTGGAATGAACATACGTGTGCATGTGTCTTTATGACAGAACGATTTATATTCCTTTGGGTATATACCCAGTAATGGGATTGCTGGGTTAAATGGTATTTGTTTTAGGTCTTTGAGGAATCACCCACTGTTTTTCCACAATGGCTAAACAAATTTACACTCCTACCAACAGTGTATAAGCGTTCCTGTTTCTCTGCAACCTCGCCTGTTATTGTTTTTTTTTTTTAAATAATAGCCATTCTGACTGGTTGAGTTGGTGTCTCACTGTGGTTTTGATTTGGATTTCTCTAATGATCAGTGATGTTGAACTGTTTTCTATATGCTTGTTGGCCACATATAAGTCTTCTTTTGAAAGGTGTCTGTTCAAGTCCTTTGCCCACTTTTTAATGGTTTCTTTTTTTTTCTTGTAAATTTGTTTAAGTTCCTTATAGATGCTAGATATTAGACTTTTGTCAGATGTATAGTTTGCAAAAATGTTCTCCTATTCTGTAGGCTTTCTGCTTACTTGGCTGAGTTTCTTTTGCTATGCAGAAGCTCTTTAATTAGATCTCATTTATCAATTTTTGCTTTTGTTGCAATTGCTTTTAGCATCTTCTTCATGAAATCTTTGCCCGTTCCTATGTCCAGAATGGTATTGCCTAGATTGTCTCCCAGAGTTTTTATAGTTTTGGGTTTTACATTTAAGGCTTTAATTTGCCTTGAGTTGATTTTTGCACATAGTGTAAGGAAGTGGTCCAATTTCAATCTTCCGCATATAGCTAGCCAGTTATCCCAGCACCATTTATTGAATAGGGAACTGTTTCCCCATTGCTTGTTTCTCTCAGCTTTGTCGAATATCAGATAGTTGTAGGTGTGTGGCACGGTTTCTGGGCTCCATTCTGTTCCATTGGTCTATGTGTCAGTTTTTATACCAGTACCATGCTGTTTTGGTTACTGTAGCCCTACAGTCTGAAGTCAGGTAGCATAATGCCTCCAGCTACCTCTTCTTGCTTAGGATTGCCTTGGCTATTTGGGCTCTTTTTTGGTTCCATATGAATTTTAAAATAGTTTCTTCAAGTTCTGTGAAGAATGTTATCAGTAGTTAAACAGAAATCATTGAATCTATAAATTACTTTGGGCAATATGACTATTTTAATGATATTGATTCTTCCTACCCATGGGCATGAAATGTTTTTCCATTAGTCTGTGTCATCTCTGACTTCGTTAAGCAGTGTTTTGTAGCTCTCCTTGTAGAGACCCTTCACCTCCCTGGAAACCAAGAAAATCCTAGGTATTTTATTTTTTTTTATGGCAACTGTGAATAGGACTGCATTCCTGATTTGGCTCTCGGCTTGACTATTGTTGGTGAATAGGAATGCTAGTGATTTTTGAACACTGATTTTGTATCCTGAGACTTTGATGAAGTTGTTTATCAGCTTAAGGAGCTTTCAGGCCAAGACTATGGGGTTTTCTAGATATAGAATCCTGTCATCTCCAAACAGGGATAGTTTGACTTCCTCGCTTCCTATTTGGATTCCCCTTATTTCTTTCTCTTGCCTGATTGCTCTGGGTAGGCCTTCCAATACTATGTTAACAGGAGTGGTGAGAGAGGGGATCTTTTCTTGTGCCAGTTCTCAAGGGGAATGCTTCCAGCTTTTGCCCATTCAGTATGATGTTGGCTGTGGGTTTGTCAGAGATGGCTTTTATTATTTTGAGGTATGTTCCTTGAATACTTATTTTATTGAGAGTTTTTAACGTGAAGCAGTGTTGAGTTTTATCAAAACTCTTTTCTGCATCTATTGCGATAATCATGTGGTGTTTGTCTTTAGTTCTGTTTATGTGATGAATCACATTTATTGATTTGCATATGCTGAACCAACCTTGCATCCCAGGGATATAGCCTATTTGACTGTGGTGGATAAGCTTTTTGATGTGCTGCTGGATTCAGTTTGCCAGTATTTTGTTGAGTATTTTTGCATTGATGTTCATCAAGAATACTGGCCTGAAGTTTTCTTTTTTTGTTGTGTCATTGCCAGGTGTTCGTATCAGGATGATGCTGCCTTCGTAGAATGAGTTAGGGAGGGAGTCTCTCCTCCTCAGTTTTTTGAAATAGTTTCAGCAGTAATGGTACCAGCTCTTCTTTGCATATCTGATAGAATTCAACTGTGAATCCGTCTAATCCTGTGCTTTTTTTGTTTGGTAGGCTATTTACTACTGATTCAATTTTGGAGCTCATTATTGGTCTGTTCAGGATTCAATGTCTTCCTGGCTGCCTTGAGAGAGTGTGTGTGTCCAGGAATTTATTAATTTCTTCTAGATTTTCTAGTTTATGGGCATAGAGGTGTTTGTAATTTACGTGTATTTCTGTGGAGTCAGTAGTAATATCTCCTTTGTTGTTTCTGATTGTGTTTATTTAGATCCTCTCTCTTTTCTTGTAAGTCTAGCTCATGGTCTGTTTTATTATTTTTTTTCCAAAAAAGAAACAACTCCTGAATTCATTGATCTTTTGTGGTTTGTTGGATTTTTTTTTGAGACAGAGTCTCACTGTTTCCCAGGCTGGAGTGTGATGGTGCAATCTCGGCTCACTGCAACCTCCACCTCCCAGGGTCAAGTTATTCTTGAACCTCAGCATTCAAAGTAGCTGGGATAACAGGCGTGTGCCACCCCGCCCAGCTAATTTTTGTATTTTTAGTAGAGATGGGCTTTCGCCATGTTGGTCAGGCTGGTCTTGAATGCCTGGTCTCAAGTGATACATCCACCTCCACCTTCCAAAGTGCTGGGATTACAGGCATGAGTCACCACACCCAGTCTCATTTATCTTTTCAATGTTTTGTGTGTGTGTGTGTGTGTGTGTGTGTGTCTTGACCTCCTTCGGTTCAGGTCTAACTTGTTTTTTTTCTTATCTTCTGTTAGTTTGGTTATCTTCAGTTAGGGGTTATCTTCTGTTAGGGGGTTGGTTTTCTCTTGATTCTCCAGTTCTTTTAGTTGTGATATTAGGTTGCTAAAATTGAGATCTTTCTAACTTTTTGATGTGGGCATTTAGTGCTGTAAATTTCCCTCTTTTTTTTTTTTTGAGACGGAGTCCTGCTCTGTCACCCAGGCTAGAGTGCCGTGGTGCGATCTCGGCTCACTGCAAGCTCCACCTCCCGGGTTCACGCCATTCTCCTGCCTCAGCTTCCCAAGTAGCTGGAACTACAGGTGCCCGCCACCACACCCGGCTAATTTTTTTTTTGTATTTTAGTAGAGACGGGGTTTCACCGTGTTAGCCAGGATGGTCTTAATCTCCTGACCTCGTGATCCGCCCGTCTCGGCCTCCCAAAGTGCTGGGATTACAGGCGTGAGCCACCACACCCGACCTAAATTTCCCTCTTAACACTGCCTTAGCTGTGTCCCAGGGATTCTGGTATGTCATATCTTTGTTCTCACTAGCTACAAATAACTTCTTGACTTCTGCCTTATTTTTATCATATACCCAAAAGTCATTCAGGAACAGGTTATTTCATTTCCATGTAACTGTATGGTTTTGAGAGAATTTCTTGGTCTTGATTTCTAAATTTGACTGATTGTGCTGTGGTCTGAGAGTGGCTGCTCTCTTCTTCTGCATTTGTTGAGGAATACTGTATGTTCGATTATGTAATCGACTTTAGAGTATGTGCCATGTGGTGATGAGAGGAATGTATATTGTTGTTTTTGGGTGGACAGTTCTGTAGATGTCTATTAAGAAAAACTTAAATCCAAAAGTTAGTTCACTGAAAGATCAACAACACTGACAAATATTTAGCTAGACTTATGAGGAAGAAAAAAGATTCAACGAATATCAGAAATTAAAAATAGTGGAGCCTCTCAGTAAAAAACAAAAAGGATTTGAATAAAATTCTATGAGCAATTTATTCCAGTAAATTAAATCACCTAGGTGAAATGCAAACATTCCTGAAAACAAATTACCAAAACTGACTCAAGACGAAATGGAAAATCTGAACAGACTTATAACAAGCAAAGAGATTGAATCAGTAATCAAAAACTTTCCAACAACAAAAATCCCAGGACCATAGCTTCACTGGTGAACTCTACCAAACATTTAAAGAACTAACAATAGTCTTTCTCAATCTCTTCCAAAACACAGAAGAAGAGGGAACACTTTCTAAATCATTCTATGAGGCCAACATTATGACCCTGTCACCAAAGTCAAATAAAGACAATGTAAGAAAATTACAAACCAGCCAGGCATGCTGGCTCACAGCTATAATCCCCAGCAATTTGGGAGGCCGAGGTAGGAGGACTGCTTGATGCCAGGAGTTGGACAATCCTACAGACCAATATCCTTTATAAGTATATATGCAAAAGTCCTTAAAAAATGCTATCAAACTGCATCCAGAAGAATATTAAAAAGCTTATATAACATGACCGAGTAGGATTTGTTCTAGAAGTGCAAGAGTGGTTCAGTATCAGAAAACCACATCACGTTAACAGAATGAAGGAAAAAATCCCACACATGAGCATCTCAATTGATGCAGAAAAAGCTTAAGACAAAAATGCAACACTTTTTCATGATAAAAACAAACAGAACAGAAGGGAATTTCCACAGTATGGTAAAGGGCATATATGAAAAACACACACACAACACTCAATGGTGAAGGACTGAAAGCTTTCCCTTTATCCCTTTCAGGAATAAAAGAAGAATGCCAGTTTTTATCTCTTCTATTCAACACTGTATTGCAAGTTCTAGCCAAAGCAATCAGGTAAGAAAAAGAAATAAAAACTTCCTAACTGGAAATAAGGAAGTAAAACTATCACTATTCACAGATGCCATAATCATGTATATAGAAAATCTTATAGAATGCAGAAAAAACTGGCCGGTGTGGTGGCTCACGCTTGTAATCCCAGCACTTTGGGAGGCCGAGGCAGGCAGATCACCTGGGGTCAGGAGTTCGAGACCAGCCTGGCCAACATGGTGAAATCCTGTCTCTACTAAAAATACAAAAATTTAGCTGGGCATGCTGGTGAGGGCCTGTAATCACAGCAACTAGGGAGGCTGAGGCAGGAGAATCGCTTGACCAGAAAGCAGAGGTTGCAGTGAACTGAAATCGTGCTGAAATCGCATTCCAGCCTGGGCAACAAGAGTAAGACTTTGTCCTTAAAAAAAAATGCAGAAAAACCTATTACATCTAATAAACTCAGCAGAGTTGCAGAATACAATATAAATACACAAAAATTGGTCGTATTTCTATACACTAGCAGTGAACAGTTTGAAAACAAAATTAACAACATTACAACAGCATAAAATATGTAAATACCTAGGAAACAATTTAACCAAGGAGGCAAAAGACTTGTACACTGAAAACTACAAAACACCACTGAAATTAAAGAACACCTAAATAAATGGAAAGACATCCTACATCATGTATCTGAAGACTTAATACTGTTAAAGTTACAGTACTAACCAAAGCAATCTATAGGTTCAATGCAATGCCTATTAAAATCCCAGCAGCCTGTTTTGCATAAAGGGAAAAGCTGATTCTAAAATTTATACAAAATGGCAAGAGATCCTTAATTGTCAAAAGAATCTTGGGGAAAAAAAAAACAAAGTTGAAAGACTCACACATCCTAATTCAAAACTTACTACAAAGCTACAGTAATCAAAACAGCATGGCACTGGCATAAGGACAGACATATAGATCAATGGAATAGAACTCAGAGCCCAGGACCAGAAGGAAATGACCAACTGATTGATAGGACTGCCAAGATCTAGGATAGAGACACCCATTTATCCACAACCAAAAGAATGAAATTGGACCCCTACCTCACAGCATATACAATTTTTCTTTTCTTTTTCTTTTTTTTTTTTTTTTTTTGAGACAGGGTCTTGCTCTGTCACCCAGGCTGGAGTACAGTGGCATGAATGCAACTCACTGCATCCTCAACCTCCTGGCTCAAGCAGTCCTCCCAAGTAGCTAGAACTACAAGTATGCACCACCATGCTTGGCTAGTTAAAAAAAAAAATTGTAGAGGCGGGGTCTTGCTATGTTGCCCAGGCTGGTCTCGAACTCCTGGGCTCAAACAATACTCCCACCTCAGCCTGGATTATAGGCATGAGCCACCATGCCCAGCTAAAAAAATTAACTGAAAATAGATGGAAGATCTAAATATAAGTTTCCTATACTGCAAGTTCTATCCAAAGCTATGCAACTGTTAAATAAATATATATATATAGGAGTACATCATTATGATCTTGAATTTGGCAATGGTTGCTTATATAAAACACCAAAAGCAGAAGCAACCTAAGAAAAGTAGATAAATTCAACTTCATCAAAACAAATAATTTTTATCCATCAAAAAGCATCACTAAGAAAGTGAAAAGACAATCCACAGAATGGGAGAAAATATTTCGAAATCATATATCTGGTAAGAGTCTAGTATCAGGAATTGATATTCAATCAAGGACTCCTACAACTCAACAATAAAATAAACCCAATTTAAAAATGGGTAATCTATCATGGGATTCGAAAAAAAAAAAAAAAAAAGAAATGGGGTGGGCAGGCACAATAGGTCAAACCTATAATCCCAGCACTTTGCAGGGCCAAGGTAAGAGGATTGCCTGAGGCTAGGAGCTTGAGACCAGTCTAGATAACTTAGTGAGACCATATCTCTAAAAAAAATACATTTTTAAAAATTAGCTGGGCATGGTGGTGCGTGCCTGTAATCCTAGCTACTCAGAAGGCTGAGACAGGAAGATCGCTTAAGCCCAGGAGTTCAAGGTTACAGTGACCTATGATCATGCCACTGCATTCCAGCCTGGGTGATTAAGCAATAATGTCTCTAAAAAGTAACAAAATAAAGATAAAATTAAAAAATGGGCAAAGGACTTGAATAGACATTTCTCCAAATAAGTTATACGAATGGCCAATAAACACATGAAAAGATCCCCAACATAGTTTGAAGTCAGGTAGCGTGATGCCTCCAGCTTTGTTCTTTTGACTTAGGACTGTCTTGGCCATGTGGGCTCTTTTTTGGTTCCATATGAACTTTAAAGTAATTTTTTCCAACTCTGTGAAGAAAGTGATTGGTAGCTTAATGGGGATGGCATTGAATCTATAAATTACCTTGGGCAATATGGCCATTTTCACAATATTGATTCTTCCTATCCATGAGCATGGAATGTTCTTCCATTTGTTTGTCCTCTTTTTTTTTTTTTTGAGACGGAGTCTCACTCTGTTGCCCAGGCTGGAGTGCAGTGGCCAGATCTCAGCTCACTGCAAGCTCCACCTCCCGGGTTTACGCCATTCTCCTGCCTCAGCCTCCCGAGTAGCTGGGACTACAGGCGCCCGCCACCTCGCCCGGCTAGTTTTTTGTACTTTTTTTTTTTAGTAGAGACGGGGTTTCACCATGTTAGCGAGGATGGTCTCGATCTCCTGACCTCATGATCCGCCTGTCTCGGCCTCCCAAGGTGCTGAGATTACAGGCTTGAGCCACCGCGCCCGGCCTGTTTGTCCTCTTTTTATTTCATTGAGCAGTGGTTTGTACTTCTCCTGGAAGAGGTCCTTCACATCCCTTGAAAGTTGGATTCCTAGGTATTTTATTCTCTTTGAAGCAATTGTGAATGGGAGTTCATTCATGATATGGCTCTCTGTCTGTTACTGGTGTATAAGAATGCTTGTGATTTTTGCACATTGATTTTGTATCCTGAGACTTTGCTGAAGTTGCTTATCAGCTCAAGATGATTTTGGGCTGAGACGATGGGGTTTTCTAAATATACAATCATGTCATCTGCAAACAGGGACAATTTGACTTCTTCTTTTCCTAATTGAATACCCTTTATTTCTTTCTCTTGCTTGATTGCCCTGGCCAGAACTTCCAGCACTATGTTGAATAGGAGTGGTGAGAGAGGACATCCCTGTTGTGCCAGTTTTTAAGGGGAATGCTTCCAGTTTTTGCCCATTCAGTATGATATTGGCTGTGGGTTTGTCATAAATAGCTCTTATTATTTTGAGATACGTTCCATCAATACCAAATTTATTGAGAGTTTTCAGCATGAAGGGCTGCTGAATTTTGTCAAAGGCCTTTTCTGCATCTATTGAGATAATTGTGTGGTTTTTGTCTTTGGTTCTGTTTATATGCTGGAATACGTTTATTGATTTGTGTATGTTGAACCAGCCTTGCATCCCAGGGATGAAGCCAACTTGATCGTGGTGGGTAAGCTTTTTGATGTGCTGCTGGATTCGGTTTGCCAGTATTTTATTGAGGATTTTTGCATCAATGTTCATCAGGGATATTGGTCTAAAATTCTCTTTTTTTGTGGTGTCTCTGCCAGGCCTTGATATCAGGATGATGTTGGCCTCATAAAACGAGTTAGGAAGGATTCCCTCTTTTTCTGTTGATTGGAATAGTTTCAGAAGGAATGGTACCAGCTCCTCCTTATATTTCTGGTAGAATTCAGCTGTGAATCTGTCTGGTCCTGGACTTTTTTTGGTTGGTGGGCTATTATTGCCTCAAGTTCAGAGCCTGCTATTGGTCTATTCAGGGATTCAACTTCTTCCTGGTTTAGTCTTGGGGGAGTGTATGTGTCCAGGAATTTATCCATTTCCTCTAGGTTTTCTAGTTTATTTGCGTAGAGGTGTTTATAGTATTCTCTGATGGTAGTCTGTATTTCTTTGGGGTCAGTGGTGATATCCCCTTTATCATTTTTTATTCCATCTATTTGATTCTTCTCTCTTTTCTTCTTTATTAGTCTTGCTAGTGGTCAATTTTGTTGATCTTTTCAAAAAACCAGCTCCTGGATTCACTGACTTTTTGAAGGACTTTTTTGTGTCACTATCTCCTTCAGTTCTGCTCTGATCTTAGTTATTTCTTGCCTTCTGCTAGCTTTTGAATGTGATTGCTCTTGCTTCTCTAGTTCTTTTAATTGTGATATTAGGGTGTCAATTTTTTCTATACTACAAGGCTACAGTAACCAAAACAGCATGGTACTGGTACCAAAACAGAGATATAGACCAATGGAACAGAACAGAGTCCTCAGAAATAATACCACACATCTACAACCATCTCATCTTTGATAAACCTGACAAAAACAAGAAAGGGGGAAAGGATTCCCTATTAACAAATGGTGCTGGGAAAACTGGCTAGCCATAAGTAGAAAGCTGAAACTGAATCCCTTCCTTACACCTTATACAAAAATTCATTCAAGATGGATTAGAGACTTAAATGTTAGACCTAAAACCATAAAAACCCTTGAAGAAAACCTAGGCAATACTCAGGACATAGGCATGGGCAAGGACTTCATGTCTAAAACACCAAAAGCAATGGCAACAAAAGCCAAAATCGACAAATGGGATCTAATTAAACTAAAGAGCTTCTGCACAGCAAAAGAAACTACCATCAGAGTGAACAGGCAACCTACAGAATGGGAGAAAATTTTTGCAATCTACTCATCTGACAAAGGGCAAATATCCAGAACCTACAAAGAACTCAAACAAATGTGCAAGAAAAAAACAACCCCATCAAAAAGTGGGCAAAGGAAATGAACAGACACTTCTCAAAAGAAGACATTCACACAGCCAACAGACACCTGAAAAAATGCTCATCATCACTGGCTATCAGAGAAATGCAAATCAAAACCACAATGAGATACCATCTCACACCAGTTAGAATGGTGATCATTAAAAAGTTAGGAAACAATACGTACTGGGGAGGATGTGGAGAAACAGAAACACTTTTACACTGTTGGTGGGAGTGTAAACTAGGTCAACCATTGTGGAAGACAGTGTGGCAATTCCTCAAGGTTCTAGAAGTACCATTTGACCCAGCCATCCATTACTGGGTATATACCCAAAGGATTATAAACCATTCTGCTATAAAGACACATGCACATGTATGTTTATTGTGGCACTACTCACAATAGCAAAGACTTGGAACCAACCCAAATGTCCATCATTTGGACATTTGGTGTCCAAATGTGGCACATATACACCAGGGAATACTATGCAGCCATAAAAAAGGATGAGTTCATGTCCTTTGTAGGAACATGGATGCAGCTGGAAACCTTCTTCTCAGCAAACTATCGCAAGAACAGAAAACCAAACACTGCATGTTCTCACTCATAGGTGGGAATTGAACAAATGAGATCACTTGGACACAGGAAGGGGAACATCACACACTGGGGCCTGTTGTGGGGTGGAGGGAGGGGGGAGGGATAGCATTAGGAGATATACCTAATGTAAATGATGAGTTAATGGGTGCAGCACACCAACATGGCACATGTATACATATGTAACAAACCTGCACTTTGTGCACATGTACCCTAGAACATAAAGTATAAAAAAGATCCCCAACATTCTTAATCATTAGAGAAATGCAAATCAAAAGTACACTAAGGCTGGGTGCGGTGGCTACCACCTGTAATTCCAGCACTTTGGAAGGCTGGGATGGGAGGATCGCTTGAGCTCAGGAGTTCAAAGACCAGCCTGGGCAACATAGTGACACCTTTTCTCTCCTAAAAATAAAAACAAACTTAGCCAAGCATGGTGGCGTGTGCCTGTAGGCCCTGCTACTAAGAAAGCTGAGGTGGGAGGATCATTTGAGCCTAAGTTTGAGGCTGCAGTGAGTTGTGCTCATGCCACTGCACGCCAACCTGGGTGACAGAGCAAGACCCTGTCTCAAAAAAAAAAAAAAAAGTACAGTGAAATACCATGAGAGTGTAAAGAAATAAAAACCCTCACTCATTACTGGGAGGAACAGAAAATGTGCAGTGGTTGTAGAAAACAGTTTGGCAGTTCCTTAAAGATTAAAAATAGAATTACCACATGACTCAGGAATTCTACTCTAGATGTGTAACTGAAAAACTGTTCAAACAAAAAATTGTACATGACTATTCATAGCTGCAATATTCATAACAGCCAAAAGGTGGAAACAATCTAAATGTCTATCAACAGATGAATAAATAAACAAAATGTGGTATATCCATACGATGAAACATTATACAGCCATAACAGGAAATAAAGTCCTGATACATAATAGTACAGTATGGATGACCCTGGAAACATTATGCTAAGTGAAAGCCAGACACAAAAGACCTCATATTACAGAATATCATTTATATGAAATGTCCATATAGGTAAATCTATAGAGACAGAAAGTAGAAGAGTGCTTCTTCAGGATTAGGGGAAAGGCAGTGCAGGGTAGATGGAGTTACAATTAAAGAGTAGGGGATTTCTTTTTGAGGTGGTGAAAATATTCTGAAATTTGTTACTGGTGGCGGTTGCATGTATCTGTACTAAATGTACTAAAAACTACTGAACTGCACACTTTAAATGGATAAATCATGTGTTATTTGAATCAAATTTATCAATGAAGTTGTTACTACAAAAATAAATGATCTTAATAGACATTTCTCCAAAGAAGACATATATACACGAAAGGATGTTCCACATCATTAGTCCTTAGGCATTTGCAAATCAAACCACAATGAGACGCACTTCATGCTCACTAGGATGAGTATGATAAACAAGAAGAGTAATAAGCATCGTCAATGACATGGAGAAGTTGGAATCCTCATAATTGCTGGTAAGAATGAAAAATGTTACAGCCATTTTGGAAGACATTTGGCAGTTCTTAAGAAAGTTAAATATAGAGTTACCATATGACTGAGGAGAAATGGTGTTACTCCTAGGTATATACTAAGGAGAACTGAAAGTATATCTACAAAAAAAATTTGTATGCAAATATTCATTTCTAGCTTTATTCATAATAGCCAAAGAGTGGAAACAACTCAAATGTCCAACTGATATATGAATAAATGTGGTATATCTATATGATGGAATATTATTTAGACATATGGAGGGATAAAGTACCAATATATGCTACAATATGGACAAACCTGGAAAATATTGCATTGAATGTAAGAAGTCAGGCACAAAAGGACACGTATTGTATAATTCCCTTGACATAAACTGTCCAGAGTAGGTAAATCCACAGAGACAGAAAGTAGATTACTGGTTGCCAGGTGCTGGGGAAGAAGCAGAATGTGGGGTGACTGCTAATGGTGTTTCCAGACCTTAGGTAAGCTAGAAACCTTCATACTCACTATAATACTCATCCGAGTGAGTATGCAGGTTTCTACCTTACCTAAGGTCTGGAAAGGGTAAGGAGTTTCTAGAACATTCTCAATGTTCTAGAATTTATTATAGTGGTAATAATTGCACAATTTTGTAAAATTACTGAGTTGTGTATTTTTAAAGAATGAATTTTGTGGTATGTGAATTATGTCAGTAAAAAATGAAAGAAAAATAATCTAAATCTACTATGGTAAAACGTTAAGATGTGACATAGCTGGATATTTGGTAAACAGGTATGAATTATATACTTCTCCATAGTGTCTGTATGCCTGAAATACTGCATTTTTTAAAAGGAGGTACAGTCAAACAAAACAGTGTAGTATGGCATGGGGAAAAATAGATTAACAGAGAAGGAAAACATCCTGAAATAGACCCATATTTATATAAGAACCTAGCATATTTCAAAGGATGCATTTGAAATCCTAGGGGAAAAATAGGTTATTCAAAATATGAACAGCCATTTAGAAATATAAATCTGGAAGAAAGTTGGAGTATGTTTTAGGCTCTTTCCAGCTTCAAGAGCTCAATGAAACTTCTGATGAATACGGGGCAGTCCTGTCCCCATTACCCTTCTCCTGGCAAACAAAAAATTTTGACAAGGTTATTCTGAAAAACTTCAATAATAACAATAGTCCTAGAAATGTTAGTATGAACAGTTGTTATGAGAATTTTCTTTACTTTTTTTTTTTTTCTGAGACAGAGTCTCGCTCTGTTGCCCACACTGGAGTGCAGTGGCACGATCTCGGCTCACTGCAACCTCCACCTCCTGGGTTCAAGCGATTCTCCCATCTTGGCCTCCCCAGTAGCTGGGATTACACTATGCCCAGCTAATTTCTGTATTTTTAGTAGAGACGGGGTTTCACCATATTGGTCAGGCTGGTCTCGAACTCCTGACCTCAGGTGGTCCAGCCGCCTCAGCCTCCCAAAGTGTTGGGATTACAGGCGTGAGCCACTATGCCTAGCCTTTTGTTGTTGTTGTTGTTTTTTAAAAAAAGGTCTCACTCTGTCACTCAGAATGAAGTGCAGTGGTGCGATCACAGCTCACTGCAGCCTCAAACTCCTGCGCTCATGAAATTGTCCCTCTTAGGTCTCCTGAGTCGCTAGGACTACAGCAGGGATCACCATGCTCAGCTAATTTTTTATTTTTAATTGTAGAAACAGGGTCTCACTATGTTGCCCAGGCCAGTCTCAAACTGCTGGCCTCAAGTGATCCTCCAGCCTTGACATCTGAAAGTGCTGGGATTACAGGTCTGAGACACTGTGCCTGGTGATTAGAATTAGTTACAAGGTCAAGTTTTAATTCTAGCTTTACCCTGATCACCAATTAGTACTTTCGTTGAGTACTAACTATTATATAAAGTGCTATATACTATGCATGCTATGTGCAGTGCTATGTTGATTACGGTATCTGGAACTGAGTATGATTAATCATAAAACCCTTGACTGAATATGTTTTGAATAATAAAAAAGAAACAGCATTTATTTGATCAACATTTTTTAACATCAAGCATAGAACATTAGATTCACAGTGGTGAAGAAAATCAATTGCCATAAAGCATGGAATAAAAGCCTAACTAACAAGACAAATAAATGGCAAAATACTCATTAAAGAGAAGAAGGGCAGAAGAGACTTGGAGGGAGTAGCAAAGAAAGTTACTCAGCTACTGTGAGAACCCATGGCAAGTCAGTTGATAAAAACAAGGCCGTTGTGATAACAGGATGACACCAAAGTTTACTGTAAGAGAATAATACACACTACCAGGTGACTGAAAAGATTATACATATCTTTAAGATGGTTTCTGCTCTGTTGGTTTGAATCAGTTGAAGATAAATGGGAACGTTGGGAGACTAATCAGGAACATCTTCAAATATACAACTAGGTACTAAGTGGTCTGTAACGGATACAACAGAGTGAATTCAAGCTATCTTTCAGACAGACATCCTGAAACCATGTGGTGACAGACTGAGAAGAAAAAAAAGACAACAAAGGTAGATAAGAACATCAATTTAATTCAGTCTATCCAGAACTGTACCTGTTTGTGGCAGCATCCTGAACATTGGCATTTTTATGACTTAATAAGCTATCTTCTTTTGTAACCTAAGAAAATGAAATATTAAAGAAAAGTAAATCTTTGTTGAGGATACTAAAGTAACAAGAAATTTACATTTCTTTCTGGTAAAAATAGAAACTTCAGTTTGCTTCAGTTAAAATTAGAGGTAATCATACCTTATCTATGGAAATATCGGCAGTGCACCTAGTACAAGCCTACCCCATACCTAAATTAATAATCAAAGATTCATTTTTTATTTTGTATACAAATTCATATGATCTTGCTAGATGGTTCTCAATAATGCACCCATTTTTTATTTTTTTAGAGATAGAGTCTTACTCTGTCCCCCAGGCTGGAGTGCAGTGGTGTAATCTTGGCTCACTGCAACCTCTGCCTCCCAGGTTCAAATGATTCTCCTGCCTCAGCCTCCCGAGTAGCTGGGATTACACGTGTGCACCACCACATCTGGCTAATTTTTTTACTTTTAGTAGAGACAGGGTTTCACCATGTTGGTCAGGCTGGTCTCGAACTCCTGATGTCAAGTGATCCACCTGTGTGGTCTCCCAAAGTGGTGGGATTACAGGCATAAGCCACCACACCTGGCATCAATAATGCACCCATTTTTTTTTAAAAAAAGTACAGTTCAATAATTTTTTTTTTAATGGCATACAAATGTTTAACCAACATAGCATTTCCACTATCTCCCCTACTCCCCACCTCAATATTCCCTTGAGGCTTCCCACATAATCCCATGAAAAAAAACCCTTATTCGAGGTAAACGATGATCTATACTTTATACAGTTTCACATAATTGGAATCACAGTACCTATCCTTTGCATCTGCTGCTTTAGAGCAGCATGGAGATGTCTTTGAGATTCACTCATGTTGTATAAGTCACTAATTCATTCCTTTTTATTCAGAGAGACATTTCATTGTATAGATACATCACAATTATCTGTTTTCGATGAGCATTTGGATTTTTTCCAGTTTTTAGCTATTTCGTATAAAGTTGCTAGGAACATTCATGTACTAACATCTGTGTTAACCTGAGTTTTGATTTCTCTTGGACAAATATCTAAGAATGTAATTGCTGGGTTAGATGATATGTGTATGTTTAATGCATTGCCAAACTCTTTTAAAGCGTTTATACCATTTTATGTTCTTACCAGCAACGTATGTGCACCGCAGGAGCTCCATCATCACCACCACAGGGATGGTCAGTGTTTAATTTTAGCTATTTCAGTGGACATGCCTTTCATCATTAATTATGATGTAGATTTTGTTCTTAAATGCTCTTTATCAAGCTGAAGGAGTTGTATTCTCTTGCTAGTTTGCTGAGAGTTTTTATCATGAACAGGTGTTGAATTTTGTGAAATGCCTTTTCTATGTGAATTGAGACAATTTTATGTATTTTTTAATATGGTGAACTATCTTGGGTTTTGAATGATAAACCAACATTTTCCCCAAGATAAACCATACTTGGTCATGATGTATGATGCTACTTATAAACTGTTGAGTATATTTTGTTAAGAACTTTTAAGTTAATGTTCATGAGGAGTACTGGTCTGTGGTTTCTTGTCATTTTTTTTTCTGGTTTTGCTATTGGGGTGACACTAGTCTCATAAAATGAACTGGGAAGTGTTCCTTCCTCTTTTTGAAGAACTTTGTGTAGAACTGCTAATATTTCTTCTATAAATGTTTAGTAGATTTCACAGTGAAGGTATTTGGTCCTGGATTTCTCTCATGAGAAGGTCTTTTCACTGTAAAATCAAATCCCTTTACTTTAGGCAACTCATGTTATTTCTCTCTTCAAGTTAAGAAAGATCCAAAATGATAACTGAAATGTAAGGTAATGATTTCTTAGTCCATTCAAGCTGCTCTAACAAAACACCATAATCTGGGTGGCCTATAAATAACAAATATTTATTCCTTGCAGTTTAGGAGGCTGAGAAACCAAAGATTATGGCACTGGCAGATTTAGTGTCTGGTGAGGGTCCATTCCTCACAGATGGCGCCTTCTCACTGCATCCTCACATGACTGAAGGGTTAAACAAGTTCCCTCCAGCCTCTTTTATAAGAGCACTAAGCCCACTCTTGGGGGCTCTGCCAAAGGCCCCATGTGTTAATACCATGGCTTTGGGGATTAGGTTTCAACATACAAAATTTTAAGGGGTGATGCAACCATTCAGACCACAGCAAATGATAACTATTACTATTACCACTACTATAACTATCGAGGGTCAACACTTTCTAAATGCTCATTATGTGCCAGGCACTATTCCATGTCCTTTAATTATCTTATTTCACCTTTACAACCCACCTTAAGGTAGGTACTACCATTATCCTATTTTATAAAAAATTAAACTGAGGTTCACAGAAATTAACTAACTTGCCCAAGTCACAAAGCTAGTAAGTGGTGGAATAGAAAAAAGGTTCTAGAGTCAATACTATTATATTTTATATTTATTTTATATGTAGATGTTTTATATTTATATTCTGGGGAGAAAATGGATAAAGAACATGAACAATATTCCTAAAGTCCACTCAGGTCTCTTCAAGGCTTGTACCTGAGGACAGGATGGGTAAAGTGCATCTTCTCAATAACAGGTGAATTTGAAATCCTAGTTGACAACTGACTTAGTGAGGCAGGCTTCTGTCCTGGTTTTAGGACAGAATGTAAGTTTGAAAGTCACGGAGAGCCAAGCAAAAGTTGATTTTGAGAGCAAGGCTGCTGCATCCCTCACGGGAGCTGGTCCCTACTCACTCCATCCTTCACCAAGTCACAGCCAACTCTTCAGCTTGTACCTCACTCTTTTTGCTAATTACATAAACATATTGCCAAACTGAGGGTAGATGGGTTGTGGGGAATAGTGGATGGATAAAGACAGATCTAGAATCATAGATTTAATACTGAAATAAGCCTTTAAAAATCACAAGGCTTTCTGGCTATCAAAGTGGCAAAAATTGAAGGCTCACTTCTATACAGATTTGGCTTTTTTAGCCTTCATATCCCCCTGAGCATCTTTACTCTTATTTTTTCACCCCCTGACTGCGCCCTTAAACTAGCTTGATTAGAATTTAGAGTTGGGGAAGGCAACTCTCTACATTCCACACTCTTTTCACTTCACCAGGGCTGTCTACCAAAGGCAGCTTACCTTATGCACTGCTTCTACTTGAGCCTTCAAAATGTTACTCTTGAAGTCAGGAGAAACTCTCATGGCATTCAGTCCTGGGTTCTCAATGACATTATTAAGGCATTTCTCAGTCAACTTCACCACTTCTTCCTAGATATTTTAAAAATATACTGTAATCAACTGTGATGCATTATAGTTATATGGAAATAGGAAACAGACTGATGAAAGCTCATCTTCAATCAGGAAATCATGTGTCTTAAGCAGTCATATCTTATTTCAGGCATAAGCAACTCTTGCAATCATCTATCTGTGAAGAGCTCCGGATTTAAAGGGAACAGCCTCTGTAGGGCCTAACCTAAAATTGTAGCAAACTCTAACCCAAAGGGCAAATCTGGCCAACCACCTGTTGCATAAACACAGTTTACTGGAGTTCAGCCATATTCATTCCTCTGTGCTGCTTTCATGCTACAACTGGCAGAGCTAAGTAGCTGTGAAAGAGACTACGAGGTTCTCAAAGACTAAAATATTTACTATCTGGTTCTTTACCGAAATAATCTGCCAACCTCTGCTCAAGAGAACAGTCTTCATGCCCTACTTTTCATCTTTTAGCTCAAAAATACTAGTTGCTAAAGGTCACATATGCCTTAATTGTACCCACTGTCCTCGCTGAGTGCAGTTGAGATTCTGTTCCTTTATGCTTTTAAAACAAATTACTGGCCAGGCGTGGTGGCTCAAGCCTGTAATCCCAGCACTTTGGGAGGCCAAGACGGGCGGATCACGAGGTCAGGAGATCAAGACCATCCTGGCTAACACGGTGAAACCCCGTCTCTACTAAAAAATACAAAAAACTAGCCGGGCAAGGTGGCGGGCGCCTGTAGTCCCAGCTACTCGGGAGGCTGAGGCAGGAGAATGGCATAAACCTGGGAGGCGGAGCTTGCAGTGAGCTGAGATCCGGCCACTGCACTCCAGCCTGGGTGACAGAGCGAGACTCCGTCTCAAAACCAAACCAAAACCAAAACAAAAAAACTACTGCTCATCAAAGAACAAGAAAAACTGATTCCCGAAATAAAATTTGAAGATAAAGAACATTCTGGATTGCCTCAGGTAATTAAGGACAGGAAAGTAATCGAAAAATCTATAGATCCTGATATGGCATAAATCCTAAAGGATTTCAAAGACATAGGTCAAGAGAAAACCAAAGTCTGGAAGGGGATAATGAAGGAGACAAATAAATAATATAAATGTATTTATTACCACTGAATGATACACTTAAAAATGGTAAAGATGGTAAATTATATACGTATATTTTTACTTTTTTGCATTTGAAGAGAAAGCAGAGAGACTAAGTTGCAGAGAGGAGGAGGGATGAAGAAAGAAGAATCTTGACAACTAGAATCATGGCATCTCAAAGTTGGAAGGAACAACAGTCCATCCAACCACCGAAATATTTCAAGAGGTGGGTAATTTTTAGTCTTAGCCTAAGAAACATCACACACTGGAGAACGTGCTACTTCCTTGGTCAGATGACTGTTAGGAAACACTTACCTCTAACATATTCACTGACCTTAACTCTTCTCTGAGGCCATTAAAAAGCAAGTCACATTAATTCCTCTTTCACATAATAGCTCTCCATATATCTAAAGATGGTTAACAGGCTCCCTCCTGAGATTTCTGGGTGGCAATCATCTAGCTAGTACTCCCAAGTTGTAACTCAGTTTCAAGACCCTTCACCATACAGATCCTTCTCTTCTCAAACTGCCACTTTTCTATATCATTTTTAGAGTGCTATCCAGAAATGGAAAAAAACAGTTGAACCTCCCCTTTTGAACCCTTTGAGTTAATACAATATAGCTCTTTTGCACCTGATTCATACTTCATTTACATGCTCTTACTTTTAAAATACATATTGCTGTAATATTCTAGTCCCCTACCCTAGCCCTATACTTACGATGATTTGTCAAAGTCTATGTTCTTAAACCCAGTCTGTCATTCCAATCTATCCAAGTCTTCATGGATCCTGATTTTGTCTTTCAAAAACTGTACTTCCCAGCTGTTATCTGAAAATTCAATTAGCATAAGACACCTGGGAAAGAAAGTGGTCACTAGAGATGGCCATTTGCAATATTAACTTCTGTGGGATTTAGACAGGGCTGAAGTTTCCTGAGGGCCAAGAACTTGTCATTCGTCTGTGAATTCCACACAGTATTTATTATTTTATCTTACAAAAAGTAGACGATAAACACATTTTTAGAACTGAACCAACACTACATAAGGCATGTCAGATGACTGTATAAATCCTGCATAATGCAGGCCGGATGTGATCCCTCTACTATGGGCTCTTGTAACACTGTCAACTTTGCTGTCAGTAGTGCTAGTCTGAGTCTTCAGTAATCTTAAGGTTGCTGGCTAAGACATTCTCAGTTCTTAGGGCAAGTCAACGAACACATCATGCTTTACTTTAGAATGATGTATTTTATTTTCGGTAGGTTTTCTTCCTAAAATTACTTTAGTCAGGCTGACGTTAAGATTAATTTGCATTCCTTAAGCAAACAACAACTGTTGAGAGTAGAGGTAGCAAAATCAACCTTTATTAAAAATGCATCAAATTACGAAAACATGAATCAGTTTTTTCACAATACAGGTTGTGCATCCCTTTTCCAAAGTGCTTGGAACTAAAAGTATTTCAGATTTTGTATTTTTTCAGATTTTGGGATATATGCCTTACACTTACTGGTTAAACATTCCTAATATGAAAATCCAAAATAAAAAATGCTCCAATGAGCATGTCCTTTAAGCATCACATCAGTGCTCAAAATGTATTAGATTCTGGGTCATTTTGAATTTTAAATTTTCAGATCAGGGGGCTCAACCTCTACTCAAGTTGACTACAGTTAAGGCAAGGTAGTCAGATGTCCTTTATTAGTAGTACAATACTGAATTCTTCCTTCTATTCTTTAAAAAAATCTTATTTTTTTAAAATTTTTATGGGTACATAGTACTTGTATATATTTATGGGGACATAAGATATGTAGATACAGGTATGCAATGTGTAACAATCACATCAGGGTAAATGGAGTATCCATCACCTGAAACATTTATCATTTCTTTGTGTACAAACATTCCAATTATACTCTTTTACTTATTTTTAAATGTACATTAAGTTATTGACTGTAGTCACCCTGTTACGCTATCAAATGCTAGATCTTATCCATGCTAGATCTTATCCATTCTATCACTCTAACTATACTTTTGTGCCCATTAACCATAACCACTTCCCCCTCCACTCTCCATATTACCCTTCCCATCTGGTAACCATCAATCTACTCTCTGTCTCCACAAGTTTAATTCTTTGTTTTTGGCTCCCACAAATGAGTGAGAACATACAAAGTTTGTCTTTCTGTGCCTGGCTTCTCTTAACATAATATCCTCCAGTTCCATCCAGGTTGTTGCAAATGATAGGATCTCATTCTTTTTTATGGCCGAATAGTACTTCATTGTGTGTATGTACCAGATTTTCTTCATCCATTCATCTGCTGATAGATACTTAGGTTGATTCCAAATTTTGGCTGTTGTGAACAGTGCTGCAATAAACATGGGAGTGCAGATATCTCTTCGATATACTGATTTCCTTTCTTTTGGGCATACATCCAGCAGTGGGACTGCTAGATCATATGATAGTTCCATTTTTGGGTTTTTGAGGCACTCTGTACTTGCTGTACTAATTTACATTCCCACCAACAGTGTACAAGCGTTCCTTTCTCTCCATATCCTCGTCAGCCTTCATTATTGCCTGTCTTTTGGATAAAAGCCATTATAACTGGGGTGAGATGATATCACACTGTAGTTTTGATTAGCATTTCTCTGATGATCAGTGATGTTGAGCACCTTCTCATAAACTTGTTTGCCATTTGTATGTCTTCTTTTGAGAAATGTCTATTCAGATTTTTTGCCCATTTTAAAATCAGATTATTAGATTTTTTTTCCTATTGAGTTGTCTGAGCTCCTTATATATTCTGGTTATTAGTCCATTGTTAGATGGGTAACTTGCAGATATTTTCTACCATTCTGCGGGTCATCTCTTCACTTTGTTGATGGTTTCCTTTGCTGTGCAGGAATTTTTTAACTTGATGTGATCTCATTTGTCTATTTTTGCTTTGGTTGCCTATGCTTTTGGGATATTATTCAAGAAATCTTTGCATAGACCAATGTTTTGGAGAGTTTCTCCAATATTTTCTTTTAGTAGTTTCATAGTTTGAGGTCTTAGATTTAAGTCTTTAATCCGTTTTGATTTGATTTTTGTATATGGCCAGAGATAGAAGTCAAGTTTCATTCTTCTGCATATGGAAATCCAGTTTTCCTAGCACCATTTATTGAAGGAGACTGTCCTTTCTCCAGTGTATGTTCTTGGCACTTTTGTCAAAAGTAAGTTCACTACAGATGTATGGATTTATTTCTGGCTTCTGTATTCTGTTACATCGGTCTATGTGTCTGTTTTTATGCTAATACCTTGAGTTTTGGTAACTATAGCTCTGTAGTATAATTTGAAGTCAGTACTATGAGTTCTCCAGTTTTTTCTTTTTTCTCAGGACGGCTTTGGCTATTTTGAGTGTTTTGGGGTTCCATATAAATTTTAGAATTTTTTTTCTACTTCTGTGAAGAATATCATTGGTATTTTGATAGGGATTAAATTGAATTGGCAAACTGCTTTGGGAAGTATGGACATTTATCAATACTGACTCTTCTATTTCACGAACATGGAATATCTTTCAAATTTTGTGTCCTCTTTGATATCTCATACTGTTATTTTATAGTTTTCATTGTAGAAATCTTTCACTTCTTTGATTATTTTTATTCTTAGGTATTTCCTTATATTTGTGGCTATTGTAAATGGGATTACTTTCCTGATTTTTTCTTCAGTTTGTTTGCTGTTGGCATATAGAAATGCTACTGATTTTTGTATGTTGATCTGTATCCTGCAACTTTACTGAATTTATCAGTTCTGTTTTTCCTTTTCTTTAGGTTTTTCCAAATATAAAATAATATCATCTGATGATAATCTGAATTCTTCCTTTCCAATTTAGATGCCCTTTATTTGATTCTCTTGTCTGATTGCTCTAGCTAGGTCTTCCAGTACTACACTGAATAACAGCGGTGAAAGTGGGCATCCCTGCCTTTTTCCAGATCTTAAAGGAGGCTTTCAGGTATGACACTAGCTGTGGGTCTGTCATAACATGACTTTTAGTGTGTTGAGGTATATTCCATCTATACCCAGTTTTTTTAGAGTTTTTTTTTTTTTTAGTCACAAAGGGATATTGAACTTTATCAAATGCTTTTTCGGCATCAATTGAAATGATCATACGGTTTTTGTCCTTCATTCTGCTGATGTAAGGTATCACCTTGATTGATTTACACATGCTAACCCATTCTTATTACATCCTGGGATAAATCCCACTTGGACATGATGACTTATCTTTTTAATATGTTGTTGAATTCAGTTTGCTAGTATTTTATTGAAGATTTTTGTATCAATATGCATTAGAGATACTGGTCTGTAGTTTTCCTTTTTTGAGGTATCTTTGTCTGGTTTTGTTATCAGAGTAATACTGATCTCATAAAATGAATTTGGAAATATTCTTTCCTCTATTTTTTGGAACAGTTTGAGTAGGACAGGTATTAGTTCTTCTTTAAATATTTGGTAAAATTCAGCAGTGAAGCCATCAGGTCCTGGGCTTTTCTTTGCTGGAAGTCTTTTTATTACAGCTTCGATCTTGTTACTTGTTACTGCTCAATTCAGGTTTTGGATTTCTTCTTGGATCAGTCCTGGTAGGCTGCATGTATCTAGGAATTCATCCATTTCTTCAATGTTTTCCAATTTATTGGCATATAGTTGCTCATACTAATCTCTAATGATCCTTCAATTTTTGCAGTATCAGTTCTAAGTCTCCTTTTTCATCTACAATTTTATTTAATTGAGTCTTCTTTCTCTCTCAATCTGGCCAAAGGTTTGTCCATTTTATCTTTTCACAAAACAAATTTTTGTTTCATGGATCTTTTGTATTTTCTTCATTTCAATTTCATTTATTTCTGCTCTGATCTTTATTATTTTTCTTCTATTAATTTTGGATTTAGTTTGCTCTTGCTTTTCTAGTTCCTTAAGATGCATCAGTAGGCTGTTTATCTGAAGTTGTTCTACTTTTGTGATATAGGCCCTTATTGCTATAAACTTCCTTCAGTACTGCTTTTGCTGTATTCCATAGATTTTAGTATGTTTTGTTTCCATTTTCATTTGTTTCAAGAAATTAAAAAATTTCCTTACTTCTTCATTGACCCACTGGTCATTTGGAAGCATACTGTTTGATTTCCATGTGTTTGTATAGTTTCCAAAGTTTCTCTGTTATTGATTTCTAGGTTTATTCCATGTGGCTAGAGAAGATACTGGAAATGATTTCAGTTTTTTTGAATGTTCAAGACTTGTTTTGTGACCTAACATATGGTCTATCCTTGAGAATAATCTGTGTGCTGAGGACAAGAATGTATATTCTGCTGCCACTAGATAAAATGTTCTATTAGGTCCACTGATCTATACTGATTAAATCCAATTTTTGAGTTAATTTTTCTGGATTATCTATCCTTTGCTGAATGTGCGGTGAATTCTCCAGCTACAGTTGTATTGAGGTGTATCTCTCTGTAGCTCTCATAATATTTGCTCTATATATCTGGGTGCTCCAGTTTAGGTGCATATATTATTTATAATGTTATATATCCTTTTGCTGAATTGACCATTTATCAATATATAATGTCCTTGTCTCTCTTTTTATGGTTTTTGTCTCAAAATCAATTTAATATAAATAACCTGTTCTTTTTTGGTTTTCATTTGCATGGAATATCTTTTTCCATCCCTTTATTTTCAGTCTTTAGGTGTCTTTATAGGTAAAATGTGCATCTTGTAGGCAGCTGATCGCTGGGGCTTTTATTTATTTATTTATTTATTTTTTAAATCCATTTAGCCACTCTGTGTTTTGATTGGAGAGTTTAGTTCATTTACATTCAATATTATTATTGATAAGTAAGGATTTACTACTGCCATTTTGTTACCTGTTTTCTGCTTGTTTTGTGGTCTTCTCTTCCTTCTTGCCTGCCTGCCTTTTTGTGAAGGGTGCTTTTCTCTGGTGGTATGTTTAAATTTCTTGCTTTTTATTTCTTTGTGCATCTGTTGTAGGCTTTTTGATTTGAGGTTACCCTGAGGCTTGCAAATATCATCTTGTAACATGTTATTTTAAACTGATGACAACACTGATAGCAAAAAAAAAAAAAAAATTAACAAGCAAAGAGAAAATAAAAACTCTATACTTTAACTTCAAACCGCACCCACCCCCTACTTTTTAACTTCTTGTTGTTTCTATTTATAGCTTATTATGTCTAGAAAAGTTGTTGTAGTTATATTTTTGATAGTCTTTTAGCCTTTCTACTCAAGATATGAGTAGTTTATACACAACAATTTCAGTGTTACAATATTCTGTATTTGTTAGTGTACATACGATTACCAGTGAGTTGTGTACCTTCAGATGATTATCTTATTGTTCATTAACATCTTTTCCTTTCAGTCTGAAGAACTCCCTTCAGCATTTCTTATAAGACAGGTCTAGTGAAATCCCTCAGCTTTTGTTTGTCTGGGAAAGTATTTCTCCTTCATGTTTGAAGAATATCTTCAAACATAGATATACTATTTTTAGGATAAAAATTTTTACTTCACTTTAAATATGTCATGCCGCTCTGTCCTGGCCTGTAAGGTTTCTGCTGAAAAGTCTGCTTCCAGATGTACTGAAGCACCCTTGTATGTTCTTTGTTTCTTTTATCTTGCAGTTTTTAGGATCCTTTATTTAACATTGACATTTGGGAGTTTGATTATTCAGTATCTTGAGGTAGTCCTATTTGGGTTACATCTGCTTGACATTCTATATCCTCCTTGTACTTGAATATTGATATCTTTCTCTAGGTTTGGGAAGTTCTCTGTTATTATCCCTATGAATAAACTTTCTATTGCATCTCTTTACCTCCTCTTTAAGGCCAGTAACTCTTCGATTTGTCCTTCTGAAGCTATATTCTAGATTTTCTAGGAATGTTTCACTTTTTTTGTTATTTTGTCTCCTCTGACTATATTTTCAAACAGCCTGTCTTCAAGCTCACTAATTCTTTCTTCTGCTTGATCAATCCTGTGGTTGAGAGATTCTGATGCATTCTTCACTACATCAATTGAATTTTTCAGCTCTAGGATTCCTGCTGATTTTTAAAAATTATTTCAATCTCTTTGTTAAATGTATCTGATAGGATTCTGCATTCCTTTTCTGTTTTATCTTGAATTTCACTGAGTTTCCTCAAAACAGCTATTTGAATTATCTGCCTGAAAGGTCACATATCTCTCTCTGTCAATCTGGGATTGGTCACTGGTGCCTTATTTAGTTTGTTTGGTGAGGTCATGTTTTCCTGGATGATCTTGGATGCTTGTTGATGTCTGGGCATTAAAGAGTTGGATATTTATTGTAATCTCTGCAGTCTGGGCTGTTTGTACCCATCTGTCTTGAGAAGGCGTTCTAGTTATTCAAAGGGAATTGAATATTGTGATATAAGTTTTTGGTCACTTCAGCCGTGCATTAGGGGGAACCCCATGCCCAGTAAGGCTGTGACTTCTTGCAGACTTGTTGAGATATAGACTTGGTGGTCTTGGGTAAGATCCGGGAGAATTCCCTGGATTACCTGGCAGAGTCTCTTGTTCTCTTCCCTCACTTTCTCCCATACAGTCTCTCTCTTCTCAGTGAGCTGCATGGAGTTGGGGAAGAAATGACACAGGCACCCCAGGGGCTACCCACTGACACTGTGCTGAGTCAGACCCGAAGCCAGTACAATACTGGGTCTCACCCAAGGTATGTGGTGACTACTGTTGGTCAACACTGACGGTTATTCAAGGCCCAAAGTTGCTTTCGTCAGCAAGTGGTGAATCCAGTCAGACTTGTGCCTTTCTCTTTGGGACCGCAGGTTCCCTTCTGGCTCAGGGCTGGTTCAGAAATGCCGCCTAAGGAGCTATGGCCTGGAGTTGGGAACTGCAGGAATCTACTCAGTACTTTATTTTACCATGACTGAGCTGTTACTCAAGTTGCAAGACAAAGTTCTTTTTATTCTTCCCTCTCCTCTCCTCAAGCAGAAGGTGTCTGCCCATGGCCACCACAGCTGAAAATGCCCTGGGTCACACCTGAAGCCATCATGGTACCAGGTCTTGCCCAAGGCCTGTGGCAAGTACTACCTGGAAACCACGGACCCAAGGGTTCTTTCGTCAGCAGGTGACGGATTCTGCCAGGACTGGGTCCTTTTCCTCAAGACAGCAGGTTCCCTTCCAGCCCATGGTATGTCTAGAAATGTAACTGGGATTTAGGGCCTGAAATGGTGGCTTTAGGACTCTGCTTGGTGCTTTATTTTATTGTGGCTATACTGGTATCCAAGCTACAAGACAAAGTCTTCTTTACTCTTCCCTCACCTTTCCTTAAGTGGAAAAAGTAAACTGCACTGCCTGGGACTGGGAGAGGGTGATGCCAGCATTCCTTTGGCTACTCCAGCTAGTAGCTTTCTGGGTCACGTGTACCCCAGGTCCACTGGCTCTGAGCTCAGCATAGTACCGGGATGTGCCCAGGAACTGTAGTCCCTGTGGCCTAGACTATCTTTCAAATTTATTTAGGACCCTATAGCACTTCTGCCCACAGCGGTGGGCTAGCTGGAACTCAGGTTCCAATTGCTGGGATGGATGATTCTTCTCTGGCTAGGATTGTTCTAAATGCAGCCTCTGGGCACCAGTGAAATTCTGCCCTGTGTTGCTTTCCATTCTGACAGACCAACACTGAGTTCCAATACAAAGTGCCATAGTCACTGTGCTCTCCCTCTCCCAAGCACAGATTCTCTCTCAGTGCCACCCTCCTCCATAGGGGAGGGGTGGCATCAGCAATTCAAGACTGTCTTTCCTACCCTCCTCAGTGCCTCTTTCCTTGGTATAATGTTAAAACCAGGTACTATGATGGTTCACCTGATTTCTGGTTCTTATGAAGGTGCTTTCTTGTATGAAGAGCTATTTAATTTGGTGTTCCTGCAGTGAGGATGATCACTGGAGGGTTATATTTACCCACCTTGCTCCATCTCCCTCCTTCCTTCTATTCTTGTCCATCATAGAGTAAACCCTCACTGAATATTGTTATTCTTCCTAGCTACGTGATCCCCCAAATGTTCCTTGATGGCACACTGTCCTTCACCTAAAGTGCTCCTTTACTCTCCTATCCTGAACCCACACTCTTCCTCATCTTTTTAAGCCTTCAAAACTAATGTAGTAGACACTCTGCCCCAGAGGATCAGTTACATTATAGCAAGATATGCAGGACATTTTACAAAAGAAATAAGTAGCTGTTCAATAGATTTCTATGAACTCTGAGCACAGCCAACAATTCCTGCCCCCCACTCCTCCCTACCCCCAAGTTTTACCAGACTTCATTCTTTAGGGTCATTGCAGTCTTCCACTAAATTTCCACTAGTTATTACTCAACTACAGCTTTTATCTAAAGTTCTCTATTTATCCTTCTGTCTCTGGCCCTGCATTCCCCTACATTACAGAGATATATTTAAAATCTGACACCATGAAAGCAAACAGACAAGTGGGATAGAGTACTGAAAAGTCAAGAAAATGGAAAGCATTTCTGAAACTGAATCACCTTCCAACAGCTATTTCTTTTTTTTGAGACGGAGTTTCGCTGTATCGCCCAGGCTGGAGTGCAGTGGCCGGATCTCAGCTCACTGCAAGCTCCGCCTCCCGGGTTTTTACGCCATTCTCCTGCCTCAGCCTCCCGAGTAGCCGGGACTACAGGCGCCCACCACCTCGCCCGGCTAGTTTTTTGTATTTTTTTTTAGTAGAGACGGGGTTTCACCGTGTTAGCCAGCATGGTCTCGAACTCCTGACCTCGTGATCCGCCCGTCTCGGCCTCCCAAAGTGCTGGGATTACAGGCTTGAGCCACCACGCCCGGCCCCAACAGCTATTTCTAAGACAACATATATTAGAAAGAAAGGAGGGGAAGAAAGGGCTTGGATCCAGAAAGACGGTTTTAATAATGACAGTGCAAGACAGAAGAAAATCACTTTCTACTCTATACTGGTCTCTAAAGAAATTCCAGTTAGTGGTAAATGATCCTGTCTGACAGCTTTGAAGAGAGCAGTGGGTCTCCCAGCATGGAGGTTGAGATCTGAGAATGGACAGACTGCATGCTCAAGTGCGTCCCTGACCCTTGAGTAACCTAACTGGGAGACATACCCCCACTAGGTGCAGACCAACACCTCACACCTCACACGGCTGGGCACATCTCTGAAACGAAGTTTCCAGAGCAAGTATCAGACAGCAACACTCGCTGTTCAGCAATATTCTATCTTCTGCAGCCTCCGCTGCTGATACCCAGGCAAACAGGGTCTGGAGTGGACCTCAAGCAAACTCAACAGACCTGCAGCTGAGGGTCCTCACTGTTAGAAGGAAAACTAACAAACAGAAAGGGTGCCCACACGAAAACCCCATCAGTATGTCACCATTATCAAAGACCAAAGGCAGATAAAACCACAAAGATGGGGAAAAAGCAGGGCAGAAAAGCTGGAAATTCAAAAAATCAGAGTGCATCTCCCCCTCCAAAGGAACGCAGCTCCTTGCCAGCAACAGATCAAAGCTGGACAAAGAATGACTTTGACGAGTTGAGAGAAGAAGGCTTCGGTCGATCAAACTTCTCAGAGCTAAAGGAGGAACTATGTACCCTGCGCAAAGAAACTAAAAATCTTGAAAAAAGAATGGAAGAATGGATAACTAGAATAATCAATGCAGAGAAGGCCATAAACAAACTGATAGAGATAAAAACCATGACACGAGAATTATGTGACAAATGCACAAGCTTCAGTAACCAACTTGATCAACTGGAAGAAAGAGTATCAATGATTGAAGATCGAATGAAATGAAGCAAGAAGAGAAGTCTAGAGAAAAAAGAGGAAAAAGAAATGAACAAAGCTTCCAAGAAATATGGGATTATGTGAAAAGATCAAATCTACGTCTGATTGGTGTGCCTGAAAGTGAGGGGGAAAATGGAACCAAGTTGGAAAACACTCTGCAGGATATCATCCAGGAGAACTTCCCCAACCTAGTAAGGCAGACCAACGTTCCAATTCAGGAAACACAGAGAACGCCACAAAGATACTCCTCAAGAAGAGCAACTCCAAGACACATAATTGTCAGATTCACCAAAGTTGAAATGAGGGAAAAAATGTTAAGGGCAACCAGAGAGAAAGGTCGGGTTACCCACAAAGGGAAGCCCATCAGACTAACAGCAGATCTCTCGGCAGAAACTCTACAAGCCAGAAGACAGTGAGGGCCAATATTCAACATTCTTAAAGAAAAGAATTTTCAACCCAGAATTTCATATCCAGTCAAACTAAGTTTCATAAGTGAAGGAGAAATAAAATCCTTTACAGACATGCAAATGCTTAGAGATTTTGTCACCACCAGGCCTGCCCTACAAGAGATCCTGAAGGAAGCACTAAACATGGAAAGGAACAACCAGTACCAGCCATTGCAAAAACATGCCAAAATGTAAGGATGTGGAGAAACAGGAACACTTTTACACTGTTGGTGGGATTGTAAACTAGTTCAACCATTGTGGAAGACAGTGTGATGATTCCTCAAGGATCTAGAACTAGAAATACCATATGACCCAGCCATCTCATTACTGGGTATATACCCAAAGGATTATAAATCATGCTGCTATAAAGACACATGCACACCTATGTTTACTGCAGCACTATTCACAATAGCAAAGACTTGGAATCAACCCAAATGTCCATCAGTGACAAACTGGATTAAGAAAATGTGGCACATATAGGATGAGTTCGTGTCCTTTGTAGGGACATGGATGCAGCTGGAAACCATCATTCTCAGCAAACTATCACAAGAACAGAAAACCAAACACTGCATGTTCTCACTCATAGGTGGGAATTGAACAATGAGATCACTTGGACACGGGAAGGGGAACATCACACACCGGGGCCTATTGTGGGGAGGGGGGAGGGGTGGCATTAGGCGTTATACCTGATCTAAATGACAAGTTGATGGGTGCAGCACACCAATATGGCACGTGTATACATATGTAACAAACCTGCACGTTGTGCACATGTACCATAGAACTTAAAGTATAATAAAAAAAAAATTCCAGTTAGTTATCCAAGGATGGAAGAACACTGTGAGTCAGCCGTTCTCCTTTCCTCTTTAAAACAAAAACAAAATTCATCTTGGCCATGTTATCAGTTGTCTATATGTAGAGAGAAAGGCATTTCTAGATCATTACCTAAAATCAACTCTTCCATTTAGTGGGGCCATCTGGTAGCTGATATGATTAATTATAAAATTCCATCTCATTCGATTTATTTTAGCTCTTCCTATAAGTTATTTAACATAGAAATAAGAAAATCACAGTCAAACTATAAATTGAAGCTTGATTGGTGTAATTGGTATGTATTCCCCACCCCACAACAAAAAATATTTAAAGGGGACAGGGGAGAGAAAGGAATGATAGATGAAGTTAAAGCATCAGAAATTCTATTCTCTTTCTTGTTTATACCACAGAGGAGCCCTCTTTAAAACCAATCCTTCTGTAATTTCCAAAGGCTTCAGCAAGTCCTTCAGCTAGACTGGGTGAATCAAAATAAAAGGTTTAACAGTCATCTTGACTGTGGGTTTTTTTTTAAATCATGCAATCACCTTATAATTCATGTTGCTGTGCAAGTTTCCCCCTTCCCTCCTGAACATCTACAGATTTCATCCTTTAAAATGAGAAAACAGGTTTATAAGAAATCAGCACAGACAAATTTCCCAGTTAAAGAAAAAAGTACTGTCTTTGGAAAGAAAAGATTTCTGGGAGCTCTGGAGATGTGTAACAGGTATACGCAGGGGAAATTTGAATACCTGGCTGTTTATGTTAACATCGATGTTGGATCGAGGGGACAGCAAAGGACTGTTCTCCATCTCAAGCTGTTTGAGCTTCTCTGAGGCGTCTTTTAATGCTGGAAAAAAAAAAAAAAAGGCAAAATAATCCCTCAGTCTGCCAGGCTGTCACAGCTAGCTGTGTGAGGGTATGGTTTTGTTTTGTTTTGGTTTCTCAACATCAGATATCATCAATTAAAAGTAATAATCCAGATAAACACAAAATAAATATATTTTCTTTCCATAACCAGCTACCTGTCCATTAATCTGAATAAGAGTTAATCCTAAGTAGAAACACCACCCTAAATCTGCAGCATTCCTAAAAAGCAAGTAGATGTGAAATCTCCATAGCATGTGTGGTTAAGAAGGTTTACCTAGCCAAGAGACTCAAAAGGCACACAACACTGGTGACATGATCCTTTTCGTTCATAACCACAACCCAGGCTCATGTCTAACCTCAACACTTCGCCATCTTTGTTCATTGGCCCTGACTGCCTAAAACTAAATTTACGTGGATCAAACTGATGAAGAATATATATTTATTCATTCACTAAATCAACATATTATATGTTGGTACCATCAGGTGTGATGCAAGACAAGCATTTTGTCTTCATAATGTTCTTCCTAGTGGTAAAATACATTACAAAGTCCTCTAACTACTGAAAAGACAATACATTAACACAGTTCATCTTTAAATGAAGACTTAAAATTAACTATCCTGAAATAATCTTATTTTGCAGAGATTAATTTGATGTGAGCATAAAATTTTACACTGTCACTTGACAAAAAATGTTGAATGCCTAATAATTCCTATATAATCAGAAGAAAAGAGGAGAAAACTTTGAAATCATATCCTCTGGGTCAAAGGGATCTTCTAAAAGTGGCCATCAGTTAACTGAGTGGAGGCCCTGGCTACACATTAAGAATCAGCTGGAGAGCTTTCAAGAAACACTCATTCCCAGGGCTCAGAAGAATAATTATAACAAAACCTTTTGAGGTAGGATTCTGGAACTGGTAGTTTTTAAAGCTCTCCAGGTGATTTTAAGTACAACCAAAGCTAAGAACCAGTAATTCAACACTGGTCTTCTCAAAATCTTCCCTATCTATTTACTTAATTGCCATCTCCTGGTTTTCTTATGCTTCAAACTACTCCATCCTGAATACTATTTTTGTTGTTAAAATAAACCTTTTTCTGCTATTTTTTTTTGTCCGAGGAACATCCTGCCACGCAGCACAAGCTATTTTAGTTACAATTTGTAACTATTTACCTATGTGAATCAGGATTTTGACATTACAACCAAAATAAAATACACGATTGGATATCAAGATTGATGAACTTAAATTCTTTTTTTTTTTTTTTTTTTTTGAGACGGAGTCTTGCTCTGTAGCCCGGGCTGGACTGCAGTGGCCGGATCTCAGCTCACTGCAAGCTCCGCCTCCCGGGTTTACGCCATTCTCCTGCCTCAGCCTCCGGAGTAGCTGGGACTACAGGCGCCCACCACCTCGCCCGTCTAGTTTTTTGTATTTTTAGTAGAGACGGGGTTTCACCGTGTTAGCCAGGATGGTCTCGATCTCCTGACCTCGTGATCCGCCCGTCTCGGCCTCCCAAAGTGCTGGGATTACAGGCTTGAGCCACCGCGCCCGGCCTAAATTCTTAACATAAAATGTTCTAATTATTCTCACTGATTGATTTTGAGCAAATGTTATAAGTCTGAATGGAGTAGGTCACATGAATGAAACCCCCACACTATGCAAGAATTTCCTCTCCCACAACCTCAACAACATTCAAGCTCTGCTTTAATACTTTCTGTAATGAGGTGCTCACTAACTCTTAGGAACCTTTTTTATTTTTTTTTTATTTTTTTGAGATGGAGTCTCACTCTTGCCCAGGCTGGAATGCAGTGGTGCCATCTTGGCTCACTGCAATCTCCGCCTCTTCAGAGGGTTCAAGTGATTATCCTGCCTCAGCCTCCTAAGTAGCTGGGATTACAGGCGCCCGCCACCATGCCTGGCTAATTTTTGTACTTTTAGTAGAGACCGGGTTTCACCATGTTGGCCAGGCTGGTCTCGAACTCCTGACCTCAGGTGATCCACCTGCCTCGGCCTCCCGAAGTGCTGGGATGACAGGCGCAAGCTACTGCACTTGGCCAGGAACCTATTTCTATTATACAGCATAAACAGTTAAAAAACTTCCCCTTACTGATGTACAATCTGCTTCCCCATACTTGCAAATTGTTCATCCAAGGTTCACCAATAAAGTGCCATAAAACTAATTCTCTGATATATCAGATTTCCAAATATTTGGAGAGTTATATTTAATTTGATCTTTTCTAAGCATCCCTAGTTCATTTTACCATGTAAATTCTAAGCTAACATATTTTGCAAAAAGTATGTACTCAATAAGTGATACTAATACAACACTATTTATTACAGCACTGGAAAAATTAAACTTTGTGAATTCGTGTAATGGATATCAAATGGAATGTAAATAAAATCAATACTGCCATCTCTTTAAAGGAGGCTATTTTTATTTTTAACCCTGGAAATACTCTGCATTATTAAGAGAGTCATGGTTCTGGCTGAATCTAAATCCTGCTGGCTTTGCTATGCTATGTCTCAATTCTTTCTAGAAACAAAAAGCAAATTTCTTTTTTTAATTTTAATTTAACTTAATTTTTTCTTTTCTTTTTTCTTTTGAGACAGAGTCTTGCTCTGTGGTCCAGGCTGGAGCTCAGCGGCATAATCTCAGCTCACTGCAACCTCTGCCTCCTAGGTTCAAGCGATTCTCATGCCTCAGCCTCCCGAGTAGCTGGGACTGCAGGCGTGGGCCACCGCATCCAGCCTAATTTTAATTTTAGATTCAGGGAGTACATGTACAGGTTTGTTACAAGGGTATATTACGTGGTGCCATGGTTTAGGCTTCTACTGATCTCATCTCCCAGATAGTGAACACAGCAGCCAATAGGAAGTTTTTCAGCCCTTTTCCACTCCATCCCTCCTTTAGGAATCCCCAGTGTCTACTGTTCCCATCTTTATGTCCCTGTGTAGCTCCCACATATAAGTGAGAATAAGAGCAAGCGTTGCTAACAAGAAGTGGAGTCCAGGGAAAGGCTGTCAAAACTGGGCTATTCAAAATAAATTACTACAGAGAAAGTACATGAGAAATAGTAATGGGGGATATTTTCTTAATCTAATAACAGACTACTACCTTAAAAAATCAAATTACTTTGAAATTACCAATGTAATAAGTTAAATTATTATTTCTCTGACCTGAGACTAACAAGCAAAATTTAAACATGTTAGATGTCAATAAAAAACCATGATGTACCAGAATATTTGTTTGTAGTGATTTCTTAGGAAATAAACAAATTTTTAGCACCACTTATTAGTAATACTTTAACATGTTCTATTAACCAGAAGCACTGTGTGACCTTTCACTAACATTTATTTCTAAATTACTAAATGCTATTGCTGTATTCTACAGTCTCAGAGAAAACAGCATACCTAGGGCAATTTTCTGAGTTGTTTAACGCTGTAGTGGCTAATTTTAGCCTCCAATAGAAATCAAATTGTCAAGAGTCAAATAAATACAAGCTGCTTTAAAATGAACATGCATTACAGTGAGATTCAACAGGAAACTGCTGTTTATAAACAAGTTATGCTTTCATATAAAACTAAACTCACAAATATATAGACATTTTCAATGAGAGATTTACTGTCTCCTTTTAACCTTCAAAAATGTGTGTGTGTGTGCGTGTGTGTGTGAGAGAGAGAGAGAGAGAGTTTTAAAGCACCATTCTTTGTGTTATTTCTTTTTGTGGGCCTAGGCAATAATAAACCTCATTAATAACAAAACACTTTCTAAGAGCTAATGGGATGTTCAAACATTCATTCAATCCTATGCCCTAGAAAATGTTTCTACTCTAGAAAAAAGCAAATGAAGACTCTTAAATGTTTAATGTCTTATAAATGACACACACGTTTGATGACCTCAATTATGTTATCTTAAATATTTCAGTGTTCCCTTTAGTCAAAAAGGCAGGAGGGCATAACTCTTCTGAATTAAATTTAAAAGTTGAACTAGTATAAAAAAATATTATTAGAGAAGCTAATTTAAATATATCAAAGGAAGACAAAAAGGTATGACTGATGTATTATGGAACATTTACTTACTCTCATATTCAATTTCAGGTTCCCCTAATCCAGGAAGCCTGGTGGCTACATTAATGTCATTCGGTGCTTGGGATGTTTCCATAGTGTCAGATGCCCCAATTACATCACCAGTCGTTGTTTCCAATAAGTCTGGGCTATTCAGCAAATCAATATTCAGAGGAATGCTGCAATGGAAATAGAAAATTTACTTAGACCAAGACATTTAACATGAAAAAATTAAAACACTGCTCACCCCCTGTATCTGCAACTTCCACCACATCTGTGAATTCAAGCAACCATGAATCAAACAATACAGTTTATTTACATAGCATTTATATTGTATTAGGTTTTCTACATAATCTAGAGATGATTTAAAGTTTATGGGAAGATGCATGTAAGTTACATGCAAACACGACACCATTTCATATAAGGCACTTGGGCGTCTGTGGATTTTGGTATCTCAGGGAGGTCCTGGAATCTATCCTCCATGGATACTGAGGGACTATACTAACAAGGTCTTTGTTGAAAAAAGATTCATGGAAAAGTTTTTATCTCAATTGGTTTTATTCATCTCTCACAACCCTTTGAGTAGACGTCTTCTCCCAGCCAAAATGGAGTGATAGGGACTGGTTTGCCCTCCCACCTGAAAACCTAAGGGAGAAAAATAACCTAAATAAGTAAGGTTAAATAAATAACCTAAATAAATTCCACAAAGTTGCAGAATACAAGATCAATATAAGAAAACTCAATTGTATATCTATACATGAACAATGAGTAATAGGAAACGGAAGTTATGAAGACAATTTCATTCACAGTAACATCAAAAGGGATAGAAACTTAGGAATAAATTTAATAAAGGATATGTATGACTTGTACACTGAAAATCATTTATAAAGGAGATCTAAATAAAGACTTTTAATGTTCACAGATTGGAACACTTAATATTCAAGATGGCTTCTCCCCAAACTGATGTGTAAATTCAATGTATTCACTATCAAAATCCCAGCAGGACTTTTTTTTTGTAGAATTGACCAGCCAATCCTAAGATATATGAAAGCCAAAGCAGCTAGAATAGCCAAAACTATTTCAAAAATGAATGTACACTATTGAATTTGAAAACTTACTAGAAAGCCACAGTAATCAAGACAGGCTGATACTGGCACAAAGACAGGCATGTAAATCAACAAAATTGAGAGTCTATATTATGGAATATAAGAAACTTGTGACAATATAAGGCTTTTTGACAACATAAATCAGGGGAAAAGACAGACTTTTTAACAAATGCTACTAGGACAACCAGATATCCATATGCAAACATTAATTTATGCCCTACCTCACACTCTACACAAAAATTAAAATGGATAAACAACCTAAGTGTTAAGAGTAAAAACTGTAAAACTTTAGAACAAAACATAGAAGAAAAAAATCTTTGTGACTTTGGGTGGGGTATTCTTAGATATGACACTAAAAGTATCCATAAAAGAAAAACTTAAGATGAACTTCATCACAACTAAAACTGTTTCAGTGTCAAAGAACCATTATGAAAATGAAACGCCACAAATTGGGGGGAAATTTTTGCAAATCATGTATCTGATAAGGGGCTAGTTATCCAAAGCATACGAGGAACTCTCTGTATATACATTAGTATAAGTTAATACAGCATATATATTACTATATTAAGTTATAGTTAAGTTAGCATGAGATGATACTACAGTAGGGTAGGCAGCTAATCCGCTATGACTGATATCCTTATAAAATGGGGAAATTTGGACACAGATACACACAGGGAGAATGCCATGTGAAGATGAAGGCAGAGATCAGGCTGATGCATCTACAAACCAAGAAACACCAAAGACAGCCAGCAAACCACCAGAAGCAAGGACGGAGGCACAGAATTGAGTCTTTCTCAGAGTCCTCAAAGGAAGCAACCCTAGCAACGCCTTGCTCTTGGACTTCTAGCATCTTACTGAGGCCAAGTTCAGTTTGTGGTATCTTGTAACAGCAGTCCCAGCAAACCAATACATCTTATATTCTAAAGATCTGTACAGGACTAAAAGAGAGCCTTAGAGCACATCAGGCCAAAGACAAGACAAAAAAATTCCAAAAAGACATTCTGTGAGGGAAATCAAAGGACTAAAAAGAACTGTGACTTTTCTCCTTCCTTCCCCAGGAGAATGGGGCATTGTAAAATCACATCAGGTAAATGGAAGCTCTAAAAGAACTTGTGAAAGTGGAGAAAGGCATCTTACTCTGTGGTGGGAGATTACTGAGCCGCAGAAACTACCAGGCGTATGTCAGGTGTGTGTGGCAGAAGGAGTGTTCTTAGGAAAATTCAACATATGAATCTGGACATTTGGGAGCACATGTAAATATATTTCCCATGAGTTAAGTGCCTCCCTTAGCAATGAGAGGTCCAAACTCAGTAAGTTGACTGGAGCCAACTTTACCAACAGAGGGAAAAGGCCGGCAGTTGGACAAGCTGCGTTTCCACTGTTTGGCAGGGCAAGAATGTATAGACTCCCTAGAGGACGAGTTTGGAACAAGCTGCATATCAAAATGAGTAATTACAGAAATAGATAATAACACAGTGAAAAAATCCATGAGTCTATGCTGACAACAAATTATTTCTTTTGGGAAGAAAAGAGGAAAGTTGCTCTTTACAGAAGAAAATCAACTTCTATCTATAGAAGAAATGACAGAATTAGAACATCACCATATTACAAATATCAAGTTAATAATGGATACAGGCAAAAATTATCGATGAATGCTAAAACTACAGGGTAAAAGGCTGTTAGGGAATAAGAAATCCATTCGGTCTTAAAATGACACTCCACAGATTATACAGGAAAAAGTACTTTCACAGAGAACTCTGGTGAATATCACCTTAACAAAACATTAGTAAAAAGGTTTAACCTCAATCTCGTCATGAAAAAATAATCACACAAATCTAAGTTGAGAGGCATTCTACAAAAGAACTGGTGGAGACTCTTTTAAAAAAAAGTCAAATGTTGTGAAAGGTAAAAAAAAAAAAAAAAAAAAAAAAAAAAAAAAAAAGGCTGGCGGAACTGCTCATGATTAAAGAAACATGAAAAATGAACTGAAATCTTTATTATATGCTGGGTCAGGAGGAAAAACAGCTATAAAAGAAGCTGTTTTTATAGCTTATAAAAAGTATGTTTTTAAAGTATGTTTCAATGATTACAAGCAAGATGGTTCTTATATCTATTGTTTGGGAAAATCTTAATAGGTACTGTATATTAGGTAACAGTATTATACCAACGTTAAATTTTCAGAGTATAACATAAATGTATCTTTGATTTTTGGAGATTCATGCAAAAGTACATAGGAATGAAGAAATGTCATGCCTGGATTAGGATTCTCATTAGCCAGCCAAGAAAATGAAACAAATGCGAGCAAATATGGTAAAATATTAAGTTGGTGAATCTACAGGAAGGGCATATGGTTATTCACCATTCAACTTTTCTGCAGGTCTGAAGTTTCCCAAAATAAAAATTTGAGAGAAATAAAAGAATGCATGTACTTCCCCTGGGCCAAGTGTTAAGTCCAACTTTAAGCCCAATCAATGAAACTCCAAAAGGTACCAAGGTCAGATGATCTAAATAGTAAAAGGATACTTGTGGGCAGGAGCTGAGCCAGAAATGAGGGGAGTGAAGAAGGGTGTCGGAAGAGGTGAAATATGAAGCATATTGCCTATGTTGGGGAAGTGACTGGTTCTATGATGGCCTCTGAGAAAACACACTAATGAGAAGCATGAAAGAGCAAGCATTTGCACACATGCAATCGCTGGATTACCAAAGAACCAACCAAGTAAGTCTTCGCCCCCTTTCCTCTTCTTTCTTCTTCATCCCTCAATGTGAGCACCACAAGAATAAGGGGAGAAAGTAAAGACTAAAAGAACAAACAGGCCAGGCACAGTGGTTCATGCCTGTAATCCAGGCACTTTGGAAGGCCGAGGCGGGAGGAGTGCTTGAGTCCAGGAGTTTGAGACCAACCTAGGCAACATGGCAAAATGCCATCTCTACTGAAAACAAAAACTTAGCTGGGCATGGTGGCACATGCCTGTAGTCCCAGCTACTCAGGAGGCTGAGATGGGAGAATCACCTGAGCTCGGGAGGTGGAGACTGCAGTGAGCCGAGATTGTGCCACTACACTCTAGCCTGTGCAACAGGAGTGAGACCTTGTATCAAAAAGAAAAAAAAAAAAAGAGAGAGAGAGAGAGAGACAAACACTCCCCATCCCCATTCACCACTGCACCTCTGTACATTTTGAGGATGGGTAAAGGGGAAATTGTTAAATTAGAAGTGGACTTTTTGTAATTTAAAGTATGTTTCAATGATTACAAGTAAGATGGTTCTTATATCTATAAACGATGAGCTAGAAATGGGGAAAGTTGACTTTATACAGATCAATACAGTAATTAAGAGACAAGTCAAGAGGGATATTCAACCCTTTCTAAAAGCAAGTGATGAACTCCTAGCAATTAAATGTGGCTCAAGCAAGGGGGCACGTGAAGGGCTGAGAGTGAAAACAGAAACCAGGGTCAAAATGTCAACACTGGGGAAAATGAAACCCAAAACACCTCATATGTGAGGAGGCAGTGAACAACAGTCAGATGCACTACTTGAAACCAGGGGACTAGGTTTTCTAGACAGGAACAGAAGCTGAAAAAGTTCTATTTACAAGTTTAGAGTTTTTAAGTTTCAAATAAAAGAAAAAAAAAAACTTTGTCTGCAATGAAGGGAAGAATTAGAAATATCTGTGCAACCAACAATCAAGACTACCATATCTTGGGCTCAAGGACCGAAGGTAATTTCTCTGAAAGATCCTACTATAAAACCTTCAGAGCTGAGGATTTCAAAAAGTAAGGTTGAGGAAATTTCAAAACTTACAGGGCAGAAAGAGCATGGCAAGAAGGAAAGAAAACAAACAAATCTGCTTAACATAAGATAATTTGAACTCACAAAAAATTACAAAGCACATATATCTGATGCTAAGACAACCAACAAACCCAAGAAACAGGAGTATTTACAGCTAAGAAAGTAGAAAGGATATAACACAGTCTAAAAAGGAATTTAAAGTATATTAAATGTGCTGAAAGATATAAAGGAGGGATAGAATAAAACAGGAAAGGAGGCTGTGAAACAACAGCAGATTCTAAGAGGTGTCATCAAGTTAAACGCTGAAAAAAAGAAACACAGCAAGCTAGACCAAACATAACTGAATTAAAAGATACTAACAAAAATTAGGGAAATCACTAAGAAGGTAACAGAGATAAAGACACAGTAAACATGGGCCGGGTATGGTGGCTCACAACTGTAATCCCAGCACTTTGGGAGGCTGAGGCAGGTGGATCACTTGAGGTCAGGAGTTTGAGACTAGCCTGGCCAACACGGTGAAACCCCGTCTCCATTAAAAATACAAAAATTAGCTGGGTGTGGTGGTGCACTCCTGTAATCCCAGCTACTCAAGAGGCTGAGGCAGGAGAACTGCTTGAACCCGTGAGGTGGAGGTTGCAGTGAGCCGGGATCATGAAACTGCACTCCTGCCCGGGCCACAGAGCAAGATTTCGTTTCAAAAAAACAAAAACAAAAAAGGCATAGTAAATGTGAAAGGTAAGAAATACAGAAATTGACATGAATTGAAAGCTGCAACATACATTTAATAGAAATTCTAAAAGGAAAAACAGAAATGATTAAAGAGAAGCAATATTAGAGGGGATAATGATTATCCATGATAATGATTATAATTACCAAAAGAGGAGACATTCATGAAGGATTAAACATTGAATAACGAATATACAGGTTTTACTTCTTTCTCATAAAACTACTCTAGTGTGACAGTACGAGGACAAAAAAGAGATTTTTAAAAGTCTTCCGAAGGCAGTGAAACACATTAACAAGTGGCCATTAATTAGAAGGACTGAATTAATCTAACTCTAATCAAATAGTAGGGAATGCTTAGAAAAAAGACAACTCTCTGTACAGAACAAGAAGAGTTGCTAAAAATTCCCTCCCAATTCATGAGTTGTCTCTTCATTTTCTTGATGGTATCCTCTGAAATACAACAGTCTTAATATTTGATGAACTCTAAACTTACCAATTTTTCTTTTGTCACATGTGTTTTTAGTGACCTATCTGAAAGAACATTACTCTAAAACTTTTGTCACTATTAAAGTTAGGTCTGACTGCTTCTTTAAGTGGAACCCTGATACATTCCTCCTCACTGGGCAGGGCCTCCCTATGGGGTGGCTTCAGCCACTCTAGCCAGGGCTATATGGGCAGAACTCTAAAATCTCCCTGGGATGGAGCTCCCAGGGGGAGGGGCAGCCACCATCTCTGTGGTTTGACTGACAGCTGTTCCAGTCTGCCAGTTCTGGAGAGTCCAAATGGTCCAGATAAGGAAGGGTCCCCAGTGCAGCACAGCTGCTTTGCTACATTGTGGCCAGACTGCTTCTGCAAGCAAGACCCTGATCCATTCCTCCTCCCTGGGCAGGACCTCCCTAGAGGGGCTTCAGTCACTTCAGCCAGGGTTATACAGACAGAGCTCTGATCTCTCCCTAAGATGGAGCTTCTGGAAGGAGCCATCTCTGTGGTTCAGTCAACTCTGCCATTCCAGCCTGCCAGCTTTGGGAGTCCAAAAGGTGCAGAAGAGGAAGGGTCCCCTGCAATGCAGCACACCTGCTGTACCGAAAAGCAGCCAGACTGCTTCCTTAAGCATGTCCCAGATCCTAGATCTCATTCCTCCTGACTGGGTGAGACCTCCCAACATGGGTGTTCAGACACCTCCTACAGGAACATTTGGGCCATTAACAGGTCAGTGCCCCCCTGGGATAGAGCTTCCAGAGGAAGGAGCAGACTGCCATCTTTGCTGTTTCATAGCCTTCACTGGTGATATTTCCAGCTATGAGAAAAACCAAGGCAACCAGAGTCTGCAGCAGACCCCCTGTATCAGCTCTATGGAAGAGTGGCCTGACTGTTGAAAGAAAAACAAACAGAAAACAACAACAACATCGACCAAAAAGACCCCACAAAAATTCCATTCAAAGGTCAGCAATCTCAAAGACTGAAGGTAGATAAACTCACAGAGATGAGAAAGAATGAATGCAAAAATGCTGAAAACTCAAAAAGCCAGAGTGCCTCTTCTCCTCCAAATGACCACATCACCTCCCCTGCAAGGGCAAAGAACAGGGCAAAGGCTGAGGTGGCTGAATTGACAGAAGTAGACTTCAGAAGGTCAGTAATAATGAACTTTGGTGAGCTGAAGGGGCATGTTCTAATCCAATGCAAAAAACCTAAGAATCACGAGAAAATGGTATAGGAGTTGATAGCCAGAACAGTCAGTCTAGAGAGGAACATAACTGACCTAATGGAGCTGAAAAACACAATACGATAACTTCACAATGCAGTCACAAGTATCAACAGCAGAATAGACCAAGCAGAGGAAAGAATCTCAGAACTTGAAGACTACCTTTCTGAAATCAGACTGGTAGATAAGAATAGAGGGGAAAAAAAGGAAAAGCAATGAACAAAAGCTCCAAGAAATATGGGATTATGTAAAGAGACCAAACCTATGACTGATTGAGGTACCTAAAAAGAGACAGGGAGAACAGAACCAAGTTAGAAAACAAACATCAGGATATATCCAGAAGAACTTCTCCAACCTAGCAAGGCAGGCCAAAATCAAATTTGGGAAATGCAGAGAACTCCAGTAAGATGCTCCACAAGAAGATCAACCCCAAGACACATAATCATCCGATTCTCCAAGGTTGAAATGAAAGAAAAAATGGTAGGGGTGGCCAGAGAGAAAGGCCAGATCATCCACAAAGGGAAACCCATCAGTCTAACAGTAGACCCCTCAACAGAAAACCTAAAAGCCAGAAAAGATGGGGCCAATAGTCAACATTCTTAAAAAAAGAATCTCCAATCCAGAATTTCATACCCAACCAAACTAAGCTTCTTAAGTGAAGAAGAGATAAGATCCTTTTCAGACAAGCAAATGCTGAGGGAATTATTGTAGGCCTGCCCTGCAAGAGCTTCTGAAGGAAGCACTAAATATGGAAAGGAAAAACAACTACCAGTCACTACAAAAACACACTGAAGTACACAGGCCAATGACACTATGAGGCAACCACATAAACAAGTCTGCAAAATAACCAGCTAGCATCTAGTTATTTTGATGATGGGATCCTTTGATGACAGGATCAAATTCACACATAAAAATACTCACCTTAAATGTAAATGGGCTAAACACCCCAATTAAAAGACACAGAATGTCAAGCTGGATAAACAGCCAAGACCCACTGGTATGCTGTCTTCAAGAGACCCATTCCACGTGCAAAGATACACATAGTCTCATAATAAAAAGATGGAACAAAATTTACCAAGCAAATTGAAAATAGGAAAAAACAGGGGCTGCAATCCTACTTTCTGACAAAAAAGACTTTAAACCAACAAAGATCAAAAAAGACAAAGAAGAGCATTACATAATAGTAAAGGGTTTAATTCATCAAAAAGAGCTAACTATCCTAAATATATATGCATCCAATACAGGAACAACCAGATTCATAAAGCAAGTTCTTAGAAACTTACAAAGAGACTCAGACTCCCACACAATAATAGTAGGAGAGTTTAACACCCCAATGATAATATTAGACAGATCACTGAGAGAGAAAATTAACGAAGATATTCAGTATCTGAACTCAGCTCTGGATTAAGCAGACCTGATAGATGAATACATAATTAACCACCCAAAAGCAAAAGAATATACACTTTTCTCATTGTCACATAGCACCTACTCTAAAACTGATTATATAATCAGAAGTAAAACACTTCTCAGCAAATGCAAAAGAGCTGAAATCATAACTCTCTCAGACCACAGCACAATCAAACTACAATTCAAAATTAAGAAATTCACTCAAAACCACACAATTACATGGAAATGGAACAATCTGCTCCTAAATGACTCATGGGTAAATAAAATTAAGGCAGAAATCAAGAAGTTTTTTGAAACTAATGAGAACAAAGAGGCAACGTACCAGAATCTCTGGAACACAGCTAAAGTAGTGTTAAGAGGGAAATTTATAACACTAAATACCCACATCAAAAAGCTAGAAAGATTTCATTAACAACCTAACATCACAATTAAAAGAACTAGAAACCAAGAGCAAACAAACCCCAAAGCTAGTAGAAGACAAGAAATAACCAAGATCAGAACTGAACTGAAGGAGAGAGAGACACACACACACACAAAATTCTTCAAAAAAATCAATGAGTCTAGGTGGTGGTTTTTTGAAAAAATTAACAAAATAGATAGACTGTTAGCTAGGCTAATGAAGAAAAGAGAGAAGAATTAAATAAACACAAACAGAAATGATAAGGGAGATATCACCACTGACTCCACAGAAATATAAACAACCATCAGAGAATACTATAAACGCCTCTATGCAAGTAAAGTAGAAAATCTAGAAGAAATGGATACATTCCTGGACATATACACCCTCTAAAGAATGAACCAGGAAGAAATTGAATCCCTGAATAGACCAATAACAAGTTCTGAAATTGAGGCAGTAATAAACAGCCTGCTAACAACAACAGCAACAAACGCCCAGGACCAAATAGATTCACAGCAGAATTCTACCAGAGGTACAAAGAAGAGCTGGTACCATTTCTACTGAAACTATTCCAAAATATTGAAAAGGAGGGATTCCTCCCTAACTCATTCTATGAGGCAAGCATCATCTTGATACCAGAACCTGGCAGAGATACAACAAAAAAAAGAAAACTTCAGGCCAATATCCTTGATGAGCACCGATGCCAAAAAGACTCAATAACTACTGGCAAACTGAATCCAGGAGCACATCAAAAAGTTTATCCACCACGATCAAGTTGCCTTCATCCCCAGGATGCAAGGCTGGTTCAAAATACATAAAACAATAAATGCGATTCATCACATAAACGAAACTAGGGGCAAAAACCACATGATTATCTCAATAGATGCAGAAAAGGCCTTCAATAAACTTCAACATCCCTTCATGTTAAAAACTCTCAATAAACTAGGTATTGAAGGAACATACCTCAAAATAATAAGAGCCATATATGACAGACTCACAGCCAGTATCACACTGAATGGGCAAAAGCTGGAAGCATTCCCTTTAAAACCCGGCACAAGATAAAGATGCCCTCTCTCACCACCCCTACTCAACATAGTATTGGAAGTTCTGGCCAGGGAAATCATGCGAGATAAAGAAATAAAGGGTATTCAAACAGGGAGACAGGAAGTCAAATTATCTTTGTTTGCAGATGACATGATCCTGTATCTAAAAACCCCATCATCTCAGCCCAAAAGCTTCTTAAGCTGATAAGCAACTTCAGCAAAGTCTCGGGATAAAAATCAATGTGTAAAAATCATTAACATTACTATACAACAACAACAACAGGTAAGCACAGAGCCAAATCATAATTTAACTCCTATTCACAGTTGCTACAAAAAGAATAAAACACCTAGTAATACAGCTAATAAGGAATGTGAAGGACCTCTGCAAGGACAACTGCAAACCACTGCTCAAAGAAATCAGAGGACACAAACAAATGGAATAACATTCCACGCTCATGAATGGGAAGAATGAGTATCAATAAAATGGCCATATTGCCCAAAGTAATTTATAGATCCAATGCTATTCTCATTAAACTACCACTGACATTTTTCACAGAATTAGAAAAAAAATACTTTAAAATTTGTATGGAAATTAAAAACAGCCCAAATAGCCAAGACAATCCTAAGCAAAAAGAACAAAGCTGGAGGCATCATGCTACTCGACCTCAAACTATACCACAATACAGGCTACAGTATACAACAGTAAAGGTTACAAGAACCAAAACAGCATGGCACTGGTACTAGAACAGACACATAAGACCAATGGAAGAGAACAGAGAAATCAAGAATAAGAGAGCACACCTATAACTATCTGATCTTTGACAAACTTGACAAAAACAAGAAATGGAGAAAGGACAGAACTCTCCACCCCAAATCAACAGAACATATATTCTTCTTAGCACCACATCACACTTATTCTAAAATTGACCACCTAATTGGAAGTAAAAGACACCTCAGCAAACGTAAAAGAACAGAATCACAACAAACTGTCTCTCAGACCACAGGGCAATCAAATTAGAACTCAGGATTAAGAAATTCACTCAAAACCGCACAACTACATGGAAACTGAACAACCTGCTCCTGAAGACTACTGGGTAAATAACAAAATGAAGGCAGAAATAAAGATGTTCTTTGAAACCAATGAGAACAAAGACATAACATACCAGAATCTCTGGGACACATTTAAAGCAGTGTGTAGAGGGAAATTTATAGCACTAAATGCCCACAAGAGAAGGCAGGAAAGATCTAAAATCGACACCCTAACATCACAATTAAAAGAACTAGAGAAGCAAGAGCAAACAAATTCAAAAGCTAGCAGAAGGCAAGAAATAACTGAGATCAGAGGAGAACTGAAAGAGATAGACCAAAAAAACCTTCAAAAATTAATGAATCCAGGAGCTTTTTTAAGAAAAGATCAACAAAATTGACAGACCTCTAGCAAGACTAATAAAGAAGAAAAGAGAGAAGAATCAAACAGATGCAATAAAAAATGATAAAGGCGGCCAGGCACAGCGGCTCACGCCTGTAATCCCAGCACTTTGGGAGGCCAAGGCAGGCGGATCACAAAATCAAGAGATCAAGACCATCCTGGCTAACACGGTGAAACCCCGTCTCTACTAAAAATATAAAAAAATTAGCCAGGCGTGCTGGCGGGTGCCTGTAGTCCCAGCTACTTGGGAGGCTGAGCCAGGAGACTGGCGTGAACCCGGGAGGCAGAGCTTGCAGTGAGCCGAGATTAGGCCATTGCCTGGGTGACAGAGCGAGACTCTGTCTCAAAAAAAAAAAAAAAAAAAAAAAAAAAAAGATAAAGGGGATATTGCCACCGATCCTACAGAAATACTAATTACCATCAGAGAATACTATAAACACCTCTACACAAATAAACTAGAAAATCCAGAAGAAACGGATAAATTCCTGGACACATACACCCTCCCAAGACTATAGCAGGAAGAAGCTGAATCTCTGAATAGACCAATAACAGGCTCTGAAATTGATGCAGAAAAGGCCTTTGATAAAATTCAACAGCCCTTCATGCTAAAAACTCTCAATAAACTAGGTATTGATAGAACGTATCTCAAAATAATAAGAGGTATTTATAACAAACCCACAGCCAATATCATACTAAATGGGTAAAAACTGGAAGCATTCCCACTGAAAACCAGCACAAGAAAGGGATGCCCTCTCTCATCACTCCTATTCAACATAGTGCTGGAAGTTCTGGCCAGGGCAATCAGGCAAGAGAAAGAAATAAAGGTATTTCAATTAGGAAAAGAGGAAGTCAAATTGTCCCTGTTTGCAGATGACATGATTGTATATTTAGAAAACCCCATCGTCTCAGCCCAAAATCTCCTTAAGCTGATAAGCAACTTCAACAAAGTCTCAGGATACAAAATCAATGTGCAAATGCCACAAGCATTCCTGTACACCAATAACCGACAACTTCAGCAAAGTCTCAGGATACAAAATCAATGTGCAAATATCACAAGCATTCCTATACACCAATAACAGACAGAGAGCCAAATGAGTGAACTCCCATTCACAATTGCTACAAAGAGAATAAAATACCTGGGAATCCAACTTAAAGGGGATGTGAAGGACCTCTTTAAGGAGAACTACAAACCACTGCTCAATGAAATAAAAGAGGACACAAACAAATGGAAGAACATTCCATGCTCATGGATAGGAAGAATCAATATCGTGAAAATGGCCATACTGCCCAAGGTAATTTATAGATTCAATGCCATCCCTGTCAAGCTACCAATGACTTTCTTCACAGAATTGGAAAAAAACTACTTTAAAGTTTATATGGAACCAAAAAAGAGCCCATATTGCCAAGACAATCCTAAACAAAAAGAACAAAGCTGGAGGCATCATGCTACCTGACTTCAAACTATACTACAAGGCTACAGTAACCAAAACAGCATGGTACTGGTTCCAAAACAGATATATAGACCAATGCAAAAGAACAGAAGCCTCAGAAATAACACCACACATCTACAAACACATCTGATCTTTGACAAACCTGACAAAAACAAGAAATGAGGAAAGGATTCCCTATTTAATAAATGGTGCTGGGAAAACTGGCTAGCCATACGTAGAAAGCTGAAACTGGATCCCTTCTTACACCTTATACAAAAAGTAATTCAAGATGGATTAAAGACTTAAATATTAGACCTAAAACCATAAAAACTCTAGAAGAAAATTTAGGCAATACCATTCAGGATATAGGCATGGGAAAGGACTTCATGACTAAAACACCAAAACCAATGGCAACAAAAGCCAAAATAGACAAATGCGACCTAATTAAACAAAAGAGCTTCTGCATGGCAAAAGACACTACCATCAGAGTGAACAGGCAACCTACACAATGGGAAAAAATTTTTGCAATCTACCCCTCTGACAAAGGGCTAATATCCAGAATCTACAAAGAACTCAAACAAATGTACAAGAAAAAAGCAAACAACCCCAACAAAAAGTGAGCAAAGGATATGAACAGACACTTCTCAAAACAAGACATTTATGCAGCCAACAGACACGTGAAAAAATGCTCTTCATCACTGGTCATCAGAGAAATGCAAATCAAAACCACAATGAGATACCATCTCACGCCAGCTAGAATAGCAATCATTAAAAAGTCAGGAAACAACAGATGCTGGAGAGGATGTGGAGAAACAGGAATGCTTTTACACTGTTGGTGGGAGTGTAAATAAGCTCAACCATTGTGGAAGACAGTGTGGCGATTCCTCAAGGATCTAGAACTAGAAACACCATTTGACCCAGAGATCTCATTACTGGGTATATAACCAAAGGATTATAAATCATGCTACCATAAAGATACATGCACACGTATATTGCAGCACTATTCACAATAGCAAACACTTGGAACTAACCCAAATGTCCACGAATGACAGACTGGATTAAGAAAAGGTGGCACATATACACCATGGAATACTATGCCACCATAAAAAAGGATGAGTTCATGTCCTTTGCAGGGACATGGATGAAGCTGGAAACCATCATTCTCAGCAAACTATCACAAGGACAGAAAACCAAACACTGCATGTTCTTACTCACAGATGGGAATTGAACAACGAAAACACCTGGACACAAGGCAGGGAACATCACACACCGGGACCTATTGGGGGGGTGGGGAGCTGGGGGAGGGATAGCATTAGGAGAAATACCTAATGTAAATGACGAGTTGATGGGTGCAGCAAACCAACATGGCACACGCATACCTATGTATCAAACCTGCATGTTGTGCACATGTACCCTAGAAATTAAAGTATAATAAAAATATATATATACATATAAATTTTGGAGGGAAAGGGTGCAGCACAAACTTTCAGACCATAGTAGAGGCCCTTCAATGGCTTTACCATTTCAATTGGACAGATGTTTTAGACAGAGTTTTCTTTTCGATGGAGTTTTGCTCTTATTGCCCAGGCTGAGTGCAGTGGCACAATCTTGGCTCACTGTGGCCTCTGCCTCCCAGAGGGCGATTCTCCTGCCTCATCCTCCCAAGTGGCTGGGATTGCAGGTGCCAGCCACCACTTTTGGCTAATTTTTTGTATTTTTAGTGGAGATGGGGTTTCACCATGTTGGCCAGGCTGGTGTCGAGCTCCTGACTTCAGGTGAGCTGCCCGCCTCGGCCTCCTAGGGTGCTGGGATTGCAGGCATGAGCCACCGCGCCTGGCCTAATATAATTTTAATTGAATGAGTAATAAGAAGAAAAAGTTGGAAGTTTCTTTCCCATCTCCACTTGCAGTTTTTCAAAACTTACAGTCCTCGATCCCCTTATTTCTTTAATCTTTAACCCAAACAATACCATACAAAGACCTTTTTGGGATTTTTTGAGTTTCCAGGTGTCGCAGCCTAGAGGGTCACCTTCTTTCTTTCTTTATACTAGTTTTATTAATGAGAGTTTTTTTTTTTTTCAAAGCACCTGTTTACATGTCTATGTCCACATCAATTGTGATTAGAATTAAACAATCTGAGGGTGTATGTTCCATTTTAGAAAACTTTTGGTAACTGCTTCTACTTGCCCACATATTTTCTTTTTTTTTTTTTTTTGGTGATGGAGTGTCGCTCTGTCACCCAGGCTGGAGTGCAGTGGCGTGATCTCAGCTCACTGCAACCTCCACTTCCTGAGTTTAAGTGATTCTCCTGCCTCAGTTTCCCATGTAGCTGGGACTACAGGCACGTGCCACCACACCTGGCTAATTTTATTTATATTTTCAGTAAAGACGGGGTTCCACCATGTTGGCCAGGCTGGTCTCAAACTGCTGACCTCAGGTGATCCACCTATCTCAGCCTCCCAAAGTGCTGGGATTACAGGTGTAAGCCACTGGGCCCGGCACCCTGCCACATATTTTTATCATATTCACCTCAGACAATTGAACTTTTTCTTTTCCTCAAAAATCCAAGATGAGAGGTTATAATAAACACAGTGGAGTTTATTTATTTATACTCTAAACTGGTCAAATAGTCACTGTAGATGGAATCCTAGAGGAAAAATTATGAAAGACTTTAAAATTAAAAAATGCATACTCGTCTAGCATACTCTTCTGAGTTTTCTCAGTTTTTTATTGTCTTTGAGCTTAATATAATTTATCATGTAAATTATATTGAGCTGAAAATCATGCAAGTGATTTTGCCCACAGAAATGCAAATTAATTGTCTCAAATAGACATGTATTTGATTATGCTACTGTGGATGTTGACTTGTTTTCATCTCTTTGTAAATTCATTGCAGGTTTTTCTGATCACCTATATTTATGTGTGTTTTTAAATTCTCCTTTGCATTGGTTACACCATCTTGCTGATTCTCGCCTTAATTAACCAAATAAATCTTTGGCATGTGTTCAAAAATTAAAAAAAAAAAAAAAAAGACTCCGTATTTCATAAATGGTGCTGGGATAACTGGCTAGCTATAGGCAGAAAACTGAAACTGTACCTTTCCTTATACCATATACAAAAATTAACTCAAGACGGATTAAAGACTCAAATGTAAAACCCAAAACTATAAAAACCCTAGAAGAAAATCTAGGCAATACCATTCAGGACGTAGGCATGGACAAAGATTTCATGATGAAAATGCCAAAAGCAACTGCAACAAAAGCAAAAATTGACAAATGGGATCTAATTAGAGAGCTTCTGTACAACAACAACAGTCAGCAGAATGAGCAGACAACTTACAGAATGGGAGAAGATTTCTGCAATCTATCCATCTGACAACGGTAATATCCAGAGACTATAAGGAACTTAAACAAATTTATAAGAAAAAAAAAACATTAAAAAGTGGGCAAAGGACATGAACAGACACTTCTCAAAAGACATACATGTGGCCAACGAACATAAAAAAACTCAACATCACTGATCATTAGAGAAATGCAAATCAAAACCACAATGAGATACCATCTCACACCAGGGAGAAAGGCTATTATTAAAAAGTCAAAAAACAACAGATGCTGGTGAGGTTGGGGAGAAAAAGGAATGTTTCACACCGTTGGTGGGAACGTAAATTAGTTCAGGCATTGTGGAAGACAGTGTGGCAATTCCTCAAAGACCTAGAGGCAGAAATACCATTTGACCCACCAATCCCATTACTGGGCATATACCCAAAAGAGTATCTTTCCATTGTAGAAATACATGCACGCATATGTCCATCACAGCACTATGCACCTAAGACATAGAATCAACCTAAATGCCCATAAATGACAGACTGGATAAAGAAAATGTTGTACATTTACACCATGGACTACTACGCAGTCATAAAAAGGAATGAGATCATGTCCTTTGCAGGGACATGGATAGAACTGGAAGCCATTAAACTAATGTAGGAACAGAAAAGCAAACATGTTCTCACTTATAAGTGGGAGATGAATGATGCAAACACAGGCACACAAGGGAGGGGGAACAACACACACTGGGGCCTGTTGGGGGTGTTGGGGAGGGAAAGCATCAGGAAGAATAGCTAATGGATGCTGGGCTTAATACCCAGGTGACGGGATGATCTGTGCAGCAAAACACCATGGCACACGTTTACTTATATAAACAAAGCTGCACATCCTGCACATGTACCCCTGAACTTCAAATAAAAGTTAAAGTAAATAAATAAATAAATAAATGTAGGTCTGAGACGGGGGTACAATTTTATTCTTTTCTATGTGGACACACAGTTGCCTCAGCACCATGATGAATTTCTTAAAAAGTGGGGTTGACGTAATTGGAAGGCCATCTGGAAAATAACAAAATTAGATTTCATTACTCCTATCTTAAAGATTCAAAATGGGTCTGAGATTCAAATGTAAGAAAATTAACCTATACAATGCTGGAGGCAAGGATAGCTGAATTTCTCTAAAATGTAGCAGTAAGGAAAACTCTATTAAATTCCAGAAGCTATTAAAGAAAAAAATGGATCAATCTACTTACATAAAAACTTTTAGAACTTTTGCATAGCGAAAGTACTAAAAGCAAAGTAAAAAGTGAAAAACTAAAGATATATTTTTGCAGCTTAAATACAGAGAGTTAATATCCCAATTATCCATAAAAATGCTTCTTAAAAATAGAGAAGAAAAAGGCCAACAGCCTTGTTTAAAAATGGGGAGGGGGCAGGGGGACTATAGATAAGAACATGCAATTTATGGAAAAAATGCAACTGGCTCCTAAACATACAAATATACTACTGAGAGGGATTTAAATGAAAACTACATCGAACATATTCATCATGAATCTTGAGTATGGTGTTGGTTTCATGGGTGTGTGTCCAAATTCAAAACACTTTAAACAGATGCACTTTATTGCATCAAGTGTACCTCAATAAAGCTCTAAGGAAAAAAAACACTTAAGATATCATGTCTTGTTTTTCAGATTGGCAAAAATCCCAGTCTTTCTTGATCCTTTGTTGGTGAGGCTATGAGAGGTATGAGCACTCTCATACTCTGCTGGTCGAATGTAGAATCCTCAGTGAAGGAGAGTCAGGCAATATCTAGAAAAGTTAAAATTCATCTACAACCAAATAAATACCATAATCACACTGAGGGGGAAAGGGAACTAATCCAAGTAAATTTTAAGTGCAATACTTCAACTATATACTCTCAGTCTAAAAAGGAGAACCGTGAAGAGATACTAAACGTCACTTAGATTTGTTGTTGACAGTGGCATGCGTATAGCAATTCTGAAACTGTTTAGCACATATTATCCAAATAGAAGCCAGGTTTCTTGCAGGGAAGAAGGGAGCTAGGAATAAGGAATTGGGGAAGGCAGTGAACCCTGGGAACTCACTTGGAGTTAAGAGTGTTGGCATGAATTTGGATTGAGAGACCAGAAGAACTTCTAAAGAAGTGGTAATTTCTATTTCTTAACCTGAAGAAAGATACTCAAACTGGAACTGTATGTTTTATAGACTTTTCTATATATATGTATTTATTTCATGATAAATTTTTAAAATTAAGGGCAAATGAAAAATATTTTCAAGGGTAACATCCAAGATGTTTTTATTCTTTTCTAGTAGAAGCTTTAAAGGGAAAAATCTTTTTGGATTTGTATTAAATTATGCAAATTCCCAGTTGGTACGTTTTCACAAATACACTAGTCTATCTTGACATTCATTCTTTTTTCAGTAGTAGCATAAAGACTTACTACATTTAGGCCAGACGTAGTGGCTCATGCCTATAATCCCAACACTTGGAGAAGTAGAAGTGGGAGGATCACTTGAGCTCAGGAGTTCAAGACTAGCCTGAGCAACATAGGAGACTGTATCTTACAAAAAATAAAAAAATAAAAAAATTAGCCAGGTGTGGTAGCATGTGCCTATAGTCGTAGCTACTTGGGAGGCTGAAGTGAGAAGATTACTTGAGCCTAGGAGATTGAGGCTGCAGTGAGCCATAATCAAACCACTGTACTCCAGACTGCAAGAGAGAGCAAGACCCTACACCTCAAAAAACAAAACAAAACAAAAAACCATTCATCATTACCTTTAAGAAAATTGTCCTTCTTTTGGAAAGAAACATTGTTTTCTTCATTTTTAAGTTTCCACTATAAGGCTTTCCCTAATTTTCCTAAATTTGAGGGAAAGAACCAGATTGGTGCGGAATACTGAATTACCTCCTTCAATCATATATGAAAAGGAAAGTGCACTGCAGAATCACTGTGAAAGCTAGATAAAATGATGAGAATACTGGAAACATTTTCCTTCTAAATTTTAAATCTATGTTGATGGGCATACAACGCACAGAGACATATTTTGTATGAGAAAAACAGCATGAAGTGGGAGACAAAGCTCTACAGAAGCAAAGTTTACGTGTACTACTGACATTAAATTGGTATTAATCCAAACTAGATTGTTTTAAATTAAAATATTAATTGTAGGCTGGGCAGTATGGCTCATACTTTTAATCCCAGCACTTTGGGAGACTGAGGCAGGCAGGTCACTCGAGGCCAGAAGTTCAAGACCAGCATGACTAACATGGCAAAACCCTGTCTCTACTAAAAATACAAACAATTAGCTGAGTGTGGTGGTGGCGGCATTCCTATAATCCCAGCTACTTAGGAGGATGAGGTATGAGAATCGCTTGAACCTGGGAGGCAGAGGCTGCCGTGAGTCAAGATCATGCCACTGCACTCCAGCCTCGGTGACAGTGCAAGACTCTCGTCTCAAAAATAACGTAACACATCACGTAACATCAGATCACAACATAACATAACATAAAATGTTAATTGTAATCCCCAGGGTAACCACTAAGAAAACAATGTTTTAATATAGTAAGAGAGGGCCAGGTGCAATGACTCATGTCTGTAATCCCAGCACTTTGGGAGGCCGAGGCGGGTGGATTACGAGGTCAGGAGTTCAAGACCAGCCTGACCAATGTGGTGAAACCCCATCTCTACTAAAAATTTTTTTTAAATTAGCCAGGCATGGTGGCGGGCACCTGTAATCTCAGCTACTCAGAAGGCTGAGGCAGGAGAATCGCTTGAACCCAGGAGGCAGAGGTTGCAATGAGCCGAGATTGCGCTACTGCACTCCAGGCTGGGTGACACAGTGAGACTCCATCTCAAAAAATAAATAAATAAAATAGTAAGAGAAAGAAAAAAGAATGGAAATGGTACACCAGAACATAGCTACTTAACACAAAAGGCAGTAATGGAGGAAGTGAGAAACAAAAAGAGACATGACATACAAAAACAAATGAAATGGTGTAAGTCCTTCCTTATCAGTAATTACATTAAATGTAAATGTTAAACTGTCCAATTAAAAGATAGAGATTGGCAAAATGAATTTAAAAACATGATCCAACTGTATGCTGTCTACAAGGGATACACTTGAGATTCTAACACACACAAAGACTGAAATAAAAAGGAAAAAAGTATACCACCCAAACACTAACGAAAAAACAGATGAAGTGGCTACACTACTATCAAGTAAAAGAAACTATAAGATAAAAATTCTTGCTAAAGCAAAGAAGGATATTTTATAATGACAAAAGGAAAATCATCAAGAAAATATTACAATTATAAACATACATGTAACTAAAACCAGAGTCCTCAAATACATAAAGCTAAATCAGAAGTTTAGAGATAGACAACAATAGTTCTTTCACTTTATGAGCAGAAAAACTAGATAGGTTTATCTTCTGATCAATCAATAAATAGAAGATGAACAGTATTATAAACCAAAGACTGAACAGGCATATACAGAATGCTCCACTAACAGAATATACACTCATCTCAAGTACATATGGAACGTTCTCCAAAACAGACCATACTGCACAGAATAAAAAAGTTTTCAAAAGTATATATCTGATAATGGACTTATATTTTAAATATATAAAGAACTCTCACAATTCAATAATAAAAGGACAAATAACCAAAATTTTTAAATGGGCAAAAAAATGAAATACAGGTGCTCTTCAACTGACGATAGGGTCACATCCTGATAATGCTGTAAACGGAAGATGCACTTAACACAGCAAACCTACAGAACGTTAGAGCTTACCCGAGCCTACATTAACCATGCTCAGAACACCTACATCAGCCTGCAGTGTGACAAAATCATGTAACACAAAGCCCATTTTTAAACAAAGTGTTCAATATCTTATGTATCACATATTACAGTCCAGGAAAAGATCAAAATTCAAATTTTAACATGATGTCAAAATTACAACACTTTCACACCATCATAAGTTGAAAAATCTTAAGTCAAGCCATTAAATTGGATACTGTCTGAAGATACTTTTCTAAAGAAGATAAGCAAAAAGTCAATAAGCAGATCAAAATATACCAACATCATCCAGCTTCACAATACACTACTTCACAACTAGGATGGCTATAATAAAAAAGACAGGTAATAGTAGGTGTTGGTGAAGATGTGGAAAAACTGGAACCCACACAGTGTGGCCACTCTGAAAAACAATTTGGCAGTTCCTCAACATGTCAAAAATAGAGTTACTATATGATCCAGTAATTTCACTCCTATGGCTACAACCATGACAACTGAGAACACATGTTCATACAAAAACCTACACATGAATGTTCATAGCATTATTCACAAAAAGCAGAAACTCAAATATCTATCAACTGACAATGGATAAATAAAACATTGGGCATCATACAAGGGAATTTTTTTTTTTTTTTTTTTTTTGAGATGGAGTCTGGCTCTGTCGCCCAGGCTGGAGTGCAGTGGCCGGATCTCAGCTCACTGCAAGCTCCGCCTCCCGGGTTTACGCCATTCTCCTGCCTCAGCCTCCCGAGTAGCTGGGACTACAGGCGCCCGCCACCTCGCCCGGCTAGTTTTTTTGTATTTTTTAGTAGAGACGGGGTTTCACCGTGTTAGCCAGGATGGTCTCGATCTCCTGACCTCGTGATCCGCCCGTCTCGGCCTCCCAAAGTGCTGGGATTACAGGCTTGAGCCACCGTGCCCGGCCAAGGGAATATTATTAAGCCATTAAAAGGAATCAAGTACTGATACATGCTAAAACAGATGCACCTTGAAAACACTAAACTTAGTGAAAGTCTGACATAAAAGAATACCCATTGTATGATTCTACTTTTAGGAAATTTCCAGAATGAGCAAATGTATAGAAACACAAAGTGAATTAGTATTTGCCAGGGGCTAGTAGGAAGGAATAATTGAGAGTAACTGCTAACAGGAAAGAGGTTTCTTTTGGGGATAAAAATGTTACGGAATTAAATAGTTGTACACCTGTGTGAATAAACTAAACCTACTGAATTATACACTTAAAATTTTTAAATGTAGTTACACATAATATTTTTAATCTGTGGCTTTGGTAATGTCTTAGTTCATATCCATCTCTCAAGAATATATAAATATGTAAAGACATTCTTTCTTCTACCCATTTCCTTACTTTTCATGGACACTTACCTGTGTAAACTGAAGCAGTTTTTCTTGTCTTCTTCCATACTTTGGAGTAATTTATTGTTATAGTTGTGAAGGATAGCTAAGAAAAGCATTGTTGCCTTCACCCCCATTCTCTGAAAGCCTATTTACCCATCTAGGTTCTTGTGTGTGTGCACTTCCTAATATATACATGATTTGATTGCTTTTACAAAAATGGGAACAAACCTCCGACACTTAACAACTTAAGTTTTAAACTCAACGCGTGTCACTGATATCCTCTAGTAACAGTACATGAAAACTGACCTGATTCTTTAACAATTACATAGAATGGAGGCAGTATATTTTTATAATATATTCCAGTCTTCCACCAATTGGAATTCATTCTTCACATTGCCTCCTAAAATAGAATTATTATTACATTCCTTTTTACTCTCTACAATCTGGACCCCAACGACCTTAACAGAGTTATGGAGGCAGTGCAGTAGCCAAGGCTGGGTTCTAGGTCTAAGCTGTCTGAGTTTGAAGCCCAGCCTCATTGTTCTGTGCCTTTGTTTCTTCACTAGCTTGACTACCTTACAGATCCTCATAAGGATTAAGTGAAGATGCTTTGCTAGAGTAAATACTTAGGGCTGTACTTCCAGAACAATGTCTGGCACAGAAGCACTCAAGTATTAGCTATCATTATCACTACACCTTCCCATAAATTCTATACTCTTTACTCAAACCTGATTTATCATTCCTGGACTACACCTTGCACTTAGCTACTTTAGAATTGTCTTTTCCTATAGGTCTCTGGGCCTGTAATGATTTATTCATTCAAAGCTCCTGATTCTGTTTCACTGGAAACCTGATGCAAATGCCAAGATTTCTTAACTTCAACCACTTCTACTCTTCTTGCTTGCTGGATTTAGCACTTTATCAGTTGTTTGTAAAACTGTTTATCTCCACAGTTTGAGTATAAATTTCTTGAAGCCAAGAATAGTATTTTGACTATTTCTGCAACACTAGGTGTGCCAAGCCATGCTTGGTATTCATTCACTCAATCAAATACAATATATGGAGTGTCTGAGGATACAGAAGGAAACAAAATAAATGCTCTCCCTTAATGGAGCATACACAGATACTCTGACTTACCTAATAGGGTTATGTCCTGAGAAACCCATCATAAGTCAAAAACGCACTTGGCGCTCTGATAAACCCATCATAAAGTTGAAAAATCCTAAGAATCATCCTAAGGGACTGTCTGTATAGAGATGAGAAACAAACACATACTAAGATGAAAGGAGTGAGAAAAAATAAAGCAGGGTAAGGCAGATAGGAAATAAAAATAAGACTGGGCAGGGTGTGGGGAACATGATTATTTCAGAGTGGTCAGGAAAGGCTTCTCCAATAAGAAACCTGATGGTGCCTGAATGAAACATTAAGAGATTCAAGGGAGGAATATTCAGGAAGCAGTAAAAGTACAAAGACTCTGAGAGAACATGCTTGGTATGTTTGAGCAAGTATAAGAAGATGGGATGTAAGCAAGGTCAGGATTGATAGAAGATAAGGGGAGGGAAAAGCATGTTTCTATCAATGTGAGGATCTGAGGTTTTACTCCGAGACAAGGACACTGGAAGGTGTAAGCAGAGAAATGACATGATCTGCTGAAAGGAGTACCAGACAGCAGAGGAGCAAGGGCAATGGCCAGGAGGCCAGGTAAGAGGGCAGGGCTGGCCGGGCGTGGTGGCTCATGCCTGTAATCCCAGCACTTTGGGAGGCCGAGGTGGGCAGATCACAAGGTCAGGAGATCGAGACCATCCTGGCTAATACGGTGAAACCCCATCTCTACTAAAAATACAAAAAATTAGCCAGGCGTGGTGATGGGCGCCTGTAGTCCCAGCTAATCAGGAGGCTGAGGCAGAAGAATGGCGTGAACCCGGGAGGCAGAGCTTGCAGTGAGCTGAGGTGGTGCCACTGAACTCCAGCCTGGGTGATGGAGCGAGACTCCGTCTCAAAAAAAAAAAAAAAAAAAAAAAAGAGGGCAGGGCTGACAAAAAATGGAAACAGGATGGGAGCAGTAAACATGGTAACAAGCAGTAGACCTGGATACATTTTCAAGACAGAACTGACAGAATTTACTGATTCTGAAAGACATCTGGAGTATGAGACAAAGAGGAGTCAAAACGACTATAAGGTGTACTGGTCTAAGTCGGTGCTTCTCAAACTTCAGCATGCATCAGAATCTCCAGGAAGGCATGTGGAACAGATTGTTGGACCTCACCTCCAGTGTTTCTGATTCAGTAGGTCTAGAGTAGAGCCCAAGACGCGCTTAGCAACACGGAAGAGAGAACTGCCACTTACGAAGCTACAAAAACCACCCAGATGGGAAAAACTGCAGGGGTCAGGAGATATACGTTGTCCAGTTTTGAACATACTAAATTCGGGATGCCCAATATCATCACCTCTGCAGTATTTTCTCCCAAATCCATGGCCTCAAACTAATCATGTGAAAATACCACACAAACTCAAATCAAGGAACATTCCACAGGGCATCTGGCTAACCATGAAAGACATGGAATGGCTGTCACAGACTGAAGGGGACTAAATGTAACATGGGATCTTGGGTCAGATCTTGGAAAATGTGTGGAAAGACAGTGAAACCTGAGTAAGGTCCAGTTTTGTTTGTTTCTTCTTAGGTTTTGTTTTGACAATGTTTTGTCAAAACTAAGAAACAAAACCTAAGAAATTAACATTGGTACAAGTTATGGAATGTATGTGGAATGTTAACAATAGGGGGCCGGGTGCGGTGGCTCACACCTGTAATTCCAGCACTTTGGGAGGCCAAGGTGGGCGGATCACTCGAACAATCAGGAGTTCGAGACCAGCCTGGCCAACATGGTGAAACACCGTTTCTACTAAAAATACAAAAATTAGCTGGGCGTGGTGGCGCACTCCAGTAGTGCCAGCTACTCGGGAGGCTGAGGCTGAAGAATTGCTGAAACCCAGGAGGCAGAGGCAGGAGTAAGCAGAGATTGCATCATTGCACTCCAGCCTCGGCAACAGAGCGAGACTCCGCCTCAAAAAAAAAAAAAATTAGGGGAAGGTAGGGCAGGAGGGGTGTGGGAATTTCCGCCTATATTAGATGCCTAAGTAGAGACGTCAAATAGGCAGTTGGATATATAAGTCTGGAAATTTAAAAGTCAGGTTGATGATATAAACTCAGAAATTGCCAGTGTGCATGGATAGCATTTAAAACCGTAATGCTGGATGATATTACAAAGGGAATGAATTGTTATAGAAAAGTTCCTTAAACAGAGGTTAGGGGCTGGAGAGATAAGTAGGAATTAGCAAAGGGTATTAAAAACCATGGCTTGTTAGAAGACGATGGCTTGTTAAAGGGAGGTTAGAAGACAATAAAAAATAGTGGCATCTCTAAGCTAGGTGATGACAATTTCATGAAGAAGTGAGCGACTGTTATGAATGCTATTTAAGCTGACTATAAGATGGACTGTGGGATTAGAAATATGGAGGTCATTTGTGACCTAATAAAGCTATTTTGGTGGAGTAGTAGCATAACACTATTAGCCCAAGGCAGAGCCTTTATATGGATTAAAACAATGCTCCTCTTAAAAGACACTTCCATCTCTTGTAAAATTGTCAAATACACTAATCTTTTTGCAACAAGACACTTGGTGCCATCTGCTGGAAAATCACTGCCATAAACTATATGAACATCATTCTCCTAAATGTGGCACTCCTGTACAGTGTGCAACCTGCGCAATCATACCCAGTGCTTTGTGTCAGGGACAATGTTTGATTAGAATGGGTTCAAGAGATTCAGAGAAAGAACAGATAGCAAGTATAGACAATTCTTACAACGCAAAGAGTTTTGCTACCAGTGAAACAAAAAAATGGACGAATAGCCAAAAGAGGTAGATTGAAGGGACAGTTCTTTTTTAAATGATGTGAGCTATCGTAGGAAGTTTTTGTTCTGATGAGATTATTCCAGCAGAAAGGGAAAACTGATACAGTAGAACAGAAGGGAGGACTGCTCAAATGAAGGTCCTGAATAACTTGGGGTGAGGATCTAAGTGACTTGGGAGGATCTGGGCCTTAAATAGAATATGGATGGTTCACCTAGCTAACAGCAGGGAAAGCAAGGAACATATTCCCAAATGCAAGTAAGTTCATTGATAAAATGGTGGGAGTATAGAGAAGACCTCTTCTAATTGCTTATGTTTTCAATAAAGTAGGAAGCAAGGTCATCAGCTGAGAACAAAGAGTAGGAAGAGAGGAAGTGGTTTGAAAGAGGAGAAAGTCAGCCCAGCATTGTAGGAGAACAAATAGATTAAGGAAATGTAATATGATATCAGGGAGCATTGAAGGCTCACTTGAGTTTAGTGGTCAAAATTGAAAGACCATTCAACAATTTGTGTGTATTTCGCATTCACCATTTATATGTAGAGTGTACAGAGTTGGATTTAACCAGATGCATACAACAGGGAGAAGGCCAAGAAATTTAAGAGTATATGGAAAGGTAAAATTACAAGTGGCTGTGTATAAAGAAGACCCAATGAGGTACTCTGGTAGGTATTCAACAAATGAGATGAATCAAAAAAAGAGATATCAATACAAGACTCCTGAACTCTTTCACTGCAACAAATGCCCCAGACCTCCTTACCAAATGTGGATGACTCACACTGATACTCAATGCCTTTACTACTCAAATATTTTAATGTTATTCCTCCAACATGATTGTGAAATTTCAAAGTGATAACCTGGCTATTCCAGAGAACCCAAATCTTCCCAGGTTTTTCTAATTATCCAAGAGTTTTGCTGATGACGTCCCCAGAAAGATTTAATGCAAGTTATTAAACACAGGTCTTATCTCCAAACTTCTACAGAGTTTATAATTAAATAATTCCTGAAGCTATTGGCGGGGCTACAAATATAGTTTTGTAATAAGAAATTCTTCTCCATTAATGGGCATGAATTTCAATGGTATTCTGCATCCTCTAACGTTTTCCACAATTTATCTGAATACTCCTGTAACTAGTTTCACAAGGTAAATCAAGCCAGCAATCATCCTCCTACTATCATAGCCTCTTATTTTTCATTCTTTTAACTCTACTCCTAATAATTCAAAATATTTTGCATTTATTATTATCAATAATTAGTCATGTCTGTAGATGTGAGCTTCCTTACGGAATCTGCAATTTCTTACAAATCTTTAACGCTGGATCTCAATTCTTTATTACAAGTAGTTAAAAACAAAACAAATGAAACTTCCTTCAACAACAAAAAATTAGCTACAGCTGTTGAACCTGTTTTTATGAGGAGGTACATTATTACACCATTAAGGAAGTCTTTAGTCACAATCCTTGGAAAACATTGTTCTCTGAGTCAGGTATCTCTTTTCCATGCCAATATAAACACAATGCTGGCCAGCTGTCAGGAACAAAATGTAAAACGATCACTCAAGCACCACCATCTCTACTGAGGCCACAGCTCATAACACAGAAGCTTAGGTAATTATCTAATAACAAAAAAATTGTGAGAACAATTCCTTCAGGAAGAACAGGAACAATTGTTTTTCTACTTCAGTATAAAAATATCAGTAAAAAAGCCAAAGTTATTTTCCTTTCACCAATTTTTTTTTTTAATTTTCTCTTCTCGTAACTCATTCTTTAACAAAGATACTATGTATGTCCCTTCTCACCAGCCCAAGGTGCTCAAAGCAACTAAAGTGTATTACTACATTAGCAATTGTCCAGAATTGATGAAAGAAATTAAGCTCCTTGACATATTTTACACTGAAAGTGACATGCTTCATGTCCTAATTTCTACACCACCAAGGCTAACGTTAATGGAACAAGATTCCATTCTCACAATGTTTTCATGTGAGTAAACATTTTTATGAACAGAGGATGAGAAATTTTTATGTTCTGCAAAGGGGGGGGGGGGGTAGAGGAAGACTACCATATCTAAATTCACATGATTCATAATATCTAGAAAGGAGCTGATAAATCACATTTTATACATGGGGGCAGGGGAAGAGGCAGGCATGAAGGAGGAAGGAAAGAAAGCTGTTTCCCCACCACAGAAGTATCTCCAAATCCTAGCCCTTATGTAAAAGCATCTCACATGCAAGCATTCACAACAATCCTGGAAAGCAAGAATATAACTGATGATGTGGTATAATACATATTAAAATTCAGGAAGGAAGTATGTGGTGGGAAAGAGATAAAATGTTATTGAAACAAGATGATTTTGTTTTAGCAAAACAAATAATGGTCCTAATACCAACCATAAAAAATAGTAACTGTATTATTTTCAAACCAATATTCAAAGACTAACACTAAAATAACAGCCTCTCAAAGCAATGAACTATGGTTTAGAAATGAAGAATGTGCCCTGACCAAAGACAGTACCATGGCTCAAACAACCATAGTTCCCACCATTTGGGCATGAGGCACTAATAGCGGACAACCATCGTCGAACTTGTTCAGTTTACATTGGTGAATAAAAAGAACCAACTTGGTGATGTACCTTTTGAACAGTGAACAACAACAAGAAATTAAAAAAAAAAAAAAGACCCAACCAAGTGTTATAAATAACATTTTTTTGTCCAACACTTTAAATAAACTCCCCTCCAAAAAAAAGATGATTTGAATTATACTGGTATTACAATATTAGTGTTTGTATACTAGGTGCTTTTCAAAATAGACATATTATACACATAGCAGCACAAATAAAATTTATTTTTCTCTGCAAATTCATTTAAAAGTATATTATCTATGATTATCCTATCAAGGTCAGAAACATTAGGTTTTACTCCAAGATAGGTAAATGCCTTTGAAATTCAACAAAAAGAGACAATGATCTTATGAGCTCATTTATGTTCATGCATGAAAGTGTGAAGGTCACTAGCTTTGCTGTGTTTCTACAAGTTTCCTTGACTGTACAAACAGTCAAAATAAAACCAACCTAATTCAGGATGTTAAAATTAATTATGTTAAATAAAATTAGCCAAAGCACTATAAATTAAATGACATAATACTTAAGTTCTGTGCTGCTGACACCCTTTGATCAAAAGGACGGTGACCCAGTAAGGCGCTTCTGGAGGGTATTACTTCTCTAATTCCGAATTTTATCATCACTGACCCTTTAGGCATAATAAAATGCAGAGTGTAAATAGGTTGGTGACAATTTATTTAATTTAGATTGAGCTACTTATAAATACCTGATAGCTCTGGAAACAACATATATATCCATCTTGCAAATATCAGTAGAAAGAACAAATATGTGCCATATTTGATAAGAAATTCTGAAGCATATGGCAACTTTTATAAAATAGATAAGTTTAATTTTACTACCATCCAGCCTTAGCCCTTTACTTTCCTCACCCCTATCGCTGCCTCCATCCCTAACACCCATCCAATCCAGTTTCTCTCATCAGGAATTCACAAATGAATTCTTTACAACAAGGTTTTCAACAAAAGAAAAACCATGATGTGAATCTTCCCTTAAATGTAACAGTACTGATTAATTCAAATTCTATAGAAATGGCTACTTTCAATATGAACTGAAAGCTCTTACTCTTCAATTACAATCTGCTAAGATATATATGGGGCATTATATCAGCATCTGTCCTGCAGATTAAGAATAATTTTAAAGTGAGTCAAGTCAAACCTTACAGCTTTCTAAAAGACCAGGAAAGCTTGTTATTCATTGTGCCTCTTTGGCTTCTACTATAGAAACAGTACTTTTTTAAATGATATACATACCATGAAATCTTTTCTTGAACCCAGAGCTTCTGTACTTAAAATGTTATGATCCAAATTCCTCTCTTTTAAGAAAAAATATCAGCAATGACAATACTTAGCAATTATCATCTGAGCTAGTAAAGTCTAAAACAATTATAAGGGCCATACATTAGTGGCCATTTTTAAGCTCACTAAACGAAGATGGGCTTATAAAGATGGGAGCCAGGCTATTTAAGATACAGATCTATTTCTATTTAGAGGATGCGCTAAATACTTTGAGTGGCCATCCCCTTATATATAATTATACTGAACTCAGATTGAAACCTGCCTACAAATTTTGTTCTTTAAGTATTAGTAAGTTCTGCTTATTTAGGTCTTCTATGGACAAACTGCAACCGACCACTCAGTATTGAGCCAATAGTCCAGTATTAAGCCCTCTGAAACCTTAATCTTTGTCTGGCAGGAAGGATTTGAGATATAAAACCAACCTCTATGTGAGCAGGATGCATTAAATGAGTTAAGCTGCTTATAATGAAGCTTCATTATCTTGAAGCATTATAAACTCGTCGAAATACAAAATATCTATAAATTTCTATATACAGAGTTTAAGTTTGAAAATTTTTCTAAAATCTAAAAGAAAACTAAAAAAAGACAGAAGAAATGCTTCCCTTACATTTTTTCCTATCAGAAATGGACTTTTTCCAGCTAATATGCCTCTATTAATTAAACTAAGGAGCTTGAAATTCTAAAGTTCAAAAAGGATCAAAAATAGTAATACAATCTAAAAATCATATGGTTTTGGCTTCAGAATTTTATTTTAAAGGTTGTACAGTATCAGATTATGAGACTGTTGCAAACCTGGGTAATCTGTCAGGTGTATGAGATGAAAGAGAAAAGCCAGTAAAATGAAAAGACAAAGTAAATATGTTTTCCATTTTATATAACCATTCAGTAGTAATGTAACCACTCAGTCAACCACTGAATGGTTAACCAGTTAACCATTCAAAAGTAACCACTCAGATTTCTCTATACAAGAGCCACATTATTAATGTGATCTCTAAACTTTTTGGTAAGTTAAAATATTTGTGTTTATTAAAAAGTAAAAGTGTTTGTAATTTAAAATTACATTAATTCAAATCTTAGGCACTTAAATTAAGGCATGTGTCACTTTAGACATATTAAAATAGTGTATAAGAACAAGTTTTTAATAAATATCTTAAAAGGCTGATATATCATGCCTGGACATGCTTCCAGTGTGTTTTTAGTGTGTCTGATTCTTTTAACCTCGATCTCTTTGGATGGCATGTGGTGGGGGAATAATGGGCACCTTGTTCACAAACACAAACTTTCTCCTTAGATATAGTCTGGGTGATGTGTTCACATACTAAAATCATGAAAACCTTTCCAAAATCACAATGGTATACATACTCTTTTCAATACAAAAAATTAATCATTATCATTGACGGCATACGGCTTCTTAGATTCCTTGCCCCTTTCGTGGAAGAATTCAATTACAAACAGCACTAAACAACTAGTGACTCCACTATAAATTCTCCCATAAACACCAGATAATGTATACCATCAACTTGCATGACAAAGAGTCCCAATGCCTAACAGGCTCAACACTCATATCTCAGTCATGGCTGCATGGCCAGGAAAATGAACATCATGACGGATTCCTGCATTCTTCACATTGTGCTCATGAACAAAGTCAGTGTAGTTTCTATGTGCGGTCTGGGGTGGGGGCAAGGCCCTTGTGTTCCACTGGTTTCCACCACGTTGACAGCAGTCACTGGCAGCAGAGAGCCTGGATGGTTGGGGAGTGGGAGGGGAGCACAGTTAGTCAATAGGAATAGGAGAAAATGGATGTGTAAGAGATAATAAAGGCGAAAGGTAATGTCACTAGCATGCACTGCTGCTATGAGTAGTTAACAACATCTACTCCATGCAAAGGTAACATTCAAGAATAACAAAGTGGGGGAAATCCACAAAGTTACATGTAATGAAAAATACCAATATGGAAATACATGTAAGTAATCTGACTCAGTTAAGTGAATTAAAGAATAAATTTCTCAGAAAGCAAGACACTCTGTATCTGTCCCTGATGTTGTTACTAACACTAAAAGCAGAAATGTTGTTAGGGGTTTTAATCAGAAGAAAAAAATATTCATAATCTACTTACTTCAAATATTTGAAAAAAGAACTCTACATAAGGACAAAAGTATGTATGGAAAAGGAAAACTGAAAATTCTTCCTTAAATTATGAGATTTCACAGAACTGAAACCCAGGGAACAAAATTCAGACAGAGCACTAAAAATAAAAAATCTACCTTCAGAGGTCATGTAATTTTACATCAATGTTCCCAATTAACAACAGAGAATCATCGCTCCTTATATAATCAAAGGTCACAAGATCTCAAAATGAAATTCAACAGGTACAGATAATGTGATGAGATGATACACCCTTCTCCAAGAAGTAGTTTAGTAAGCATATTAGGCACCTTTTATCACAGTGCTATAGAAAAGGCCTATAGAATTCTAAGACTGAAACATGCATACATGCAGTTCTTGGTTAGAAGTGATCAGAGTCCTCCAGTAGAAAGAAAGCAAATCAAAGTCTGGTGACATGGCAGAAAGGGTAGCACATATTTAAAATAACTACAAAGGAAAATACCACCCCAAATATAAAATATGTGCAAAAATACATTTTTAATAAGTGTTATCTTTCTAACTCAACCAAAACATTAATCTCCACCTTTCTCCCTTAGGGAAACTGTAAAGAAATTAAAATAATTTTTCAAAACAAACTTGGAAGGCTTTTTTATAACAAAATCATCTTTCTTTTAACTGAAATACAATTTGTTCACCAGACCTGGCTCACAAAAATCACAACCCTCAAGTTATGGTCTCTAAAAATTTAGAAAACTAAATTAGGTTTATGTTCTCCCCTATCAATGCAAGATTTTCTAAACACTGTTCAGTTTTGTTTCTGTTGTTGCTTACAAATGATTTGTGGGTTTACAATACATGAATTGTTTCTCAAAATGTGAAATTTTAAATACTTGATTATTCTAAGCTACTGATATGCCAAATCATTCACTCTAATAATGGTCTCATTTAAAAGATACCAGCAAAAAAAATGCTGAAGACTCGAACAGGGAGTAGGTTTAGATTAAACTGGCTGAAAGTTATCTGCCAGAAATAGAATGGTCCATTATTCTGCCCAATTGTTCAAACATAGGACGCACTTCCAAATTTTAACCACTTATCACTTTCTAAAGGAGGACTGCTTTATATTGTTTTGAAAGCATTAACGAGAATCAAAGCATGCAGAAAAAAGAATGAAATGCAAAGCACATTTGAAATTAAGGCGGAAGAGTCCATTATCTCCAAAACATGCCAGCTCTATATTCAGTTCCATGCCCTTGTTGACATGAGGCTTATTTTGTTATAAAGAGCACCACTTTACTCTATTTCAGCAAAGGAGGTCTCAGCACAACCACATAAAGAAAGGAAAACACACAGCTCCAAATTTTTCATTTTCCTTAAAATTTAATAAATTCAATGCTCTTTCTAAAGGATGCATCAAATAAACCAAGTAGTACCTAACAAATAAAATCAAACAGATTTAAATATGTACCTATTAATATGGAAAAACTCAGATTCAGTGTTGTAATATAGTATGCCAACTAATTAGACCCTCATTCCATATGAATGTGAATGGCAAACATATAAAAGACACCTCTTTTACAGCTGAAGTCTCAGTACTATTTTTCCTTGCAAACAGAAGTTGGTGGTAACATCAATGAGATAAAACATAACTGCTTACAGGAGCTGTGTTTTCCATAAGAAATTGAAGACACTTTCTAAAAATGACTTTAAAAAATAAATTTGACATTTATAAGCCTCGCTCTTTACGCTTTTAGGTGTGTACCCAGATGCACACAAATATACACAAAGTATCACCACCACACACACCCATATAGAAACAAAATAAAAAGGAGAAAATGGGGCCGGGGAAGAGAACTCAATCTTATAAACTAATCGCAAGTTATTTGGAACTGAAGTAAAAATATGCCCAAATATCAAGAGCAAGGCACCTTGCAGTTAGTTAAGCCAAAATAACAGTCAAAAATAATTACATAGCAAAGACTGAAAATAATCACCAACCACTGTTGACCCACCACCATGAAGGAAGCTGACCAAAACCTTGAGATCACCACAGAAATGCATTAGATTTCAGGTACTACACAAACTAAGAGCAAAAGAAAAAGAGAAAAATCCTATGAATTATCAAAATTCATTTCACAAACAGAAAAATAACTTGAACAGGTAATACACCCAACATGACCACTGAATCAAATAATCCCCAAGAAGCCCCCACCAAGCCACATATATTTATTTGGGAAAGGATAAACTCAAGTGATTAACTCCAATAAGACACAAAGTATCCATACTTGTATATTTACTATTAATCTAAAAAAAACGCTAGAAGTCTAAATAATTAAAGTATACTTTTCCTGTCACCAGATTCTCTCTCAGTCTCCTTAGGGTATCTCATGGTTTATCAGATTTTAATCATGTTTCGCTTCTGACTTTACCCTCTGTCTTTAATGAGGAAAACATATTCGAAGCAGCATTATGTTGTCTGGAATAACATGTAGTGGATATACTTTCCTTATGGACCTGGGAAAATATTCTACTGTCTTTTTCAACAGAGAGTCATCCACCACTACCACATCAAGCTAATAAGAGCAGATTTATTTTAAATGTATTAATGTTTTGTTTCAAATAAATAATAAGGACAGCTGTCTGATGGTCTTCATTTAGACAACTGTACTCCCTTTATCACCAACATCCTTATTTTCCCCATCTCAATATGATTATTTAATAACATGCTTTCCAGCTCACAAATATGAATAATTTGCTTTCAATCATATTTAAAGTACTTTAAGATTACGGCTTGGAATTCTGAATACAATTAAGTAGGCAATATTTTATTTTAGTTTAAGGAATTAACAAACCATTTCCTGTCATGCTGGTCTGTTCCAGGATTCTGTGGCAGATTCTCTATCTCCACTGGCACAGGAGCAGAGGAAATGGAAGGACTCACAAGCAGAGCAGATCTCATCCCCCAAGCCTTCGGACAAAAATTATAAAAATTATCTATTTTGCCTAGGTAACAGATCTCTTCATCAACAAATACTAAAATGGAGTACTATTTACAAAGCCAACAAATAAAATGTAAACAAATGCTTGAATTTTATATACCACCTCAGAGATAGTTAATGAATGAAATATTAGTAATCAGTTAAATTATGTTCTTGGATTCACAGTGACAGAAAGTGTTATACAGCAGCTGTTTCATTTACAAAATCTCAGAGAAAAAATAACAGGAAGTTATTACTGAACCACTTAAGGGAAAAGGAAAAGAAAATGCACAAAATTTGTGCAAGGTTACATACACCACTATGAAAATCCAATCAATAGTACTACTGTTACCATAATTAACCGGTGATCCGGTGTTTTAGAAACTTAATGTTGTCTTACCTGTTGGGAGCCATTACTTTGGGTCGAAACATTATTGTGAACACTGTAATGGGGGAAAAAATCTATTAAAAATTCTATATGAAATCTCAGGACTTCACTTTGTAAGATGACACATACACTAACAAAATATTTATTTTAAAGATATTAACATTTTGTTTCAAATAAAGAATAAAACTACTGCTGGTACCTAAAACTAAGAATGTCAGATACCCGAAAACACTTGTTCTTATAGGCAAATACTTGCTTTTCTATAGTTGCTCATTTGATGTTTCCATATACCTGTATTTTAATCATGCTTTAGAGGTATGCTTCGCAACTAATGTTTATTCATTGGATGACAGCTGTCAAGGATGACCTAACAAAGACAGCAACACAAGACCCACATAAACTTAACTGTCACTTCTTTTGTATATTCCTACCCTCAAGATTTTCCAGTGTTGGCAACAACTCAGCATTTTACAACTCAAAAGGCCTTAGTATAAAAGGTTTAGAAAGTTTGAAAATTCTATGTGTACACCTTCCTCTCCAAATGACTTATAAACACGTTTTAAAATTTTCAGTTTAGGCCAGGCACGGTGGCTCACGTCTGTAATCCCAGCACTTTGGGAGGCCAAGGTGGGCGGATTATGAGGTCAGGAGATTGGGACCATCCTGGCTAACACGGTAAAACCCCATCTCTACTAAAAATACAAAAAAATTAGCCTGGCGTGGTGCAGGCGCCTGTAGTCCCAGCTACTTGGGAGGCTGAGGCAGGAGAATGGCGTGAACCCAGGAGGCGAAGCTTGCAGTGAGTCGAGATTGCGCCACTGCACTCCAGCCTGGGCAACAGAGCCAGACTCCATCTCAAAAAACAAACAAACAAACAAACAAAAAAAACAAACTCAGTTTAGTTTGTACCCATCCCCACCCTGCTATCCCCACAAAAAGCACTTGAAAAAACCCTCAACCTATAATACAGAAAAAAAAATAGAAACTACAGAACAGCAGAAAAAAAAAATCAATAAAATAAAAACTCAAAGATGAACTATAACTCACAACTAAATGAGAAAAAAGGTTTCCTAATGTCAGACATTCGAAAACAAGGATATATGGTATCCTTGAAGTAAGAAATTCAACTAACATAAAAAATAATTCAAAGATTAAAAAAATTCCTTGAAAGTGAGAAAAAAATTTACAGATTTAATGACAGCACTGTGTTTCAGGAAAAAGAGACAGAAAATGAAATACAATCAATCCCTTATTGTTCAGCCACTAATCTTCAAGGATAAGGAAGGAATACTTCAGGTACCCCGAGCAGATTTAAAAGCAAATCCCTACCAATTATCAGGTTGGCAAAGACCTCCCGTAGCAATAATCAAGAATATTATTTTATAACCAGCCAACATGTCATTCTACTAAGGAAACAGGCAAAGCTCTCAAATACAACCTCTGAATAGAGTATCCAGAAGCCTTTCTAACAAGGCTACCTGATAATGAAAGCCAACCACTACCTGATAATGAAAGCCAACCAGTTAAGAACCGAAGAATGAAGAGACGCCCTGCTAAAAAGCTGGGGAATGAAGAGTGAACACATTTTATATTCCATTTTTTTAAGAACTACAGATCAATTACAAGTTGAGTCACCATAACCTGCATTATCACTGTCTGGGTTCAAAGCCAAGCTGTGTCATTAGGTCTACTCTGTACACCTTGGGTTACTCACTTGCATGGGACTGTTAGAACGACTAAATGAGTTAATACTAGCGAAATACAAATAATAGCGATTACAACAAAAAAATACCTTTAAAAGAAATACTATTGGTGAGGCATGGTGGCTTATGCCTGTAATCCCAGCACTCTCAGGGGCCGAGGCAGGAGGATGCCTGAGCCCAGGGATTTGAGACCAGCCTGGGCAACAGAGCCAGACCTCTAGCTCTACAAAAAACTTAAAAATAGCTACGTGTTGGGGTGTGTGCCTGAAGCAGTCTCATATACTTTGGAGGCTGAGGCAGAAGGATTGCTTGATCCCAGGAGGTTGAGGCTACAGTGAGCCATGATCATGCCACTGCACTGCAGCCTGGGTGGACCCTGTCTCAAAAACAAAACAAAACAAACAAACAAAAAACCACCACCACCCCTCCCTCAAAAATAAATAAATAAATTAATAAAACAATTTAGTGTAGATTCACTGCCATGGCAATGTTAAAGATTATACCCATCAGGTACAATTTCTTTTTACTAACCATGTTGCTCTTCCTAGAATACTCATGATCCTAAGCCTTAATGAAATCTCACCCAGCCTGCTTAGTACAGAAGTTAGACTTACTAGTCCATGGTCCCTTAGTTATTCTCGGAAGCTTTGCCTTTAACTAGAAATAACTATAGTAGGTGATCAATAAGAATAACATGAGAACAAAATACTTATAAGTGATGTTAATTGAATCATAGCTTCCTGTTTTAATTGTCTGAAATACAGAAAGCATTATTTTCTGATAATTATATACATTCTTTCACTTCCATGAGTATTAAGGAATTACTGAATTATTTCTCATTACTAATCTAGTTCAAACTTCCCTTTTTAAAGGACTAGATAAAATAACTGACCCTTTTGCCTTTACATAGTATACCTTCTACTCATTTGATTTCCTCTACCATTTTTTCTTTTCCTCTTTCCTGTCTTCAAGACTGCATATTAAGCCTGTGTAAGACGTACCAGTAATTGAAATGTCAACTACCCTTTAAACATCACCTCTTAAAATACTATATAGTATTCATGACTCACAAGAGTAGTTAGGAGCCAAAATAGTACAAGAAAAATGACTGACATTAGCCAATTAAAAAATCTGTTATTCAAATGGGCATTTTACAAAACTGCAGAATATAAGGTTGAGAAGCTTTTCAGGTCTAGTTGTGCCTTTTCAAACAGTACTGTTTTCCACGGTTCAATGGAGCAAAACTGTTCATACAAACAGAACTGGAAGGGCAAGAGTAAAAGGGCATACAACATGCCAGTCTGAGCTCAGGTTTTCTCAAGCACTGCGATGGGTGGTGCTCAATACCCTTCAGGAGAGTTGGGTCCTCCTCTACATCTCATTTCTAAAAGTCTAGTCTAAAAAAAAATCATTCCTTAAATATGCCATTTCTGCTATGTTTTCCAGAGCCAAAAGCATCACTAATGAAGAGACACTAACATTTAGCCATTAAAGTTAAATTAACCATAATTCCAAAACAGTCACTATATATATTCAATTTTTTTTTTTTTTTTTACCGGAAATGTGTTTCAGAACATCTTAAAGAAAATCCTCCTATTTTTGCAAATAAAAGCCTTAATTTTTCAACTATGTATAATTGCTGAATACTTTGTTCACATTTCTGCTAACTTTAGCAGGTACTCACTTTTTACTTTAAGCTCTAATATTCCATATCCCAGCCTCCTTTCCAGGAAAGCAAGCCATAATCCATTAAATAAACAAAATAGTTTCAAAGATAAAGAAAAATCTCAAATATTACTCCATTTTTCTTTTTCTTTTTTTTTTATTTGAGATGGAGTCTCGCTCTGTCACTCAGGCTAGAGAGCAGTGGTGCAATCTCGGCTCAGTGCAACCTCCGACTCCAGGGTTAAAGCAATTCTCCTATCTCAGCCTCCAGAGTAGCTGGGATTACAGGTATGCGCCACCACACCCAGCTAATTTTTGTACTTTTAGTAGAGATGGGGTTTTGCCATGTTGGCCTGGCTGGTCTCGAACTCCTGACCTCAGGTGGTCTGCCTGCCTTGGCCTCCCAAAGTCTTAGTATTACAGGCATGAGCCACCCCTCCCAGCCATTACTCCACTTTTCTGAAAAGCATAGCTTATAAACAAATCCAAGAAAAATAAAAGTATACAGCACAGAAAAGGCACAAAATGTTGTTTTTTAACCAATAAAAATTTCACGGAGAATCTCACAGAAATTTCACTTCCTCCCTGTTCTATTTATTTATTTATTTATTTTCAACAGCCTATTGACAGCTAAAGAAACTTGAGGGAAGTCCTTGTTCAAAAAGCAGAGTGCTACTATAGTCAATCACTAATCATGGACTGGCTTTAACAGCTTTCAAAGTGAAAAAAAAAAAAGGACATTTCAAGGTGAGGCTGATGATACTCAACATCCAAAAATAACCAACTTCTTTCAAAAAAGGTCTAGTGAGACACCTGCCATATAAGAGTACAGACAAATTCAAAAATAAACTAGATTTGTGGGTCTGGTCTGAATCTTATCTTTAACCGGCATTCTAGGAGACTCTAATACATACCAATTGTTAAGCATTATACGAGACTATAGACTCATTGTAATAAATAATACTAAAATTAATGGAGCCGGCCGGGTGTGGCGGCTCACACCTGTCATCCTAGCCCTTTGGGAGGCCGAGGCAGGCAGATCACTTGAGGTAGGGAGTTTGAAACCAGCCTGGCCAACATGATGAAACCCTGTCTCTACTAAAAATCCAAAAAATTAGGTGGGCATGGTGGTGCATGCCTGTAATCCCAGCGACTTGGGAGGCTGAGGCAGGAGAATCACTTGAACCCGGGAGGCAGAGGTTGCAATGAGCCAAGATCACGTCACTGCAATCCAACCTGGGTGACAGAGCAAGACTCCGTCTCAAAAATAATTAATTAATTAATTAAAATAATGGAGCCATCAGAAGCAAGACCTTCAGAATGGTAACTTGAAAACAAAAGCAGATACTCTCCCCAGTGAAACAAACATTTAAGTGGTTCAAAAAACAAACAAACAAAAAATTTGTCTTTTTTTTTTTTTTGAGACAGGGTCTCACTTTGTTACCCAGGCTGGAGTGCAGTGGCACGACCTCAACTCACTGCAGTCTCCGCCACCCTGGCTCAAGCAATCCCCCTGCCTCATCCTTTAAGTAGCTGAGGACTACATGCACACGCCACCACATGTGGCTAATTTTTTTTGTATTTTTTGTAGAGAAAGGGTTTGGCCATTTTGCCCAGGCTGGTCTCAAACTCCCAGCCTCAAGTGATCCGCCCACCTCTGCCTCCCAAAGTGCTAGCATTACAGGCATAAGCCACTGCGCTCAGCCCAGAAAAAGAATTCTGTTTTGCTTTTGAGATGGGGTCTCACTCCATTGCTCAGGTTGGAGTACAGTGGTGTGCAATCATGGCTCATTGCAGCCTCGACTTCTTGTATTCAGGTGATTCTCCCACCTCCCAAGTACCTGGGACCCCAGGCAGGTGCCATCACACCCAGCTAAATTTTGTGGTTTTTGTAGAAATGGGGTTTCACCACGTTGCCCAGGCTGGTCTGGAACTCCTGGGCTTAAGCAATCCTCCCGTTCTGGCCACCCAAAGTGCTGGGATTAGAGGCATAAACCACCATGCCTGGCCCCCTAGTTTTGTTTTTGTTTTTTGCTTTTTTGTTTTTGTTTTTGAGACGGAGTCTTGCTCTATCGCCTAGGCTGGAGCACAATAGCACGAACTCGGCTCAGTGCAACCTCCGCCTCCCAGGTTCAAGTGATTCTCCTGCCTCGGCTTCCCAAGTAGCTGGGACTATAGGCGCCTGCCACTATGCCCAGCTAATTTTTGTATTTTTAATAGAGACAGGGTTTCACCATGTTGGCCAGGATGGTCTTGATCTCTTGATCTCGTGATCTGCCCACCTTGGCCTCCCAAAGTGCTGGGATTACAGGCGTGAGCCACTGCACCCAGCTTCCTCGCCCCGCCATTTTTAAAAAAATCATTAAAAGGCACACACCAAGTGGAGAATCATTTATTCAAGAAAATCTACTAAATCTCATTAAGGCCTAAGTCTGTGACATTTGATCCACAATTTGCTTTTCTGTCCCTTTTTTCCAACCTTGGTGTGGTGGTAGCTCTACTTCTGGTGGGTGCAGCAAAGAAGATGGGGCTAATACTCCTCTAGTTCTCTATAGTTTAAATCATCTATTTTAAATATGTTCAAGAACTAAGGAAACCACATCTAAAGAAATAAAGTATGACAACTGTGTCTCACAAATTGAGGGTATCATTACGTAGACATTATAAAAAAGAACCAGAGAGAAATTCTGGAATTGAAAAATACAGTGGCAGAAATAAATTAACAAAGGGGGTGCTCCATAGCAGATTTGAGTAGGTAAAAGAATCAGTAAGCTTGAAGACAGGTCAAGTGAGATTACATCGTCTGAAAAAAAAGTATAAAGAGAAGTGAACAGACTTGGAGACCTGTAGGAAACCATCAAGTGTAACAACTTACATGTTAATGAAAATTTCAGAAGGAGAAGAGAAAGAGAGCATAAAGAATATCTAGAGAAATAATGGGTGAAAACTTCCAGACTTGATGAAAAGGTTATATCATGGAAAAGCAACTATATGAAAACTGGACTGGCAATATTTACATCAAATAAAGTCAACTTTAAAACAAAAGTTACTAGACATAAAAAGGAACATTTTATCACAATAAAAAGAATAGTCCATCAGTATACTATAACAATTATCAACACATACATATCTACCCCAAATTCACAACATACATGAAACAAAAACAGAAAGAAACTGAAGGGAGAAATAGACAATAGTTGTAGACTACAATACTCCACTCTCAAAAACGGATTAAAACTAGGCAAAAGATGAACAATGAAACAGAAGATCTGAACACAATAAACTAACACACATCTATAAAACACTCACTCCACTCAGAAACAGCAAAATATATACTCTTCTTAAGTACACATAAACTATTTTCCTGGGTTACTCATATGGAGGGGCCATAAAACAAGTCTCATTAAGTTGAAAGGGACTGAAATCATACAAAGTATGGCCTCTACTCATTATGGAATAAATTTAGAAAAAAATAAAATTTTGATGTTCACAAATACATGGAAATTTAGCAACACACTCCTAAGTAATCAAACAAGTCAAAGAAGAAATCACAAGTTAGAAAATAATTTGAGACAACCAAAAAACAAGAACACAACATAGCAAAACTTATTGAATTAAAGCAGTGCTTGAAAAGAAATTTAATATCTTTAAATGTTAAAAAATAAATATCTCAGATAACCTAATCTTCCACCTTAAGATACTAGAAAAACAGCAAAGTAAACCTAAAGCAAGCAGAAGGAAAAAATAATATAGAGCAAAAATTAATGAAAAAGAAAAACAGAAAAATCAATGAAACCAAAAGCTGGTTCTATTTGATAAGGTCAACAAAATTGACAAACCTTTTGCTATACTAGCCAAGAAAAAAAAAAAACTCAAAATACTAAAAATCAGAAAGGAATGAGGAGATATTACTATGGACCTTTTAGAAATATAAAGGAAAAGGGAATACAAACTGTATGCCAACAAACTAGATACCACAGATAAAACAGATAAACTCTAGAAAGACAATAACTCCCAAACTGAATCAAGAAGAAAAAGAGAATCAGGGAGGGCCCTGTGCTGTGGCTCATGCCTGTAATCCCAGCAAGATGTGAGGCGGAGGCAGGAGGATTGCTTGAGCCCAGGAGTTTGAGACTAGTCTGGGCAACACAGGGAGGCCCCATCTCTACAAAAAATTTAAAAATTAGCCAGGCATGATGGCAAGTGCCTAGAAGGATTGCTTGAGCCTAGGAGGGTGAGGCTCCAGTGAGCCAAGCCATGCTCAAGCTGCTGGACTGTAGCCAGGGTGAAAGAGGTAGGCCCTGCACCACCACCACCCCAAAAGAAAGAGAAGAAAAGAAAATCTGAATAGATCTCTCACAAGAATTTTTAAGCTTCACATAAAGAGAAAGATGGCTTTAATGGTGAATTCTACCATACATTTAAATAATTAATATCAATTATTTACAAATTCTTCCCAAGAAATAGAGAGGAAGGCACACACACAAACTTATTTTGTAAAGCCAGTATTACCCACCCCACATAAAAAACCAGATAATGACACTGTAAGGAAACTACAGGCCAATATCTCTGATGAATAGACACACAAATCCAAAAACATACTAGGCTAATGAAATCTAGCAACATACAACACAAAGAAGGACTATACACCACAACCAAGTGGGATTTATCCCAGGAATAAAATTGCTTATTTGCAAATCAACTTTGTTCTTTGCGCTCCTTATGTACAAGGATCATAATTTATCTTTAGATCCTCAGCCACTTGCCAATAACAAATGTATGTTATTCTCTTCATGAATGGCTCATCTGTCCCGACCCCATTCTTTACTTCCTTAAACTGCTCTAATTTTTCATCATGTCAATTTTATCTGGCATTACATGTTTATTTATTCCCTGATATATCCATGGTGCGTTAGGGACAAACCGACATTTTGATAGGTCTTAAATATTTGCTTAATGATAGCAACTACATAAATTCCAAACATTCTATATCAATTTCTAAATTGCAAAACATTACTTACCTAAGTTCTTCAGGTTTTGTAGCACATGCTAACAGAAGAAAAAAGATAACACCTCATTAGTTTCATCTTACATGATAAACTGCTGCACTATTCAAAGCAAAACTTGAATTGCTTTATAAGCCATGTTTCACAACCACACATTTCTTTCTTTGAGAAAGGGTCTTCATGTTTTGTAGAGACAGGGGTGGGTCTCACTACTGTTGCCCAGGCTGGTCTCGAACTCCTGAGAGTTGAGCTTGTGGGCTCAAGCAATTCTCTCACGCTGGCCTCCCAAAGTGCTGGGATTAATGGTGTGAGCCACCACATTTGGCCCCAACCATAAATCTAAAAATCTTCAATTCACCAAAGTGTCTTGGGGTTCACACCATCAAGTCAACAATGGCAATTATTTTCATTTTTCAAATAAAGCAACAGAATGCATATATATCTCCACCTTTTAAACAGAACCGATCTGTAAGCCTCCAGAGTGAGCTGACAGATTATGAATTATCATCAGTGGAAACCAAGAGGAAACTTAGGGTTTTAAAATCATCACAATTCATTTATAGCTGTATACTTAATTTATAGCCACACCAAAACTTATGAGTATAAATCATTTTTATAAAAAAGTCAATACTGCCAAACATCAGATCATTACAGTTGTTTTTGGACAACTCGTGATGACTCTGACAGTGGAAATACTTAAAATTAAATTTGCATTTTAATGCAAATTCAGTTTAAAACCAAACACAAGGTTTAATTTATTTGTCAAGGTAAACAATGCTTTTTCTTATATAATCGATCTTAATCAGCAAGTAACAATTATGAATTAGGAAATGTCTATGTGTAACAATGATGAATATATTTTAAAATAGTATTTAATAGAATCCTTAATATTATAATACAATATGAAATAAATTTTACTTAAAAAAATTCATCACAAGACAATGTTTTGGCCAGGCATGCCTGTAATCCTTTTAGGATTGGGGAGGCCAAGGTGGGCAGATCACTTGAGGTCAGGAGTTCAAGACCAGCCTGGCCAACATGGCAAAACTCCGTCTATACTAAAAATACAAGAATGAGCCAGGAGTGGTGGCACATGCCTGTAACCCCAGCTACTCAGGAGGCTGAGGCATGAGAATCACTTGAATCTGGGAGGTGGAGGTTGCAGTGACCTGAGATCACACCACTGCACTCCAACCTAAGCGACAGAGTGAGACTATCTCAAAATAAATAAATGAATAAAAATAATATTTAAAAAAATTCCTAAGGGGATTAAAGGATGTTTTAGAATGAGATCTATAAGTCAAAAAGGGAGAGAATATGTTGCTCTACAGAAACACAGTTTTGTATACAAAAACTGAACACAACCTCAGACTATCATTTGAATTGGGCTTAATATAAAGTTTAATCTCTGCTAACAATACAGGCAATTTTTCTCTATGTATCCCATGAAATTGATTCTGCCAGGAAAGTACTTTAGTTGACTGGAACAGACCTGAAGAGGAGATTGACGTAACTTCCTCTTATGGAAACAACACCAGCACATAATTAACTGTCAAGGAAAAATAATCCTTTGAAAGAGGTGTGCACTTCACCTTTCATTTGTAGAGTTCGTCTAGAATATCGTTTGCTGGGCCTTCTTTCAAAGGATGTTGATCTTCTTGCTTTATTGGTTTTTGTGGTCTGATACTCTGTTTTCCCACTAAATGAGGCATAACAGAAGGGACATTTTAGGTCTACAGCAATAAAGCACACACAAATAAGACAGTCTACATTCAGGTTCTCCTGAAAAGAATCATCCTAAACTTCATCCCACAGGAGCAACTACTAATAGTCTTGATCTCTCTCTTTACCATATCATTCTTTCACTCTTTAGGCTTTTGTGAACTATGCAACAGATTATGTTGGTTTTATTTTTCTTGTATGTATGCATATCACCTAAGTACACATTAAATAAGTTTGGAATATTTGTCCTTTTATGGAAACTCCCTCTCTTTCCCATCTACATTCCTCAGTGCAAAGTGTGTAATTAAAAGAATATTTTCAGTTACTTTTTCTAATTGTGATACACACTTTTCAGTGTAATTTTCCAGAAATGTTTTTTAAGACTAATGTCTTATTCTCCTTGACTTCCATTTAAATTCTGTTCAGAAAATGCCTCCTTATTTTAACATAAGTAGAACAGAATACTACTTCTATTAACTCCACACAATCAACTTGCCACATTATTGGAATAATCCATTCCTTCTGTAACTGATTTCCATGGCATGCAGAACACTCACAACCAATAATCCACTCTCCAGTAAACCAAAACATTTCTAACTCATGACAACAAACAAGGAGTCATGAGAATAATGAACTTCAGGCTTATAAAGGACCACAAATGTTATCCAGACTAATATCTCATTCAGTGCAAGAAACCCTTTTCTATATGGTATCCAGTGTTGGGTGAAGAGTCCATAAGACTCTTGTTAAATAGATAAATTGGGAGTGGGTTAATATATAAAATAAACATCCAGAGGGATATAAAAGCCATTATACAATTACTGTTTTCCCATCTAATCGAGAAATTATAACCAATAACAATACCACTTTTTCTATTTCATTTTGGTCAATGGAAGACGCTGGCAAACCACTTTATTCCTCTCTACCTAATCTGTAAAAATGAAAAGGTTGGCCTAAATTTTTTGGACTGTATGCAATGAAAGATAGATAAAACAGCTATTAAAATTAACCTATATCTAAATCGTGATCCTAGTCGAATAAATCCTGATCGATGAGCACTCTTTTGGACAGGGCCTCGAAGGCGGAAGAAGGCATGATGCTCCACAGCACATTTCCATAAATGTTTGCATGCTTTCGGATGATCCAGTCTAAAGACAAATGTATGCTCCTGTTCTTTGCCCTGAAAAAGAAGAGATATATAAAAGGATGATTACTAGTTCAAACAGTCCTATCTCCTATTTCTGAGCTACAAACACATCCATGAATAAAGGATCTAGTGTGCTCCCTGAAATTCAGACACTCTTTACCGTATCGACATAATAAGGGCAGAGTTGAAATCAAGTTGTTCATTTTCTCAGCCAATACAAAATTATTCCTAAGAGTTATTCCCCTCTACTTACATGATCTCATTTGTCAGAGAGACTTGAGATTTCATCTGCCATTATTTGGGATAACTGTATAATTATAATTTGAGGGATCATATGAGATCTGGCAGTATATATCGACAGCCCTAAAAATGCTCACATTTTTGTCCTAGTAACCACACTACCAGGAGTCTAATTATAATAGTTAACATTCACATAGAAATTTTTCTAAGGATTTCACATAAATTATCTCAATAAGTAGATACTATCATTAGCCCCATTTCATAGATGAGGAAACTGGGGCTCAAAGAAATTAAGCCCAAAGTCACAAAGCTATTAAGAAAGAAAACCAGAAATGAACTTAACCATTAGCCTTGCTCCAGAATCTACACGCACCTCTAACACCTAAGTCATACTGCCTCTTTAGGGAAAATTATTTCCTAAACATCAAAAGTTATATATGAAGATATATATTTCCTCAGTCTCATTTATAATAGTAAAACTTGGCACAAACCCTAAACGTCCAAAAAAAGAGAAATGGTCAACTAAATAGCAGCATATGTAAAAAATTATACAGAGGGGTAAGTGAATAAATGATGAATGAATGAATGTGCTATTGTTTATTCATATTACACAATACCATATATATGTTAGATCTACATATGTACACATTTAGATAAAACAGGCAAGCTGCAAATATACATAATTATGCAAGTTTTTAACAATTCTAAGATGTGTTAATATTTGGAAAAAGTTACAAAATATATATGAGAATAATACCCTCCAAAAATAGTGACCAGGTACCAGAAGAAAGGAGGTAGGTAGTCAGGGGGTTAGACTTTAGTTGGTATTATTTATTCATGTACATAATTGTATTTATCTGTTTCTAAAAGAGATCTAAAGCCCAATGTAAAAAATGTTAAATCTAGATCCTAAATAAGATGGTTATCTATTTTATAATTTTTGGTACTTTTCAGGTTATTTAAAGATACTATTAAGACAGTAAAGATGGATACGCTGATTACCCTGATTTGATAATTACACATTGTATACATGTATCAAAACATCACTCTGTATACAATAAATATGTACAATTATTACATGTCATCTAAAAATAAAAGTAGTGGAAAAAGGGTAAGCCAAGGAGCAGACGATATTGCAACACTAATACCTGACAAAGAACTAATATCCAGAACATATAATTTTTTCAATGAATACAAGGCACATTACCTAATAGAAAAATGAGCAAAAGATTTGAGTAGGCATTTCATAAAAGTAAGTAAGTACTAAACCAGAGTCATCATTAGGAGAACACAAACTAAAACCACATTCTACTCCACAAGAATGGCTAAAATGAGAGAGACAGGATTCCGGAAAAAAAAAAAAACCACCAATAACATTGCTGGTGGGAGTATACCCTCGTATTAAATACTTTGGAAAGAGGTTTGGCTAAATACACACACACACCTTAGTGTCCACAGCAGCACTCTTTTTTTGTTTTTTAACTTTTATTTTTGGTTTAGGGTACAAGAGGTTTGTTACACAGGTAAACACGTGTCATGGTGGTTTGCTGTACATGTTATTTCATCACCCAGGTATTAAGCCCAGTTATCTCTCAGTTCTACTCTTCTCCCTCCTCCCACCCTCCCTACTCAAGTAGACCCCAGTGTCTGTTCTTGCCTTCTTTGTGTCCATAATTTCTTATCATTTAGCTCCAACTTGTAACTAAGAACATGTAGTATTTGGTTTTCTGTTCTTGCATTACTTTGCTAAGGATAATATCCTCCAGCTCCATCCATGTTCCTGCAAAAAACATCTCATTCTTTTTTATGGCTGCATGATATTCCATTGTGTGTTTAAAATAGGAAAAGTACGGCAGTGAAATTACCGAGGAGAGGAAAATGAAAGAACTGGATTTAAAAAAAAATCTTTTCTTCTCCAAGAAAACACCAAATGGCGGATGATGCCGGTGCAACGGGGGGACCCGGAGGCCCTGGTGGCCCTGGGATGGGGAATCACTGTGGCTTCCGTGGAGGTTTCAGCAGTGGCATCCGGGGCCCGGGCCAAGGCCACGGAGCTCACGCAGGCAAGGCCGAGGATAAGGAGTAGATGCCCTTCACCAAGCTGGGCCGCTTGGTCAAGGACATGAAGATCAAGTCCCTGGAGGAGATCTACCTCTTCTCCCTGCCCATTAAAGAATCTGAGATCACTGACTTTTTCTTGGGGGCCTCCCTCAAAGATGAGGTTTTGAAGATTATGCCGGTGCAGAAGCAGACCCGTGCTGGCCAGCGCACCAGGTTCAAGGAGTTTGTTGCTATCAGGGACTACAATGGCCACGTCGGTCTGGGTGTTAAGTGCTCCAAGGAGGTGGCCACCACCATCCGTGGGACCATCATCCTGGCCAAACTCTCCATTGTCCCCGTGCGCAGAGGCTACTGGGAGAACAAGATGGGCAAGCCCCACACTGTCCCTTACAAGGTGACAGGCTCTGTGCTGGTGCGCCTCATCCCTGCACCCAGGGGCACTGGCATCATCTCAGTGCCCTGTGCCCAAGAAGCTGCCTATGATGGCTGGTATTGATGACTGCTACACCTCAGCCCAGGGCTGCACCGCCACCCTGGGCAACTTCGCCAAGGCCACCTTTGATGCCATCTCTAAGACCTACAGCTACCTGACCCCTGACCTCTGGAAGGAGACTGTGTTTACCAAGTCTCCCTATTGGGAATTCACTGACCACCTTGCCAAGGCCCACACCAGAGTCTCCGTGCAGCAGACCCAGGCTCCAGCTGTGGCTACAACATAGGGTTTTTATACAAGAAAAATAAAGTGAATTAAGCCTTAAAAAAAAAATCTTTTCATTATAAAAATGTTTAAACATACAGAAAAACTGAATATCCATATACATAGTGTCTAGATTCAACAACTGTTAATATTTTGCTGAAATTGCTTTTATCTATATCTGTATGCATATGTTAAAATGTATTAATTTGCATAAAGTAAAATTCTTCTTGCCTTTTCTAAAGTATCATATAAATGGAATCATTCAATACATAATTTTTTTAATCTGGCTTCTTGCATTAAGATGTGCATTAATACATGCATGTGACTTGCATCCATGCATGTATCAATGAAGAACCACACTGTAACTGATACAAAGGTAATCTTTAATTCAAAAGGCTTTATTATTAATATTATTAGGTAGATCTTTTTGATCAGTTAATAAATAGAGATAAAGTTGGTTTGCCACAGTGGCCTACTCCTATAATCTCAACATGTTGAGAAGCCAAGATGGGAGGATTACTTAAGGCCAGAGTTTGAGAGCAACCTTGGCAACATACTGAGATCCCTGCCTCTACAAATAAATGAAAAAATTAGCCAGGCGTGGTGGCATGTGCCTGCAGTCCCAGCTACTCAGGAGGCTGAAGTGGGAGGATCACTTGAACCTAGAAGGTCAAGGTTGCAGTGAGCTATGATAGTGCCACTGCACTCCAGCCTGGGTGACTGAGAGAGACCCTGTCTTCAAAAAAATTAAAAAAAAAAAAGTCACTTAAATGTAATTTTTTATGTACCTCAGATATATTATCAATGAAGAAACAAGAAGAGACTTTTGTATTATTTTTCATCCTAAGGGCAGAAAACCATATTTTTAGGATGGTATGACCATACTGTTTCCATTCTGTGGCTCTATAAAACAATGAGATACATTCCCTCTTTTTGGGAAATAAGTTACCACATAATACAGTCACTGTCAAACAAGTAATATAATTTCATTCCTACCTGATCATCATCTTCTACAACCACCAAGGTTAATTTATTCTTCTTAAAATCCAATCTGGTTATCTTTGGCCTATAATATAATAAGAGAATAAAAGCCAAATTACAAATAAATGTTCTCTAAATATGAAAAAAATTGTTTTTATTTCATATACATTTAACCATCTAACTCCTGCATTAAAAATTGACAGTAGGGTAAGAGTAATTTGCAATACCTATCAAAAGACAGGAAACAGAAAAACACAGTACATATTTCAAAAACAACATCTCTGACAAAATTGAGGCTGCACGTATCAGACTTTAAAAATATTAAGGAAAAAGAAACCAAGAAATCTATGTATTTGATAGGTCTCAATTATGGTGTAAGAGATTCTTTAAGTCTAGGTAAAATTGTTTCAGTGTTAAAGCAGAGAAGTAACACAGGAATGAACATAAAGCTTCCAAAAAAAGCCACAAAGAAAAACACTGATGACAGTTTCCAGCTCTTTTCTTTTTGTTTGCTTCAGATAGGTTCTCACTCCATCGCACAGGGTGGACTCCGTTGCACAGGGTGGAGTACAGTAGTGTGTTCATAGATCACTGCAGCTGTGAACTCCTAGGCTCCAGTAATCCTCCTGCCTCAGCCTTACTCCCACACCACACCAGGCTAATTTTTGTATTCTTTGTAGAGACAGCATCTCGCTACGTTGCCCAGGCTGGTCTCAAATTCCTGGGCTCAAGTGATCCTCCCACCCTGGTCTCCCAAAGTGCTGGAAGTCTTCTCACAGATGTGAGTCACTGCAACCAGCCTCAACTCTGTTTTCAAGAGGAATTTTGTTTTGAGGAAATACATCTTAATTTTTTTAACCTCGCTTTATGGCCCACTTTCCAACTGTATCTTCCTACTTGTAAATTCCAAACCACATTTGAACTCTGTATTTCCATGAACTGTGGATATTGAAACAATGTGACACTCACTCTCACTGACCAATCTTTAAATATAACATATAAAATAGATGTAAAACATAACTTCTTTACAAGAGCTTTACTAAAAAAATAATAATAAATAAACAATAGCAGGAGAAGGAAAGCAAACAGAATCTCGCTTTGTCACCCAGGCTGGAGCGCAGTGGTGTGATCTCGGCTCACTACAACCTCCACCTCCCAGGTTCAAGCAATTCTCCTGCCTCAGCCTTCAGAGTAGCTGGGATTACAGGCATGTGCCACCATGCCATGCCTGGCTAATCTTTGTATTTTTAGTAGAGACAGGGTTTCACCATGTTGGCCAGGCTGGTCTCAAACTCCTGACCTCAAGTGAGTCCCTGCCTTGGCGGGGATTACAGGAGTGAGCCACCTGGCCTGCCCTAAGTAGTCTTCTAAGTGCTTTACAAGTATTAATTAACTCTCAAGACAACCTTATGAAAAGGTACAAAAGGTGCTTTCTTTATCTCTCTGCCTAAAGCATTCTTAGGCCTGGAAGCAAGTTCCATTTGCCCACAGGACAAGCTAGAGGCATGAGGCGATTTAACACCCAAGAAATGAGAAGATTATTGCCTGTGGTTCCTCACCCATCAAGGGACAACTGTAAAGGTGTTCAACTGAAGTCTCTCAGAGTCCCTAGCAAGAACACCCAGATGCAAAACTAAATGAAATACTACCTTCAATTTTTTGAGGGAAATAATTTTCAACCTAAAATTCAATTCTCAGCCTAATTATCAAGAAAGAATAAAAGACAAAAAATCATTTTAAGGCATTTAAGGATTCAAACAAATTACTTTTCTTAGGCAGTTACTTCCTTTACTTAGGCAGTTGGCGGGGGTGGAGGGGATGAAGAAAAAGGAAATCATGGGAGGACCACACAGGATCCTAGCTGAGAACACGGGAAAGGGAAGTCTCAAGATAAAAAATGGAGAGCAACCTGAGCAGCAAACAGTTCCAAGGGGAACAGAAGAACCATTTAATGCAACCCTTGATAAAAAAAGCTTGAGGAGAAGACAAAGGCAGGTAATTTAAAGGGATGTGTGGGGTATGTGAGATAGGGAAGACAAAAGCTCTAGAACAAAAACAAAAAGCTAAACAGAAAGGAAATGTAATACAGTTGTGAGTTCCAGGACTTCAGAGCTGATCAAGAAAAAGTACTGCATAAGAGGCTTTATTGAGCAGTGTTTGGAAAGGGTTGCATGATAGGGGTGGTCCTTCACAGCAGGTGACCTTCCAGAGACAGCAGCTGCAAGGCTACCAGCAGATGGGGAAGAGGGCAAGGAAACTCAGTCAAGAGGGGAATCTGAGAGGGGGCCTAAGTGCCTAGGGGATGGCATTCAGCAGTTAAGTGTGAGGGATCGGAGTCAGAGAACTCAGAAAGGCAGCCATGGTTTTGGGGTCCTTTAACCTACAGCGCTTGCCTTATCTATGGCCAGCAGATGTCAGGGTGCAGTTTCATGGGCAATATAAAGCAGAAATGGCTAAAAATAGACTTAGTGGGCTATGTTTAAAATAACTGGATGTGCCAGAATTTGAGTTCGATACCAAAGGTCTTTGCGCCAATAGTCCCTGTCTAGTGTACACAAGTATACACCTAAGCTCTGTACTAGTTCTGAGAGACACATCTTATTGTAAACACAACTCTGATTCTCAGCTTTTAGAATACCAGACAAAACCTGGTGGACTCAATTATGGCCAAGAAATACAAGTAAAATCTATCCTTGATGTAAAAGTAAAACGTAAATGTAATTTACAGGTATGAACAATAAAAGCTGGAACAGTATAAGGAGTATAGCTTAGAGAAGGGATAAAAATATTAACATCTTCTTCTTACACAATAGGGAGTAAAGGGATTGTGGAATAATAAATATTAAAAGCATAACTACATGAAGGGAGAAAGTGTCCATGTGAACATCTGATACATATAAAAACATAAATATTTATATCAAGATATATATTGTGGTATACTTTGAAACTAATGGGAAATACAGCTAGAAGAATTTTAATAATTGCCTCTGGAGAGTGGGAAAAATGACGCGTAGTAGTGTGATAGGAGACAGCTGCTTTCACTGACAAGTTTTTCAAAACTATTTGATTTCCAAACTCTAGTTTATGTATTAAATAAATGGTTTTACTCATTAAAAACCAAAACAATAGTAAGTATCTTCGACAATAACTCTTGCTTACCAAAAAAATAAGCCAATTTTGGTATCTCCTTCAAAAACAAGGACTCCTGTTGGTGTTAGTCCCAAACTATAGTCATTCCCATCTCTAGCCTAATTTAAGGGGAGAAAAATGTGTTAACTTTATTTGTACAAAACAGGTTTCACATTTTGACATCTTTTAAATTTTATTTTTGTATTGAATTGTATTAATTATATACAGGCTAATATTAATATATGAGATGTTTTCAACAATTAGAGTATCCGTAATAACATTCTCAGAAAAATTTATGCATATATTTTTATTTCTAGTCATGGAAACACTAGAGTTTTAGAGTGTACCTTCACTGAAAGTGGGTAGTTACACTCCCACTACAAACAAAGCTGTTTCCACATTCTTCCCATATTGTACTTACCACTTAAATCATGTATTTTGGAAAGGACTGCCGATATGGTTTGGCTCTGTGTCTACACCCAAAACTTGTGTCAAATTGTAATCCCCAGTATCGGAATAGGGGTCTGGTAGGAGGTGACTGAATCATGGAGACAGACTTCCACCTTGCTGTTCTCATGAGTGAATGAGTTCTCATGAGATCTGGTTGTCTGAAGGTGTGTAGCACCTCCCTCTTTGCTCTCTCTCTCTCTCCTGCCAGCCATGTAAAGATGCACCTGTCTGCCCTTCACGTTCCCCCATGATTGTAAGTTTCCTGAGGCCTCCTGAGAGGCAGAAGCCTGTACAGCCTACAAAACCATGAGCCAATTAAACCTCTTTATAAATTTATGTCTTTATAGCAGTGTGAGAACGAACTAATACAACTGCCTTTCTGGAAAACTGTTACTAGTTAAACTAGAAATAAATGACTACAAAGCTGTTCTAAAGTTTATCAAAGTCCTTAAGCTATAAATCTTCAACTTTGCATACTGAATTATTTTAACAGAGCCTACTCAGTGTTAGTCATATAATAGGAAGTAAAAAGGGTAACACATGGCTCAAAAGCTTAAAACAATTTTTTATAACAAAAAATAAATAAATAAACAGCTTAAAAGGACCAAGTACCTTGTTCGGGATTTTGGCTGCTTCTCTTCTTTCTTATAATGAACCTTTCTGTGACATTCTAGTCATTTGGTATTTAATCTCAAACTTTTTAACCATACATCCAAAGTACCCAGTGCTAGCTTATGCAAACTCCATGCCCTTCCTCATATTGAAAAATGCCACAGTCATTGTGAACCTCCAAAGAATAAATTTTTTAAAAAGCATCATGGTACAATGCTTACCTTGACCACATGCATATCAACCCCATACATTTCTAGCCATTTGGCTTTATTCAGATAATTGGTTTCAGCCTGTGCTGGTGTTTGACCTCTGAAATTTAAAACAATGATTTTTAAAGTAACAATAAATATGAAATAAATTCTATACCAATGATAGAAATAGAGGAAAATGAATATGAAATAACTGTTGTGGTGATTTTAAAGAAAGTATGGTCAAATGCCAGATACCTGTATTCCTTCCATTTCTCAAAAATAGCCAGTTCCATCTCTTCAGTCTGAATAGGCACGAACCTGAACTCAGAGACAAGTTCAGGACTATGCTCAGCAAGATCATAGTCACCAAGTTCAGCTATAAACATAAGTTTCAAAAGTTATATGTATTTCCTGCTAAATCTTTCAAAAACCATTTCATTAATGAAAACTGCTAAGATTAGATTCTTAGGAATTTCTTGCAAAAATTCATAATACTCAGACAAGTCTCCAAAAGTAAATCTAGCCTATCAGTCATACACATATATCTCATATTTATTGTTGGCAGTGTATTTTTAATTACATATCTTTCTCTTAATGTATTCACACCTCAGTGCTTAGCCTTTGAAAACTGCTTTCTAGACTTCCATAAAGAAATACCTCTGACCTCACAGTGAACAACTGAAAAAATTTAGTAATCGTTAAAAGACAATTAACTGGGATCTATTAAGAATATTACTAAGGCTGGGTATAGTGGTTCATGCTTATAGTCACAGTACTTTGGGGGCTGAGGTGGGAAGATCGTTTCAGGCCAGCCTAGACAACAGAGCAAGACCTTGTCTCTTAAAAAAAAAAAGTACAAAAATTAGCCAGGCATGATGGCCTGTAGACCCAGGTACTCAGGTGGAAGATTGTTTGAGCCCAGTTGTTCAAGGCTTCAGAGAGCTACGATCATGCAATTGCACTCTAGCTTGGGGAAAAGAGTGAGACCCTATCTGAAAAAAAACAAAACAAAAGAATATACTGATTACACAGAATATGACCCCACATACCAATCTAAATATAGTCCCTGTCTTCCAAAATTTTAAAATTATTAATCCTAAAGAAATAACTGAAAGGAACTTAAAAAAATCGGGGGTAGGAAGCAGCAGGGAAAAATCTGAACAATGCACAAACATGTATATACTCATCTGTGGCTATTTCTGAACAAAATGTAGGTTTGGAGTGAAAGAACTGCTAAGCTATATGGCTTCAGCAACAATTTACTCATATATAACTGCATTTCTTTTAAGGAAAAAGTTCGCTGAAGGCCCAATCATAACATTCACAGACTTATCAGGTAGACTATGACGTTTCAACACTTTAGGTGAAAAGGGAACAATTACATGAAAGAGAAGAAAAAGAAGGCAATGTTCTAAAACAAGTAAAAGTCAGAGTTAGACACTGATACAAGTTTATACAAAAACAGTGTTGTTTCTTTGCTTGTTCATAATCAGAATCTTCTTTAACTAAAAACACACAAAAAAGGATTATACTTGAGTCTTAACAGTCAACATAAGAATTGCTTACCTTGCAGATTATAAGCTGCCAACTGCACTGCTGTATCAAAGGGACAGTCTAATCTGAGACCGAAACACAAGTTTGTTAGACAAGTTGATTTCATAACCTTCATTTTAAGATAAATGAAAATACATGTTTTATGTTGACCACTTCTTTTTCACAACCATAAACTTACTTTCAAAATAATTTTCAACCACCCATGAAAATGTGCATTTATCCTTAAATAACTAATACTCACTTTCCACTGAGAATATCTTGTTTTAACTGAAGAACAAATAAATACCTAAGAAAAATAAAAGGCACAAATTTAACCCAACAGCACAGTCTACTGTGAAAAAAAATCTTACCCTTCTAATTTGAGAAGTATTATTTTATTAAAAATTATTTCTGTTAATGTAAAGATGTACATAGTTTGGGGATACATGAAATAATCGAACACATTCATATAATTTGTAAGGATCAGGTTAGTATATGTGGAGTATCCATCACCTTAAATATTTGTCTCTTCTTTATGCTAGAAATATTTGAATTCTTTTCTTCTAGCTATTCTGAAATGTCAAATACATAATTGTAAACTATAATTACCCTACTGATCTAACACTAGTTCTTAGAAGTATTCTTAATTACAAGCTTGGCACAGTGGCTTACACCTATAATCCCAGCACTTTGGGAGGGCAAGGCAGGTGGATCACTTGAGGCTAGGAGTTCAAGACCAGCCTGGCCAACATGGCGAAATCCCGTCTCCACTAAAATACACAAATTGGCTGGGGGTGGGAGCACGTGCCTGTAATCCCAGCTACTTGGGAGGCTGAGGCATGGTAACTGCTTGAACCTGGGGGAACAGAGGTTGTGGTGAACTGAGAACATGCCATTGCACTCCAGCCTGGATGACAGAATGAGACATGTACTTCTTATGTGAAGGGATACAGGCATGGATATAATTACAGATGATAGCTACAATCTCATTGTCAAGGTGTTCTAGAGGAAATCCTTCTAAAGGAACTCAAAAGCTCAACTTTTTCATTTAATAAATAGTATGTGTATATGGAGTGATGAATTTACAATAAAGACTATGAATAAACACAAAAGAGGCAGGATAAAATTAAAATAAGTATATATAACATAAGGTTTATTCAAAACTATTCAAACCAATCAGAATCTAATGTTTTTCATTAATCAATGGCATTTCAATGAGTAAAGAAAGTCGAGAACCAATCTGAATAAACTCCCTGAGGCCAAAGATAGATTACTTTCAACATCAATAAATATAATATTGCAATGTATTGAAACATGTCAATCTTGTTAACATTCCCGAGTTGAGAGTGATACTTAAAAAAAAAAAAAAAAAAAAAAAAAAAAAAAAAAACCACATCCCAGAATAAAATTCTATTATCTGAGGTCCTGTTACCAGGGGACAGGAATCCATTTTATTAGCTGGCTATAAACTGGAAACAATATACAGACAATCTTTCAAAACTATCAAAATACCCCTGGCACAATTCTAAATAGTGTTCTTACCGGGTTAGCTCCTCACGAAGATTATTTGGTTCTGACGAATAAAACTTAACTCGAAGATGCAGACAATAGGGTGAACCAACTGTCATTTAAAAAAAAAAAAAAGGTTTTAATAAAAGAAACTAAATAATACTTTTCAGCCAGAAAATTGGTCAAAAATCTATTGAAGTGAGACAAAAGATCAGGTTTTGATGGCATTATTTCAGGTTAGATCGATCATAGGCTTAAACATGATGCTAAAAGATCAATTACAATTTTTTAAATGTACCATGTCATCATATAGTATATTACTATAATCTCTCATCCCAATAGACAGCTCTAGATTAATTCTAACAATTCAGAGCCAAATGCATCAAATAAAAGTCTTGACTGTGCAATCTAACAGCCCTGAAAACCTGCTACACTGAAGAATACGTATTTAACTGCTCATGGTGAAATCTTCCCACACAAATACACTTCAGCAAGTTCACTAACTTCCATAATCTCAGTGGTCTTATAATTTTGAGACAAGAGTTGAGATGCCCTAATAAGTCTGATAAAAAGTCAAGCTGGGGCCGGGCGCGGTGGCTCACGCCTGTAATCCCCGCACTTTGAGAGGCCGAGGCAGGCAGGTCAGGAGATCGAGACCATCCTGGCTAACAGGGTGAAACCCCATCTCTACTAAAAATACAAAAACTTAGCCGGGAACGGTGGCGGGCGCCTGTAGTCCCAGCTACTCAGAAGGCTGAGCCAGGAGAATGGCGTGAACCCGAGAGATGGAGCTTGCAGTGAGCCGAGATCGCGACACCGCACTCCAGCCTGGGTGACAGAGCAAGATCCATCTCAAAAAAAAAAAAAAAAAAAAAAAAAAAGTCAAGTTGGATAATGAATAAACAATGGTATTCTCTCTCTGAATGACACTAACATTTTATGTGAATTGTTTCATTTTTCTTAATTTTAAAATACTATATAACAAAGTCTCAAAATATTTTCAATACTAGGGCAGATGCCAAACAGGAAAATTCCAACACAAATAATTAGCAAATAAACGTTAAGCATTTCGGGCAAAGCCAACCCCATTTGCATGCTGCAAGGTTTTCTCCTAGAAAGTTAAACCCCAATGCAGCCTATATAACTTGGGGAGTAGCTCAGTTTATCAGAATAAAATGATTTCTAGAAAATGGAAATGCTAAAAAAATTCATCTTAAATTCATCTTAAAAAACATGATTTCTTATATCCTATCAGAAATCAGAATTTCTAATATATTATATTTCCTCTTCCCCCCACAAATAATTTTTTCAGCACTTACTTTTTACTTGCTTTTTGATGCTTTTTGTACCATCCAACCAATGCTGAAAAACAAAAACAAAAATTTAGTTAAGCAGATGATAGAACTTTAAAATTTGAATTACTAAAAGTTACTTTTCATTGTGCCTACAGTGATAACAAGGAAATACTTCACAAGAGAAAAACCAAACTGAATGAGAAAAGAGGTGAAAGGGAAGAGTGGCCAATATCCGCAGCAAGCTTATGACATACGTGAACAAAAACGACATAAAACCTGACAGAACTTTTAAGTTCTGGGATACATGTGCAGAATGTGCAGGTTTGCTAACTAAGTATACACGTGCCATGGTGGTTTGCTGCACCCATCAACACGTCACCTACATTAGGTATTTCTCCTAATGCTATCCCTCCCCTAGTCCCCCATCCTCCCGACAGGTCCAAGTATGTGATGTTCTCCTGTGTCCGTGTGTTCTCATTGTTCAACTCCCACTTATGAGTGAGAACATGTGGTGTTTGGTTTTTCTGTTCCTGTGTTAGTTTGCTGAGAATGATGGTTTCCAGCTTCATCTATGTCCCTGCAAAGTACATGAACTCATCCTTTTTTGTGGCTGCATAGTATTCCGTGGGGTATATGTGCCACATCTTCCTTATCCAGTTTATCTTTGATGGGCATTTGGGTTGGTTCCCAGTCTTTGCTATTGTGAACAGTGCTGCAACAAATATGTGCACATAATGGGATTGCTGGGTCAAATGACATTTCTGGTTCTAGATCTTTGAGGAATCACCACACTGTCTTCCACAATGGTTGAACTAATTTACACTCCCACCAACAGTGTAAAAGCATTCCTATTTCTCCATATCCTCTCCAGCATCTGTTGTTTCCTGACTTTTTAATGATGGCCATTCTAACTGGTGTGAGATGGTATTTCATTGTGGTTTTGATTTGCATTTCTCTGATGACCAGTGATGATGAGCCTTTTTTCATGTTTGTTGGCCGCATAAATGTCTTCTTTTGAGAAGAGTCTGTTCATATCCTTCACCCATTTTTTGATAGGGTTGTTTTTCTGGTAAATTTGTTTACGTTTCTTATACATTCTGGATATTAGACCTTTGTCAGATGGATAGATTGCAAAAATTTTCTCCCATTCTGTACACTGCCTGTTCACTCTGATGATAGTTTCTTTTGCTGTGCAGAAGCTCTTTAGTTTAATTAGATCCCATTTGTCAATATTGGCTTTTGTGGCCATTGCTTTTGGTGTTTTAGTATGAAGTTTTTGCCCATGCCTATGTCCTGAATGGTATTGCCTAGGTTTTCTTCTAGTGTTTTTATGGTTTTAGGTTTTACGTTTAAGTCTTTACTCCACCTTGAGTTAATTTTTGTATAAGGTGTAAGGAAGGGATCCAGGTTCAGTTTTCTGCATATGACTAGCCAGTTTTCCCAATACTACTTATTAAATAGGAAATTCTTTCCCCATTCCTTGTTTTTGTCAGGTTTGTCAAAAATAAGACGGTTGTGGATGTGTGTTGTTAATTCTGAGGCCTCTGTTCTGTTCCACTGGTCTATATATCTGTTTTGGTAGCAGTACCATGTTGTTTTGGTTACTGTAGCTTTATAGTATAGTTTGAAGTCAGGTAGCATGATGCCTCCAGCTTTGTTCTTTTTGCTTAGGGTTGTCTTGGTTATACAGGCTCTTCTTTGGTTCCGTATGAAGTTTAAAGTAGTTTTATTTCTAACTCTGTGAAGAAAGTCAATGGTAGCTTGATGGGGATACCACTGAATCTATAAATTACTTTGAGCAGTATGGCCATTTTCACGATATTAATTCTTCGTATCCTTGAGCATGGAATGTTTTTCCATTTGTTTGTGTCCTCTCTTATTTCCTTGAGCTGTGGTTTGTAGTTCTCCTTCAAGAGGTCCTCCACATCCCTTGTGAGTTGTATTCCTAGGTATTTTATTCTCTTCGTAGCAATTGTGAATGGGAGTTCACTCATGATTTGGCTCTCTATTACTGGTGTATAGGAATGCCTGTAATTTTTGCACATTGATTTTGTATCCTGAGACTTTACTGAAGTTACTTATCAGCTTAAGGAGACTTTGAACTGAGATTAAGGGGTTTTCTAAATATACAATCATGTCATCTGCAAACAGAGACAATTTGATTTCCTCTCTTCTCATTTGAATACTCTTTATTTCTTTCTCTTGCCTGACTGCCCTGGCCAGAACTTCCAATACTATGTTGAATAGGAGTAGTGACAGAGGGAATCCTTGTCTTGTGCCAGTTTTCAAAGGGAATGCTTCCAGCTTTTGCCCATTCAGTATGATATTGGTTGTGGATTTGTTATAAATAGCTCTTATTATTTTGAGATACGTTCCATCAATACCTAGTTTATTGAGAGTTTTTAGCATGAAGGGGTGTTGAATTTTATCAAAGGCCTTTTCTGTATCTACTGAGATAACCATGTGGTTTTTGTCATTGGTTCTGTTTAGGTGGTGGATTACGTTTACTGATTTGCATATGTTGAACCAGCCTTGCATCCCAGGGATGAAGCTGGTAGATGAGCTTTTTGACGTGCTGCTGGATTCAGTTTGCCAGTATTTTACTGAGGATTTTCACATCAATGTTCACACTGGCCTGAAATTTTCTTTTTTGTTGTGTCTCTGCCAGGTTTTGGTATCAGGATGATGCTGGCCTCATAAAATGAGTTAGGGAGGAGTCCCTCTTTTCCTATAGTTTGTAATAGTTTCAGAAGGAATGGTACCAGCTCTTCTTTGTACCTCTGGTAGAATTTAGCTGTGAATCCATCTGGTCCTGGGCTTTTTTTCCTTGGTAGGCTATTAATTACTGCCTCAATTTCAGAACTTGTTGTTGGTCTATTCAGGGATTCGACTTCTTCCTGGTTTAGTCTTGGGAGGGTGTATGCATCCAGGAATTTATCCATTTCTTCTAAATTTTCTAGTTTATTTGTGTAGAGGTGTTTATAATATTTTCTGATGGTAGTTTGTATTTCTGTGGGATCAGTGGTGATATCCATTTTATCATTTTTTATTGTATTTGATTCTGCTCTCTTTTCTTCTTTATTAGTACAGCTAGTGGTCTATTTTGTTAAAACAGAGCTTCCCTCAGGAGTTCTTCACAAAAAATCAGCTCCTGGATTCAGTGATTTTTTGAAGGGTTTTTCGTGTCTCTATCTCCTTCAGTTCTGCTCTGTTCTTAGCAATTTGTTGTCTTCTGCTAGCTTTGGAATTTGGTCTTGTTTCTCTAGTTCTTTTAATCGTGATGTTAGGGTGTCAATTTTAGGTCTTTCCCTGCTTTCTCCTGTGGGCATTTAGTGCTATAAATTTCCCTCTAAACACTGCTTTAGCTGTGTCCCAGAGATTCTGGGATGTTGTGTCTCTGATCTCATTGGTTTCAAAGAATTTATTATTTCTGCCCTAATTTCATTATTTACCCAATATTCATTCAGGACCAGGTTGTTCAGTTCCCATATAGTTGTGCAGTTCTGAATGAGTTTTTAATCTTGAGTTCTAATTTGATTGTACTACGGTCTGAGAGACTGTTGTTATGACTTCTGTTCTTTTGCATTTGCTGAGGAGTGTTTTACTTCCAATTATGTGGTCAATTTTAAAGTGTGATGTAGTGATGAGAAGAATGTATATTCTGTTAATTTGGGGTGGAGAGTTTTGTAGATGTCTATTAGGTCTGCTTGGTCCAGAGCTGAGTTCAAGTCCTAAATATCCTTGTTAATTTTCTATCTCATTGATCTTTCTAATATTGACAGTGGGGTTTGGGAGTCTAAGTCTCTTTGTAGGTCTCTAAGAACTTGCTTTATGAATCTGTGTGCTCCTATTTTGGGTTCGTATATATTAAGGATAGTTAGCTCTTCTTGTTGCGTTGATCCCTTTACCAGGACCTTCTTTGTCTTTTTGGATCTTTGTTGGTTTAAAGTCTGTTTTATCAGAGCCTAGGATTGCAACCCGTCTGTTTTTGTTTTTGTTTTGAGACAGAGTTTCACTCATTGCCCAGGCTGGAGTGTAATGGCGTGATCTTGGCTCACTGCAATCTCCACCTCCGGGGTTCAAGAGATTTTCTTGCCGTGGCCTCTCAAGTAGCTGGGATTACAGGCATGCGCAACCTTGCCCAGTTAATTTTTGAATTTTTAGTAGAGACGGGCTTCTCCATGTTGGTCAGGCTGGTCTCGAACTCCCAGTCTCTGGTGATCCACCCGCCTTGTCCTCCCAATGTGCTGGGATTACAGGTGTGAACCACTGCGCCCCGCCAATTCCTGCTTTTTTTTTTTAACTTTCCAATTGCTTGGTAAATATTCCTCCATCCCTTTGTTTTGAGCCTATGTGTGTCTTTGTCCCTGAGATGGGTCTCACAAATACAGCACATCAATGGGTCTTACCTTTTTAATCCAACTTGCCAGTCTGGATCTTTTAATTGAGACATTTAGCCCATTTACATTTAAGGTTAATATTTTATGTGTGAATTTGATCCTGTCATCATGATACGGGCTCCACCCAGTCCGAACTTCCTGGTGGCTTTGTTTATTTATACTATGAGGGGAAAACTGCCTACTCAAGCCTCAGTAACAGTGGATGCCCCTCCCCCTACCAAGCTCGAGCATCCCAGGTCAGCTTCAGACTGCTGTGCTGGCAGCAAGAATTTCAAGCCAGTGGATCGTAGCTTGCTGGGCTCCATGGCAGTGGGACCACTGAGGTAGACCACTTGGCTCCCTGGCTTCCTGCAGCCAGCTCACTGTCTGCCCAAACGGCCACCTAGTTTTGTGCTTGAAACCCAGGGCCCTTGTGGCGTAGGCACCCGAGGGAATCTCCTGGTCTGCAGGTGGCGAAAACCGTGGGAAAAGCATAGTATCGGGGCGGAATGCACCATTCCTCACAGCACAGTCCCTCACGGCTTCTCTTGGCTAGGGGAGGGAGTTCCCCGACCCCTTGCACTTCCTGGGTGAGGCGACGCCCCACTCTGCTTCTGCTTGCCCTCCATGAGCTGCACCCACTGTCTAACCAGTCCCAATGAGATAAGCCGGGTACCTCAGTTGGAAATGCAGAAACCACCTGCCCTCTGTGTTGGTCTCGCTGGGAGCTTCAGACCAGAGCTGCTCCTGTTCGGCCATCTTGCCAGCCATCATGTGACTTCTCAAAACATTTCCTCTGCTCCCTCAGCAACGAGATTGACATTCTAAATTTTGCCCTTATTTCCCTCACTATTCCCAAATAAATGACTCTTGCCAAACTGTTAAAATCAGAGAAAAAAGTATCCTCATATTCCAGTGCCTGATTAATTCTTAAAATGTAAAATTTATTGGCAGATTATAACCAAAAATGAGGTGAAACAATGTCCCCCAAATTTTATAAAACAGACGCTACTCAGAGGTAGTACTTTTTAAAAGAACTTCAGGGTAAAATTAGATCTTTCTCATAATCAAGGTCCTATCTATTAAATAAAGAAGTCTTTGTTCCACAAATAAAAAATGTTAACATTGTGACTATGAGACTTCTGGGTTTCAAGAGTAACAGCCTTTTATGTAACCTCTTCACTCTCAAATGTCCATGACACAAAGAGATCTAAAAACTTATTCCAGATATTTCCACTGATAAACCATTCCCAGCTCACTTCTCATTATTAATTCCTTTATGCTACCAAGTCCTAACAGTGACAGGATGCACACATCCAACTAAGATATACGTGACTGTGTTCTCTCTGGCATGCTTTCAATTCCAAGCACTCTAAAGGAAGGCTAACTAGTTCACAGAGCCAAGGAATCCAATTTCAGAAATGCAGATAGGCAGAGTGGGTAAACAAAGCTGCATTGTAACTGTTTACTTTCCTTGCCAATTATTTGCCTAGCTGCTTCTCTCCATTCTCCAAGATCCAAAAGTGCAATTCACCGAACTATCAGTGTGGCAGCAAAATACCTTTCCATGTTTAAATAAAACGTTCAGTAAATATTTTTAGAACGCTACACAATATTTTCGAGATTTCAAGTGTGTGGGCCACTTTGCCATCTCTCATCTTTTAATAAACTCAGTTGGACATCCACTTTTAGTCCCATTTCAATCTAGCAATCTTTAATCTTTCAATCTATGCTGGCAAGATGGCCGAATAGGAACAGCTCTGGTCTGCATCCTTCCATTAACAGAACATTAGGCCTGCCAGTAGGCAGAAAACAATTCAATTTTCTTTCAGTAGAAAATACTTCAACCTAGAGCAGTAAACAGTTCATCCATCACTGTCCAGCCCAGAAATCCAATATCCAAATATTCCAGACTTAACTGACACAAATACCTACTGCGGCCTGATGCAAATCCTATACGGAATAAGAAAAAAACTAGTTTTCATGCCCCAGATTTTCTCCCCAAAACCATGTAACTGGAAGTTGCCCGATCTTCCATGGCTGGTCACCTGGGCACTATTTCAGGTGGCCTCTCATACACCGTAGCGAGTGCAAATGAGCACAACTCTTCCAGGAAGCAGTTTGACTAGACAGTAGGTAATGTCTCAAAAATAACTATGTGTCTTCAACCCAGCAATTCTACACCTAGAAATCATTATGGATGTGTGTAGATTGACCTACAAGAAATTACATCAAAGAAGATTAGGACAACCTATGTAGTTTCTAATACCTGCACTCCCTTACGATGACCCAAACTCAGATAAAGCATCAAACACATTTTAAAGTGAGATTTAGGAGCTGTGGGAGTTCCGGGCGATGTTCTTCTTGGAAAGGTCTGAGTTCATGTTTGCATATTCTCAAGTCTGTTTTCTTTCATCTCCTCCACATTCCAAGACCGGGGCCTGGAAAATTCAGGCCTCAGAGACAGGCACTGATAGTATTTTCCTTGAATCAGGATCTTTAGGAGTTGGGTTTATATTATACTAGAAGATAAAAGTGAAAGCACACAGATATAGATTACTAGTAAGATTCTCTTTCCTCACTGTACCTTAAAAAAGAGAAAATTTCCCTTCTAATTTCCTACTTTTAAAGTTTAGTTGATAAAGTGGTATCAAAGGATGTAGAAAGCCACATTTCTTTCCATCCTATTGAACTAGGCATGGAAGAACAATTATCTACTTGCATCTTAAAATATAAATAATATATAACAACAAACATAACAGCCATAAGTAAACCAAACAAAGAATCACCTAGGGAGCGTCCATAAAACACTAACATACACACAACCCTCATCCCAGACCCTATCGTCAAATATGGTCTGTAAACAGCTCTTCAAATGAATGACTCCTGCCTTCTAACCACCTAACCTACATGCCTCTAATAAAGAAATGTACCACCACTACTCTTGCTCAAAGACCAAAGAGCTTATAGTAGAGAAATGTTAACCATCTTTCAAACCAATTGCCTCTGCAAAAAATATTTCTGTGAATACAGGTTTATGCTCTGAATTAAAGAATTATTTTAAAACAAATTATTACATTTTGAATAATCTTAAAAGTTAAAAACTATCCTAAGAGACGATAGCATTACTGTGTTCTAACTGAAAACACTTCAATTTTGATCTAGAGTCCACTATAAACTTCCTGAGTGACTACTTTTTTTGAGTTAACAGTCTGTATTATAAAACATTCCAAATGAAGACTTAAATCACCATTAAAATATATCTTCCACTGTGCCTTTCTGCATATTATTAGTATGCTCTAAGGATTTTTGTTTCTGTTTTTTTTTTTTTGAGACGGAGTTTCGCTCTTGTTGTCCAGGCTGGAGTACAGTAGCGCGATCTCGGTTCACTGCAACCTCCGCCTCCTGGGTTCAAGCGATTCTCCTGCCTCAGACTCCTGAGTAGCTGGGATTACAGGTGCCTGCCACCATGCCCAGCTAATTTTTACTATTTTTAATAGAGACAGGGTTTTGCCATGCAGGCTGGACTTGAACTCCTGACCTAAGGTGATCTGCCCATCTCGGCCTCACAAAGTATTGGGATTACAGGCGTGAGCCACTGTACCCAGCCAGGATTTCTTTTTTTTTTAACCTTTATTTTAGGTTCATGGGTACGTGTGCAGAGTTGTTATACAGGTAAACTGCATGTCATGGGGGTTTGGCATACAGGTTATTTTGCCACCCAGGTAATAAGCATAGTACACTCTATAGGGGTAATATGGTAGTTTTTTCACAAGTTATATAGGTTATATATTCACTTTCCAGATAAAAAGTAGATAATCTATTTTGGAAATACACTTTAAAAAGGGAGACAGCTTGCTACCAAAATTGCATAGGAGCTCACTAGGTTTTGACGGTCATTTTACACTTAATTCACTTTTTTTTTGTTTTTATTTTTGAGACCGAGTCTTACTTTGTTGCCCAGGCTAGAATGCAGTGGTGTGATCTCGACTCACTGCAACCTCCGCCTCCCTGGTTCAGGCAATTCTCATGCCTCAGCCTCCCAAGTAGCTGGGACTACAGGTGTGAGCCACCACGCCTGGCTAATTTTTTTTTTTTTTATTTTCAGTGGAGACAGGTTTTCACCATGTTGGCTGGGCTAGTCCTGAACTCCTGACCTCAGATGATCTGCCCACCTCAGCCTCCCACAGTACTAGGATTACAGCTGTGAGCCACCACACCCAGCCCACTTATTTTTTTTATTACTGCTCACACATGTATCGATTTTGAACTCACATTCTGACCACTTCAAAATACCCTGTATTTTAAAACAGCTAAACACATTTTTAGAACCCAGTAAAAGTTCATCAGAGCCTTGTATGATCTTATTTCCCACACTCCTCATCACTATTTTTAAACAGAATTCTCTGTGGTATTCAGTCCATATCTTAAACTTAAGAATCAAAATACATAAATTCAAATCCAGTCTCTAGAAATCACTAGACCTCACTTAAACCTTTTATTCTTCACAGGAGATTTTTCTGAGGATCAAATCAAAAAACTATTGCCTCAAACCCCATAATTATTGAACAAATAAAATGAATTATATCTACATTTCTTTAAATGAATTATTGAATACTCATAATATAGCATTTTATAATGTAGCAATAAATATTAACAGAAACAAAACAACAGTATCTAGATAAAAGAAAACATATCGTTACTTTCATACACTGATAATAATTTTAATTTGTAAATATAATCAAACAGCTTTAAAGTCTATCTCTTTGACCTGATGATTCCATTTCTTCTATTTTAATTTTTTTTTAATCCAGAATACTGACAAGGATTTACAAAGATGATCAACTTCAGAATATTATTAGCCCTAAATTATAAACAATCATTATTGGGCAGCTGTAAGATCAGGAGTTTTCCTGAAAAATTCAACAAGGTCATCCTTCTTTAGACTTATGCCCTTAACTTTTTAGTTCTTCCTTGTTTAGCAAATATGTCTTACAATATACAGATACATACATTTAACATGTTGTTTATTTCTACGTTTTTCACCTCCCACTATCTTACTGAATCCTATTGTGTTCTCAGCTGAATACAATGCAGTCATCTGCCACTGATAATTTTATTTCCTTCAAATCTTTATAATTTTCTCTTCCATAAATGCATTTGCTGGTACTTCTATGAAATTAAGTAGCAATGGTAATAGTAGGCATACTTGTCATCACCTTCTCTTTATTAGAAATGCTTATATTATTAATCTAGGGATCTCAAAAAATCAAAATTCAGTATAAAAAATTAAAAATGGAGAGCTAGTGAGCAACTACCAGCTCTGTTCTCCACAGGTGCCACATGTTGGACCATCTGTCTACCCATGCTTACATCAAGAACCAAGGAAGTTTTGAAAAAAAAATTACAGAACATAAACAAGCTTTCCAATCAATTTAAGAAAAAGACAAAACATAATTAATACTGACAACTTAAAATTCCTTCTTTCTTAAGTATTTATTAGAAATGCTGTTTCCCTTTTCTAAAAGCATAGTATACAGTATCACGTTATACAAGATACACTTGACGCATGATACCTACCATAAAGTAAATAATAAATAAAGTAACTTATTTTTCTTTAAAAACTTCACTGAATGGGTGGGGTGCAGTGGCTCATGCCTGTAACCCAACACTTTGGGAGGCTGAGGTGGGCAGATCACCTGAGGTCAGGAGTTCGAGACCAGCCCAGCCAACGTGGTGAAACCCTGTATCTACTAAAAACAAAACAAAAAACAACAACAACAAAAGAAAGCCAGGCGTGGTGGTACATGCCTGTAGTCCTGGCTACCTGAGGGCTGAGACAGGAGAATTGCTTGAACCTGGAAGGCGGAGGCTGTAGTGAGCCGAGATCGTGCCACTGCTCTCCAGCCTGGGCAACAGAGTGAGACTCCTTCTCAAAAAAAAAAAAAAAAAAAAAAAAACTTCACTGAACCAGTTACAATTCTAATCTCTAAATTTAACCTTTTCAAACTTCACCAAGCACAAATATATATGTTTGAGGATTAAATTTTGCTCCCGAGACATGGTTTGTTTGTACTACACGATGTTTATTTTTAAGGTTTTATTATGAAATAATTAGAGATTCACACAAACTTGGAATGATAGCAAGGAGAGGTCCGGTCCTGGGTACACTTCTGCCAATGCTTACATTTTAACATAACTACAGTACAATATTAGAATCAGTAAACTAACGTTGGTATAATGTGCATGTATAGTTCTGTGTCATTTTATCACATTTAGATTCCTATCCTAATACCATAATCAAGATATAGAAATATCCCATTATCACAAAGAACTCCCTCATATTACTCATTTATAGTCACCACTCCCCCAACTCCAATATCCCTTACCCTTAGCAACCATTAATTTGATCTCAATCTCTGTAACTGTGTCATTTCAAGCATGTTACATAAATAGAATCATATAATATATAACCTTTTGATACTGGCTTTATTTCCTATTCGGCATAATGCCCTCTGAAATCCATCCAAGTTGTTGCAGATCAATAGTTTCTTCTTTTTATTGCTGAGCAGTATTACATGGTATGATTGTGCCACTGTTTAATCATTCACTTACTGTAGGACATTGTGGTTGTTTCAAGTTTTTTGCTACTACAAATAAAGATGTTATGAACAATCATGCCCAAGTTTTTCTGTGGAAATAAGTCTTCATCTCTTGGGGATAAATGGTCAGGCATACAACTGCTGAGTCATATGGTTTAATACATGTTTAGTTTTAAAATAAACTGCCAAATTATCTTCCAGAGTTGCGATATCACTTTACTATCCCAACACCAACAATGTATGAGAGATCCCGTTTCTGCACATTCTCACCAAAATTTAGAGTTGTCACTATGTTTTACTTTAGCTGTTTTAATAGATGTGTAGTGAAAATATCTCATTGAGGTCTTAATTGGCACTTCCCTGATGACTAGTCTAACATCTTTTCATGAATTTGTCATCTGTATATCCTCTGAGGTGAAATGTCTCTTAATGTCTTTTGTTCATTTTCAAATTAGATTGTTTGCTTTCTAATTGTTGAGCTGAGGAACTTGTTTCGTTTTGGTTTTGGTTGAGACATGGTTTCGCTCTGTCGCCCAGGTTTGAGGTGCAGTGGCCGTCACAGCTCACGGCAGCCTCCACCTCCCAGGCTTAAGCGATCCTCCTGCCCAGCCTCCCAAGTAGCCACAACACCAAACTAATTTTTTTTTTTTTTTTTTTTTTGTAGAGACAAGGTCTCACTATGTTGCCCAGGCTAGTCTCGAACTCCTGGGCTCAAGTGATCCTCCTGCCTTGGCCTCCCAAAGTGCTGGGATTACAGGCATGAGCCACTGCGCCCAGCTAGGCATTGTGTATATATGCTAGACATGAGTTCCTGGTCAGATGTGCAATATACAAATATTTTCTCCCAGTCTGTAGCTTAGCTTCTCGTTCTAGTAACAGGGTCTTTCCCAAAGCAAAAGTTTTTAATTTTTTATGAAGTTCATTTTATCTTTTTTTAAAAATCATCCTTTTGGTATCATGTTTACTAATAACTCTTCTCTAATCTCTAGGTCCCACAGATTTTCTCCTGTTTATTTGTCTCTAAGTTTTATAGTTTTACACTTTAGGTCAAGATTTTTTGTCTTACAGATATACAGCTGCTCCATCTTTTTTTTTTTTTTTTTTTTGCCTTTTTCCACAGGTTCTAATCCAGCACCATTATTAAAACTATTCTTCCACTGAATTACTTTGGCACCTTTAACAAAAATCAGAGGTAATATTTGTGTAGGGCTATTTCTTTCCATTGATCTACATGTCTGTCGCTTTGCCAACACCACACAGTCTTGATTATGAAAGCTAAAAGTCTTGAAATTGGGTAGTGTGATTCTTCCCATTTTATTCCCCTTTTTCAAAATTACTTCAGCCATTCTAGTTCCTCTGTCTTTCCACATAAATTTTAGAATAAAAATTTATATCTACAATCTATATCTACAAAATATCTTACTGGAATTTTGAGAAAAACTGCATTAAACCTGTATATTAATTTGGGGAGAACTGGTATCTATCTTTACTTTGTTGAGTCTTCCATTCAATGTAGAATGTCTTTCCATTTACTTTTATCTTCTTTGATTTCCTCCATCAGCTACACTATTTTTAAAAATATGTTTAACAACTTTTAAAAAAATAGACAATTTAACCTAGAAATCTGGATTTCAGCTTCTCTTGAAATACCTGAAGATCCAGCAATGCTGGTACAACAAACCTATTCAACAGCAAATGCCTGGAGCTAAGTGGTACTTGTCCTATTACCCCTTTTGCAGCTAAAGGTAATATGCTTCCCACTTCACCACATCCCCTCCACCAATCCTTTTTGATCCTCTACATGTAGTCTGCTGGATATCAGCTATGATTTATCATCACGCTATCTATATTTTTCTGTCTCCATCCCTATCAAAAATGAGAAAAAGGCTGGGCACAGTGACCCACACCTGTAATCCCAACACCTTAGAAGGCCAAGGTAAGAGGATCACCTGAGGCCAGGAGTTCCAGAACAGCCTGGGCAGTCTCTACAAAATTATTATTTTTTAAATTAGCCAGGCATGGTGGTGCACACCTATAGTCCTACCTACCTGGGAGGCTGAGGTGGGCAGATCACTTGAGCCCAGGGGTTCAAGGCTACAGTGAGCTCTGATCATGCCACTGCACTCCAGCCTGGGCAGACACAGATAGCAAAACCCTGCTTCTTTTATTTAAAAATAAAATAAAATACAAAACATAACAAGCATGTAGCATGATTTTTTTTTTTTAATGGGAGAAGCCATATTTCTTGGAAGTAAATAACCATGTAAAATCTTTAATGTGCATACCAACTTGCTTCCCTTCTTTTGCTCTCCCGCCTGGTCCATGTAACACTTGATTTTAAGACTGAAAATTCTTCCTTCAAAATGTATCAAACATGTTCTCCAGGAAATTGGTACAGTTAATTATCCAATTATTCTGCAAAGTCTTACTGTACCAACCTAAAATCATTCAATATCAAAAGAAAGATTCCTTACTGCCTGGCTTAAAAATACATTACTTCTACTGTGGAAAGTCTTGCATAAAAGAAACTACCCAAAATTGTCACTTTTTTAACCAGTAATATTGGCAGTGCTCCTGTCATGGGTAACTTTGCTATACATACTATTTTTATGACAGAAAAAAAAAAAAGTGTTTCCCTAAGCCTTCATCAAGAAAGAATATATTACCACAAAAATCTTTGTTTAGTTATACAGTGAGATTTAATAACAAAGTTGTACCAACAGCAAAAAAAAAAAAAAAGAGATTATATATGTTTAATGGCATAACTGTCTTAAAGATTTAAAGAGAAAAACTCACAAATTTGTACCATTATCCATCTTCCCTTAAGCTATAGGTTATTCATTTGCTAAAGAAGTGTTACTAAATTGGAGAATTCATAGTTGGGCTTCAGGGATATCTGAATTACTACATATAGATAAAATGTTATGTGTATGTGCATTTTTCTAGGGAAAGAGTCCACAGATTTCACAACTCTAAGTTTAAGATCATTACTGGACTATATAAAAGGATATTAAAGTAAGTTTAGATTTTAAAATAGACGATGGGGTAGTATTCTGCAGTCCACTAAAACAAAGATGACCACATATTCTGGTTTACCAGAATAATACTGGCGGCTTGTGCCTATCCCAATCCCTCATTCATTAAGTTCCCCTTTTACTCTCTAAAGTGGCCTAGTTGAAAAACTGACAAAAAACAAAGAGAAAACACAGCCAGATGTGGGGGCTCATGCCTGTAATCCCAGAACTTTATGAGGCTGAGGAGGATCACTTGCATCCAGGAGTTCGAGACCAGTCTGGGCAATATAATGAGCCCCCATCTCTACAAAAAAATAAATAATTAGCCAGGTGTGGTGCATGCCTATAGTCCCTGCTACTCAGGAGGCTGAGATGGGAGGACTGCTTGAGCCTGGGAGGTCGAGGCTGCAGTGAGCTGTGATGGTGTCACTACACTCCAGCCTGGGTGACAAAGTGAGACCCTGTCTCAAAATGGAAAGAAAAGAAAATCTGAATACGCCTGTAACAAGTGAATGAGTCAATAATTAAAAACATCCCACAAACAAAAGCCCAGAACCAGATGGTTTCAATGACGAATTCTACCAAATGTTGAAGGAATTAACACTAATCCTTCACAAGATTTTCCAAAAAAACACAAGAGGAGGGATGGTTTTCCCATCTCGTTCTATAAGACCAGCGTTACCCAGACACCCAAACCAGAAAAAAAAAAAAAAAAAATCACAAGAAAACTACAGACTAATATCCTTTATGAATATAGAACCAAAATAATCACCAATACTGGCAAACCAAACCAAGCAACATATAAAAAGGATTATATGGTCAGGTGTGGTGGCTCGCGCCTGTAATCCCCACACTTTGGGAGGCTGAGGCAAAAGAATCGCTTGTATACAGGAATTCCAGACTAGCCTGGACAACACAGCGAAACCCCATCTCTACTAAAAATACAAAAACTGGCAGGCACAGTGGCGCATGCCTGTTGTCCCATCTCCTTGGGAGGCTGAGGTGGGAGAATCGCTTGAACCAGGAGGCAATGTTGCAGTGAGCCAAGATCGCGCCACTGCACTCCAGCCTGGGCAACAGAGCAAGACTCCATCTCAAAAAAAAAAAAAAAAAAAAAAAAAGATTACAAACCATGACTAAGTGGGATTTATCCCAAAAATCCAAGGTTGGTTCAACATTTAAAAAAAAAATTTTTTTTTAATCAACATACCATACAAACAAATTTTTTTTTAAAACCTCACATCATCCTTTCAATAGATGCAGAAAAAACAATTGACAAAACCTAACGACCTTTCATAAATATGCAAAAATCAGTTGGAGTTCTATATGCTAACAATGAACAATCCAAAAATGAAATTACGAAAACAATTCCACTTAAAATAGTATCAAAGGAATAAAAAGCTTAGGAATAAATTTAACCAAGGAAGTGAGATTTCTATAAACTGAAACTATAAAACATTGTTTTAAAAAAGTAAAAACCTAATACATAGAAAGACATTCCATGTTCATGGGTCAGAAGACTTTACTGTTAAAATGGCAATATTCCCTAAACTGATACACAGATTCAATGCAATCCCTACCAAAATTCCAACTGCCTTTTTTGCATAAATGGATAAGCTGACCCTAAGATTTATATGGAAATGCAAGGGACCCAGAATAACCAAAAGAACTGAAAAAAGAAGACACCTTGAGAACTCACACTTCCCAATTTTAAGACTTACTACAAAGTTACCATAATCGAGATACTGTGGTACTGGCATAAGGATCAACATAAAGATCAATGGAACAGGCCAGGTGCAGTGGCTCACGCCTAGCACTTTGGGAGGCTGAGGTGGGCGGATCACCTGAGGTCGGGAGTTGGAGACCACCCTGCCAACATGAACAAACCCAGTCTCTGCTAAAGGTGCAAAATTAGCTGGGTGTGGTGGCTCATGCCTATAGTCCCAGCTGGTTAGGAGGCTGAGGCAGGAGAATCGCTTGGACCCGGGAGGCAGAGGTCCCGGTGGGCCAAGGTCACGCCACTGCACCACTCTAGCCTGGGCAACAAAAGTGAAACTCCATCTCAAAAAAACAAACAAACAAACAAAAAACATATATACATACACACACACACACATATATGTGTTTGTGTGTGTGTATATATATATCAGAAGAGAGAATCCAGAAATAAACCCACATATCCATAGCCTATAGTAAATAGATTTCCAACAAGTATGCAACAAGACCCTTCAATGGGGAAAGAATAGTCATTTTAACAAGTCGTGTTAGGATCACTGGATATTCACATGCTAAAGAATGAAGCTGGACCCCAACTTCATAGCATATACAAAAATTAACTCTAAATGAATCAGATGCCTGTTGTCCCAGCTACTTTGGAGGCTGAGGCAGGAGAATCACTTGAACCAGGAGGCGGAAGTTGCAGTGAGCCGAGATTGCGCTACTGCACTCCAGCCCGGTGACAGAGTAAGATTCTGTCTCAAAAAAAAAAAAAAAAAAAAAAAAAAAAAACTTTTAGAAGAAACCGTGTAAATCTTTGTGACTTCAGAGTAGGCAATCGTTTCAGAGATACAACACAAACTGCATTAGCAACCAAAGTAGGTAAACCGGATTTCATCACAATGTAAAACTTTTGTGCAAAGGACACTATCAAGAAAGTGAAAAAAAAAAAGTGAAAAGTGGGGGAAAAAATTTGCAAATGTATCTGACAAGGGCTGAGTACCCAGAAAACACAAAGACCTCTTACAACTCAACAGCAAAAAGATAAATAACCCACTAAAAATCAGGCAAAGGATTTGAATAGTCATTTCTCCAAAGAAGATACGCAAATGGCAAATAACCACATGAAAAGATGCTCAACATCATTAGTCATTAGGGAAATGCAAATCCAAATCACAATGAGACACCATTTCATATCAACTAGGATGGCCAAACCAAAAAGAAGGGGAAATCACAAGTTGGCAAGTATATGGAGAAACAGGAATCCTCACACATTGCTAGTAGGGCGTGTGGAATGGCGCCATCACTGGAAAAGTTTGGCACAAGCAATCCTCCTACCTGAACCTACTGAATAGCTGGAACTACAGGCACACACCACCACACCTGGCTAATTTTTGTATGTTGTAGTTATGCCATGTTGCCCAGGCTGGTCTCGAACTCCTGGGCTCAAGCAATCTATCCACCTCAGCCTCCCAAAGCGTTGGGATTACAGACCACCATGCCCAGTCTTCAGAGCAGCATTATTCATAACAGCCAAATAGTAGAAACACTCCAAATGTCCATCGATGGATGAGTAAATAAAACGTGATATATCCATAAAACAGAATATTATTCAGCAATAAAAAGGAATCAAGTACTAAGATATGCTACAACATGGATGAACCGTGAAAACATTATGCTAAGTACATTTCCAGATTCCAAAGGCCACCTATTACATGATTCCATTCAAATGAATTTTTCAAACTAGGCAAATCCACAGACAGTGTTTGCCAGAGGCTGTGGAGAGGGGTAAATGGGGAATAACTGGTAATGTGTAAGAGGGTTTCTTTAGCGGTGATTATTATGTTCTGGAATTAGTGATGATGGCTGCACAATTCCAAATATACTGAAAACTCTGAACTGTGCAATGTAAAGTGGTGAACTTTATGGTATGTAAATTATATCTCATTTTTTTTTAAAGTGCCCTACTTTACAGAAAAAATGACACCGTCATGCTAACTAAAACCAACTCCTTTTACTTAAGCATGCCTTCTTTCTTCTCTTTAAGCCTCCTACTCCAAACCAAATCTCTGAGGTAATAACTCTTCAATACTATTGTCAAAGGAGTGCTTTATGTACTACTGTGTATTTGTAAGTTGACAAGTTTCACAATCCCTTCCTTTTTCCAAATAATTCAGTCCATCCAAGATCAAAGAAATAGCAAAAAATAAAAATAAAAAATAGTAACTCAGTCTACAAATAATTAGGTTGTCTGAGCAAGACCAGCATCTACACAGCAAGAGGCTAGAGACTGGTTCCATACATGCAGAGTGATCAATAGAGTAAACCTAGTTGTGATAATCATAGCCTGGTTTCTGCAGAAGAGAACTACAGATGCGGAAAGAGAAACAAAACTACAAGCCCTGTAGTGTTAGACTGGAATTTCAATTATTTATGGGTGTTGAAGTCATGGTATTCACGGTATTCTTGAGAGATAGAGAGACAGAGAGAGACACACAGAGAGAGACAGAGATGGAGAAATAAACATAAACACATATTCCCTAAATCTGGCCACAAGACTCATTGGAGAATTGACTAATTAAAGGGCTGGAGTAGGGCACTGCAAGATGAACATGGCATACCTTCATAAGCCAGAAAGTAAGGTAGAGCTCAAAGAATGAAGGGGTCTTGTTAAATGAACATAGACGCCACCCTGAAGCGGCTCCCATTGACCATACTTGGGAAAATTTGAGCAACAAAATAAATGACAGTAACCGATATAACCCACTGAACAAAACAGGAATCTACTAGTTCATAAATAAATAGAAAGTTTGATGAGGAACAGTCTCAATGTAACTGCCCACAAAATAGCTAATGATAAAGGGAAAAAAGAGTCACTTCATAGTGATGAGGCCTGGCAGACACCATCTTAAGGGATCAAATTTAGTATCACTAGTAATGGGACCACATCAAATTACATGACGCCCAATAAGACAGAATGAAACAAAAGATCACTTCGGTTATTTTCCTGCCAAAGGTACCAAGATTAATCTACTTTATGAGAGAACATGAGACAAATGCAAATTGAGGGACAATATACAAAATAACTGTCTTGTATCTTCAAGAGCTTCAAAGTCATGAAAGCCAAGGCAAGACTGAGGAAACCACAGTATTCCAGGTTGAAGGCAACTAAAGAAACATGAAAACTAAATGCAAAGCATGACCAGGCGCAGTGGCTCGCGCCTGTAGTCCCAGCACTTTGGGAGGCTGAGGAGGCAGATCACAAGGTCAGGAGTTCAAGACCATCCTGGCCAATGTGGTGAAACCCTGTCTCTACTAAAAATACAACAATTAGCTGGGCATAGTGGCACGCGCCTGTAGTCCTAGCTACTCAGGAGGCTGAGACAGAAGAATCGCTTGAACCCAGGAGGTGGAGGTTGCAGTGAGCTGAAATCACGCCACGGCATTCCAGCCTGGGCAACAGCATTCTCAGTCTCAAAAAAAAAAATGCAAAGCATGATTCTGCTGGATCTTTTGGGTATAAAGAACATACTAGAAACAATTAGCATTATCTGAATACAGCCTAAGGAGATAAGATGGTGGTACTATCATAGCGTTAATTTCCTGGTTTTGATGGCTGTATTGAGTTATGAAGTGTGCTTGCTTACACGAAACATACACTGAAGAATTCAGGTGTGATGGGACATCTTAACTATAACTCTCTCTCACATGGTCCCAGAAAAATGGTTATTTATACCATCCTTGCAACTTTCTGTAAACGTGAGATTGTTTCAACTATGAAAATAAATATGTGTACATGAATACAGAATAACCCAGTCTAATCAAAAGTAAACAATTTAAAAAATAGAGCTCAGATTATATGTCTGTATAAGAAAAGTGAACTTTGGCTTCATCAATTTACTAATTTTGGTTATCTCCACGATGACTCCATAATTCTATAGTCATAGACGTTTCAGACTGATCTTTAGTGATCAATAAACTAAAATTTGGCACATTAATTTTACATATATGGACATGCCACATGCTGAATGTGAAATTATAGCATGTAATTCCTTGGTCGCTTTTTACGCTGCCCCTCACCCCACTTTGGTTTCATTTCATTCTGAGGTTGAATATGGCCACACAACAAGGTGATTCTTTGTTTGCTTATGTCATGAGACTATCATGGAATCAACTGAGTGAGAACTTGAAAAGTTTAGCTTATCTGGAGTTCATTTTTAATATCTTTAGTCTACTAACTGTTCTTCCAGCTCAACTCATAGCGTGTTTCAGTGAAGCAAAAATAAAATGAAATAAAAGTAAGTCTGTAAGTTTAATTTTAATGCCTAGATTTCTGGTTACTGGAAGGAATAAACTAGAACTAAAGAGTAGGGATTAAATATCCTAATTCTGGCTTTACCAAAAATTTATTATCATGACAAGAAAGACACTATATGTGTATCAAACGAGAGAAAAAACATCAATATGGAATTCAGTAATTGCTGATATTAGCAAAGAGCTAATAATACAACTTAGTAATGACTGCATATTTCTTTCCACAATTACTTAAATATTAAGTACCTCAAACCTAACTTTGGCACACTTTTGCTTTCTTTTCCCTTATACTGCCTCAAAAAACAGGAAGTCATAGATTGCTATCCTTAATATCATCTATTTATTCACCTGATTGTACAGCTTTACTATTATTCCAGAAGTGAAAGCTGAATGATATTAAAATTAACAGGCAACCAAGATGTTATCAAACTAAATAGAAGTCCAGAATTAAATTCAGCAAATGTTTTGTGTGCCTACTACCTGCTGGACTCATTCTCTACCATTAGTGAATTTAGTCTAATAAAAGAGAATTAAGAACGTTAGAAAGAAAAATAAAAGAAACACCTCTCACAATAACATCACCAAGAGATCAGAAACTCTGAAACTATGAAAAATAGCTTCACAAGTTTTTCATGTATATGCATGTCCATATATCCTTTTTTTTTTTTTTTTTTTAAGAGACAGGGCCTTGCTCTGTTACCCAGACTAGAGTGCAGTGGCATGACCATAGCTCACTGCAACCTTGAACTCCCGGGTTCATGAGATCCTCCCACCTCCCAAGTAGTCAGGACTACAGGCATGCACCACCATGCCTAATTTGTTTATTTTTGTAGAGACAGGGTCTTGCAATATTGCCCAGGCTGCTCTCAAACTCATGGCCTCAAGTGATCCTCCCTCCTCAGCCTCCCAAAGTGCTGGGATTACAGGCATGAGCCACTGCTCCTAGCCCAGATTTTTTTTTAAATAGAAAAATTCAATTACACTGCTTTATAATCCTTTATGACTACTTCTACCACTCCATTTCAATTAGTATATTAATACTTAAAAATCACAATTTTGTTTTGTTTTAGAAATAGGGTCTCACACTTTGTCACCCAGGTTGGGAGTGCAGTGTTGCAATCACAGCTCACTGCAGCCTCCAACTCCAAGTTCCTAGGCTCCAGGGATCCTTCAGCCTCAGTCACCCAGCCAGCTGGAACTACAGGCATGCACTGCTACACCTGGCTAATTTTTTTTTTTTAATAAAAAATCACCTTTTTGTTTTTGTGTTTTTTTGAGACAGGGTCTCGCTCTGTCACCCAAGCTGGAGTGCAGTGGCGCAATCTTAGCTCACCGCAACCTCTGCCTTCCAGGTTCAAGCAATTCTCCCACCTTAGTCTCCCGAGTAGCTGGGACTACAGGGGCACGCCACTATACCGGCTAATTTTTGTATTTTTAGTAGAGAGAGGATTTTGCCATGTTAGCCAGGCTGGTCTCGAACTCCTGACCTCAAGTAATCCTTCTGCCTCAGTCTCCCAAAGAGCTGGGATTACAGATGTGAGCCAACACGCATGGCCAAAAATCGCCATTTTTTAATAAGCTGCATAGTATTAATTGCAAAGATATGCCAAAATCTGCCTAACCGATGCCCTGTTGCCAAATGCTCATGGTTACTTAATTTGGAGGCACGATGGGGAGGGTTGTCAGGAAAAAATGACAGCTAAAATTATTAACTGCTGTAAACTTAGCCCAGATGCTTTATAAAACCAGCTAGGAGTTTCTCTCTAAACACACACACACACAACTTCTAGAAAAAAAGGCTTAATGCCATGACATCCGTATCATCTCTGGTCTCTTCCTCTGCCTCCTACTGTCCAGGCCTTAATATTACTTTTATCCTAAAGTATTTGTAATAACTTTTCCTGACTTCAATCTCTGTCCATTCCAAGTCCTACATAGCTCTGCATCAAACTTCCTGAAGGAAAACATAACCTCCCTGCTTGAAGACTACCTAATCCCAATTATTTGAGAGTAAATACTGCTAACTTATTATTTAATACTTTGGGCATTCAGTTTGAATGATATAATCACTAAACCACCTCCCAATGTTTTTATCCGCCACTTTCTTTCAAACATTCTCCAGTAAAATCCTAATATAGTAACCAGTTATTTGAATAGCCTCCAACTTTCTACTCTATTATGTATGCTGTTCTCTCATCAGAAATGCACGTCGAAGTACCACTATTTATAGATACAGAATCACAGATCTGAAAGGGAACTTAGAGATATCCTAGTGTACGCACCTTGATTTGCAAATTAAAAACTACTATCATTTGCCCAAGAGCCCACAAAACTCCCATCTAGCATTCTTTCCATTACACAATGTTTCTCAAATTCTTGTGTGCCCAACAATCAAGTCAACAGTTCTTAAAAACAAAGATTCCAGAGCCCCATCCTCAAAAATTTTGTTCTTATAATTTAGATTACGAAATTAGGACCAGAACTCACATTTTTTCAAACAAGTCCTTCAGGTGATGCTAAAGCAAGGGGGTGGGGGAGGGAGCGGTGTCAAAGCTTTGTATCACAGGAAATAACACATCAAGAATATGAAGCCTAATAGCAATTAGTATATCATCTGCAATTTCCCGTTTCTTCCCCTTATGCTAAAACTTCCAAAAAACAGTTACTCACTGCTACTTGTGCTGAATCCATAAATCTCAGACCAAAATAGTCGCTTTCAATAAGGTCCAGGTGGTACATAATCTGATCAAACAGCTCTTGTCCTTTGGCTTTTTTCTGAAATGGCAAGAAAATAGGTAAATCAATAAGTGGCTTATAAGATCAACAAGGCTGAACAAAAGAAGGTTTTAGTTACACAAGATCTCTTGAAGAAAGGAGAACTTGCAATACCAAAAGTATTAGCATGTGGCAGATAATGGATAAGGCATTATAGTTTTCTAATAGATCACTTAAGGCCAAAAACAAATTTGTGATCTATATGTTTTCCTAGAGGGTGTTACTTCCAATCAACCGACAAAAATTATCTATTTTGAGGTACAAATATTTGTGTGTAAGGATAAATTCTTGTGTTGTCATCAATTTTTAGAGTCCCTACTTTAAAAGGGCCATAATGTCATTGGAAAAAGAAAACACAAAAAACTTAAGAGTACTTTAGTACAAAATATGTGAAACTACACACTTGCAAACAGATTTTAGAGAAGAGACAGAAACTAGAATAATCAATGAAGGCTTGATGGAGAAGAATCACTCAAACTGGAAGAGAATGTAAGGTAAGAAATAAAAAAACTGGGAGGTAGGAGGGAATATGAGATCATAAGAAAACTACTGTGATGACGCAGAAGACACCAACTAGTAGGGTAATAAATAGCAAAGAAACTTTGTATGGAAAAAGCAGTTCTCAAAGTGTGGTCTCAAGATCACCGAGGGTTTCCAAGACCCTTTCAAAAGATTCATGAGGTCCTAGGTTTCTCATATACCTGAAACAAAACATCACATTGCAACACAGTGAACGTAGAAGCAGGTAAGAGAATCCAAGTACCTTCTATTAAACCAGACGTTAAATAGATTTGCAAAAGTGCTTAAAACAAGGCCACTCTTCTAAGCTCTTTGTTGTTTTGGGAAATAGTTATTTTTATAATATGTTTTATATTATGTTAACATAAAAGGGGTATATTGTTCCTATACTAATAGACATTAATCAATTACTGATTAATCAGCTAATCAATACTTAAAATGTTTTCAGTTTTAATTTCTAATACTGTAACTATTGGTAGATATAATCCACATAAGCAAAAGTATTGTTGGGATCCTCAATTTTCATAATTGCTCATCCATGCCTCTCCCATCTGTAGAACTCTAAATTGTGATTTACAGTATTTCCTATTAAAAATGAACATATAGTTGGTTTATCATATCAATCTCTGCCTTTTAACAAATTTATTATTTCAACTTGTCCTTTGCTTTTTCTTTTAGATAAGTAAATCTGTCATCTATACTTCCCTTTATCAAGACAAAAACTTGACGATGCCCTCATGTCCTCTCATCTCCCCTCCACCCAATTCCCATCAAGTTTTATGGACATACTTTTGTGTTTTTTGTTTTTTTTATTCTTAGCTAACTTTTTAAAGACAACAACTTCTACTAGGATATTTCAAAAATGTACATGTCTTACATGTGTACAAGTCTTGTAGCATCTGCTAGATTTGCAAATACTCATTTGAGTTCTTTCTCCAAAAATGTTTCCAAAAATATTCCCATATTTGAGAATATTTTAATCATGCCCTCACTCGAATGACAGTTGGATGGGTAGAAACGTCAAGGTTCATAGTTTCTTTCAATACTTTCTCCAATACTTAAAAAAAATATTATTCCATTATCTTCCTGCAGTCAACACTGTTATTGGTAAGTATGATGTCAATCTCAATTTTGTTCCTTCATAATGTTACTTGTTCACTTTTAGACTCTTTAATGTCACTGTACTGTGTACAAGTGTGAGTTTTTCTTAATTATACTGTATTCTATACGAACCTCTTCAACCTGAGATCTTTCACCTTTCTTTAATTCTAGACATCAACCTCTATTGTCTTCTCAAATATTTCTTCTTTATCATTTTAAGCTTCCCACCTCAGTGCTGGCATCTTTTTTTTTTTTTTTTTTTTTTTTTTTTAGCATACATTACTTATCCATGTAACTATATATTTATATAACACAGACAAAAGTTCAGAAAGCTTTAGTAATATAACAAAATTACATTTAAAACAATGACAAAGCTAGAATTTGAATTTTGCTCTATCTTCCAAGTTCAAATTCACTGAGGAATACATACCTCATCTAGATTTCACCTGGAATGTCACCTGAGATCAGTAAGTCAGATACCCCACTTCTTAAACAACTTCTTCTAGCTCATTCACAAATTTACTTTTCTTTTTTTGAGATGGAGTTTCCTTCTTGTTGCCCAGGCTGGAGTGCAATGGCGTGATCTCGGCTCACTGCAACCTCCGCTTCCCGGGTTCAAGCGATTCTCCTGCCTCAGCCTCCCGAGTAGCTGGGATTACAAGCATGTGCCACCACGCCCGGCTAATTTTGTATTTTTAGTAGAGACGGGATTTCTCCATATTGGTCAGGCTGGTCTCGAACTCCTGACCTCAGGTCATCCGCCCAACTCGGCCTCCCAAAGTGCTGGGATTACAGGTATAAGCCACCGCGCCTGGCCACAAAATGACTTTCAATGCCTAAGTTCTCCAGTCACACAGGGAATTTCCAGTACACTGACCCAACTTCACAGACATCAGCCTCACTTCTCCTTTTTTTAAAGTATAACACAATTTGTCATTTTAACTACTTTTAAGTATAAAATTCAGTGCCATTAAAAATATTCACCATGTTGTACAGCTGTCACCACTATCCATTTCCAGAACTTGTCACTATCCCAATCAGAAACACTATACCCATTAAAAAAACCATTCCCCACTTGCCCTCACCATTACCCCTAGTAACCTCTCTCCCATTAATACTTTCCATCACTACGAATTTGCCTATCCCATGTATCTCACATGAGCAGAATCATAACAGTATTTGTCCTCTTGTTTATGGCTTATTTCACTCACCCTCTCTCCCACTTTCTGTCTCTATGAATCTACCTATTCCATGTATCTCGCATAAGTAGAATCATAACAATATTTGTCCTCTTGTTTCTGGCTTGTTTCACCCATAGTATTTTCAAGGTTCATCCGTGTTGCAAAATATATCAAAATTTCATTCCTTTTTAAAGCTGAAAAATATTTCATTGCAAGTAAATACCATTTTGCTTACTTCTTCAAATGTTGATGTACATTTGGGATTTTCCCACCTTTTCAGTTTGCAATAATGCTGCCATGAACACTGGTGTGTAAGTATCTGTTTGAGTCTCTGCTTTCAACTCTTCCTGGTATACACCTAGGAGTAAAACTGCTGGGTCATATGCTAATTCTATATCTAACTATTTATATATTTTTTTATTTTTTCTGAGATACAGTCTCACTCTGTCACCTAGGCTGGAGTGCAAAGGTGTGATCAAGGCTCACTGCAATCTCCACCCCCAGGGTTCAAGCGATTCTCATGCCTCAGCCTTCCAAGTAGCTGGGACTAACGTGCACAACCATGCCAGGCTAATTTTTGTATTTTTAGTAGAAATAGGGTTTTGTCATGTTGGCCCGGCTGGGCTCGAACTCTTGGCCTCAAGCATCCCAAAGTGCTGGGATTACAGGCGTGAGCCACTGCACCTAGCCATGTTTAACTTTTTGAGAAACTGTCAAACTGTTTCCTGCAGTGGCAACGCTATTTTACATTCCCTCTAAAAGAGTATAACAATTCCAGTTTCTCCACATTCTTGCCAACATTTGTTACTTTCTCTTTTATTTTTTAAAAATAACCACTTGATGGGTATGAATAAGTCTCTCCCATTGTGGCTCTGACTCAAATTTCCATACTGATTAGTGATGGAGAAAATATTTTAATGTGCTTATTAGTCATTTATATATTTTCTTTGGAGAAATGTGCAAGTTCTATGCCCATTTTCGAATTGGTTTTTGTTGTTGTTGTTGCCGAGTTGTAGGAGTTATTTATATATTCTGGATATTAATCTCTTATCATATATCTCATTCGCAAACATTTTCTCACATTCTGTGGGTTGTCCTTTTACTCTCTTGGCAGTGTCCTTTAATACACAAAAGTTTTACATTTTGATGAAGTCCAACTTATTTGTTGTGCTGCCTGTGCTTTCGTTATCATATCCAACAAAATCACTGCCATATCTAATGTCATGAAGACTTTTTCCCTGTTTTCCTCTAAGAGTTTTCTAGTTTTAGCTCTCTCACTATGTCTTTGAACCAACTTTATATTAATTTTTGTATATGGTATAAGGAAAAGGTCTGACTTCTTTCTTTTCTGTGGGGGTATCCAGTTTTCTCATCACCATTTGTTGAAAAAACTGTCTTTTCTCCACTGGTTGGTTTTGGCACCCTTGTAAAAAATCATTTTATCATATTTACAAGGATTTGTTTCTAGTCTCTCTATGCTATTCCATTGGTCAATGTCTGTCTGTATTGCCAGTACTACACCGCTTTTTTTTTTCTTTTGTAGAGACAGGGTCTTGCTATGTTGCCCAGCCTGATCTTGAACTCCTGGTCTCAAGCAATCCTCCTGCCTCGGCCTCCCAAAACACTGGAATTACAGGTGTGAGCCATCACACCCAGCCCCACACTGTTTTTGATTCTGTAGTTTCACAGTAACTTTCGAAATAAATCAGGAACTGTGAGTCCTGATTTCCCTAACTTTCTTCTTCATTTTCAAGATTGTTTTCGCTGTATTTGGGTTCCCTTCAGATTCCAGATGGATTTTAGAATGGGTTTTTCTATTTCTTCAAATAACATCGTTGGGATTTTGATAGGAACTGCATTTAATCTATGGATCACTTTGGGTAGTACTGTCTTCTCAACAAGATTAAGTCTCCAAATTCTTGAATGGGAGGTATCTTCCTACTTATTCATGTATTCTTTCATTCCTCTCAGCAGTGTTTTATATATAGTGCAAGTCTTTGCCTCCTTGCTTAAATTTATTCCTAAGCATTTTATTCTCTTAGATGCTACCATAAATGAAATTGTTTTCTTAATTTTATTTTCAGATCATTGCTAATTTATTAGCACCAAAAGGTATCTTTTTTCCCACAAAATCTTTGGTTTTCTACATATAAGATGATGTCATCTTAAACAGAGATAATTTTATTTCCTCCCTTCCCATTTGGATGCATTTCTTTTTTCTGCTAAACTGCTCTGGACAGAAGTTTCAATACTGTGTTGAACAGAAATGGCAACAGCAGATATTTTTATCTTGTTCCTGATCTTAGGGGAAAAAGGAACTCCTACTTTTAAATTTCATTTATTTCTTAATTTTTATTTTATGCTTCCTATCCTTTCTTTCCTCCTATGGAAAGAATTCCTAAATACGACCTTCCAACTCACTAATTTCTCCTTCACCTGAATTGATCTTAATTTCATCCCATCAAATATGTTCTACAGATTATACTTCTTATACCTAGTATTTTCCTTTGGTTCTTTTAAGTTTTTGTTCTTGTTTCATGCTATTAATACCTTATCTTTTAGAAAATGTATTAGACTTTTGTTTTTATTCCATCTGCCTTTGCTTCTACTATATACATAAAGATATTAACAACATAAAACAAGAAAACACACACATACACACAGTTTGTTATCTTTTACTTGACTTTTGAGGTGCTTGCACTCATTTGTCTCCTTATTTTGGACATATTCATTTGGCAACATGAGTCACTTTCTCTAGATTATGTGTAACAAAAGAAAGGCCTGACTCTAGTCTATATCAGCTCCATTTAGCACTGAGAAACCCCTGGGGGAACAGAAGAACTCTAGGGAGGAGAGCCCTAACAAGGAGAAAATCACAGTTAATCACTTTCCATTATACAAATAACTCCCTCAGGTTAAGAATTCATTCTCTGTCCACAGATAAAAAGGAAAGTAGCATTGGGAAGGAGGCATTTTTTGAAACAATAATTCACTGCCCTCTAAGAGTTTGGTGGAGGGGTAGGAAATTTAGGTAAGGGAATTTTAGGCATAAGGATTTTTAGAGGTCAAAAACTTTTTAGGGAGTGCTATTATGACTTATTCTTAAAGACACTTCCACCCATTGTCTGAGTTATTGCTATCACACCCCTTAAAAGAGATACTAATTATCAAGACACACTTGGAGCAGGGGGATAAGACCTCCATCCAAACTGCCTTTTACCTCAATTATCCTGCCACAGCCACAGTAGCAGCCCCCTAAACCAGACTGCAGCAACCATTACTACACACACACTCCAGTACCAACACTCCTTACCTGGAGCTGATTTTTCTATCTTAAGTTTTATGATCATTCATGGGTTAATCTTAGGAGAGGACACCAGAAGCCCTTATTAACTTCAATATCTTGTCCCAAACAGGGCAAAAATCCTCATTAAAAATGTGTGATTGGGAATGATCCTAACTTCCTTCAGGGATGAATTTGTTTTAAAATTAAAGGTTTGTTTCAAATACTATTCCTAATTTGATTTACTCAACACTTTTTTTAAGAGATGGGGGTCTCACTACACTGCCCAGGCTGGATTTCAGTGGCTATTATCACAGTGCACTACAGCCTCAAACTCCTGGCCTTAAGCAATCCTCCCACCTGAGCCTCCTGAGTGGCTGGGACTACAGGCACTCATCACTGAGCTTGGTTTATTGAACAAATATTAATAGAACACTTACTACGTGCCAGGCACTGTTCTAAACAACTACACAGGAAAACAAAACAGGTAAGCCCCTGCCTTCAAGAAGCTTACATTCAATTAAAGAAAAAAAAAAAGCCAGGCATGGTGGCTCATGCCTATAATCCCAGCAGTTTGGGAAGCCAAGGCAGGAGGATCACTTAAGGCCAGGCATTCTGAGACCAGCCTGGATAACACAGCAAGATCCTATCTCTACAAAAATTTAAAAAAAAAAAAATTTTTAGAAGAAGCTTACATCCTAGCAAGGGAAGAAAATATTATGCTAGCTAGTGATAAAGGTTATACAGAACAAGTTAACTACGGAAAATGGTGTTTACATGGGGTCCACTTAATAAGGGAGATTTGAAAAGAGACTGAGTGACACAAGTCAACTATGTAATTATCTAGAGAAAAATGAATCCCAGACAGAAATTATAACAAATGCAAAATTCCCAACTGTATGTGTGTGTTTAAATAATAAAACAAACCAATTGAATATTTCAACATATTTGTTCTAGCAACACAATGAAAAAGGAGGAGAAGGTCATTATTGGAAATGAAAAAGAAAACCACTGGTTTTAAACAATGCTTATAATAACAACAACAAAGTAAGTACTGCTAACAATTTGACTGACTGACTGATTTTGAGACGGGGTCTTGCTCTGTCACCCAGGTTACAGTGCAGTGGCATGCACGGCTCACCACAGCCTTGACCTCCAGGTCTTAAGGAATCCTTTTGCCTCAGCCTCCCAAGTTGCTGGGACTACAGGTGTGCACCATGACACCTGGCTCATTTTTTTTTTAACAGGATTTTGCCTGTTGCCCAGTCTGGTCTTGACTGCCTGAGGCTCCCAAAATGCTGGGTTATAGGTGTGGTCACACTGAGCCCAGTTAACAAATTTAATTATGCTAAAATTTGCTAATGGCAATCACTACACTACAAGTATTTTTATTCTACACTACAAAATATTTTTACACTACAGTAGAAAGCCACAGAAGTCTTCTGCTGAATTCATTTATCTGGTACCAAACTTACATGTTTCCATTACCTTCATTCTAAGGCATATTTCTAGAATCAATTTCATATTCCATCAACATTCTATATTTGTTTCAAGACCAAAGGGAAGCACTGCTTTAAAAATAACTCTCCTCCTTATTCTGCCAAAGCATCATTTGCTAGACTCTTGAAATATGACAGTTGTGTTCTAAGGAGAGAAAGAATGGACTTCTGCCCACTAGACAGCTGCCTACTCAGAACAAAAACCTTTTCAAGGTATACATTGACTCCTTCTTAAGAGATGCTAGTTCTAAGACAAGTAATAGCGAACACAAGACATTTACAGGTTCCTGAAGCAAACGATGCATGATTTTATTTTTTCAGACAGGGCAACTCTGTTGTCCAGGCTGGAGTGCAGTGGTGGGATCCTGGCTCACTGCAGCCTCAACCTCCTGGACTCAAGCAATCCTCCCACCTTGGCCTCCCAAGTAGCTGGGACCATAGGTGCGCACCACCACAGCTAGCTAGTATTTTTTTTGTTGTTGTTTTTTGTTGTTGTAGAGACAGAGTTCACACGATGCTACCCAGACTGGTCTCAAACTCCTGGGCTCAAGCAATCCTCCCACCTCAGCTTCCCAAAGTGCTGGGATTATAAGCATGAGCCATCACACCTGGACAATAATGCAATATCTATTTTAGGTTGGTACAAAGTAATTGCAGTTTTTGCCATTAAAAACTATTGCAAAAACCATAAATCCTTTTTTTTTTTTTTTTTAGATGGAGTTTCGCTCTTGTCTCCTGGGCTGGAGTGCAGTGGCGTGGTCTCGGCTCACTACAACCTCCGCCTCTCCCGGGCTCAAGCAATTCTCTTACCTCAGCCTCCCAAGTAGCTGGGATTACAGGTGCCTGCTACTATGCCTGGCTAATTTTGTATTCTTAATAGAGATGGGGTTTCATCATGTTGGCTAGGCTGGTCTTGAGCTCCTGACCTCAGGTGATCTGCCTGCCTTGGCCTCCCAAAGTGCTGAGATTACAGGCATGAGCCACTGTGCCTGGCCCATAATTCTTTTGCACCAACCTAATAACAAAATTCTGATATCCCAAAAAAGAATTTCTCAGAACATCTTACTTTTAGAGATAGCATGTAATTTTTTAAAAATGTCATTGAGTCTACCCTTCCTGAGAAAAAACTATACCATTTCATGAAAATAAGTCACAGATAAGAAGTAAATGCAGTAACTGTAGTATGTTGATTTCAGGAAGATTTCTGATTCTAACCCAGAAATAAAATGTTATTATTGCTAAGATGGAAAGCATGGTCATGATAATATTATTCTGGGTGAGTGAATACCTGACTCAATCATGATTTGAGGAATAATTACCAACCTGCTAGTATCAACCTTAGAAATCGTGTTCTAATCAGTTGGTTTTGTTCCATTCTACATTTTCAGAGTTTTTAATTTCATTACGCACTTAACAGTACATACAGGAAAATTTTCATTATAGGAAAAATACATTTTTGACGTAATATTCAATTCTCAGACAGATACCTATTATGTGTTAGATGTTAGTTATACAGATGAATATGCTTATATTTGCCCTCAAGCAATCACAAGGTTCTTAGAATTTTATTCTTAGGTAAGAATTGAATTCTTAATTTAATTCTTAACTAAGAATAAAATTATAAACAAATAAACACAATAAATGTGAATGTTACTCCTCTTGTATAACAAAATGCTAAAGAAATGAGGGTGAGTTTTCATTCTGCCTCAAGTATTAAAGGCTTCAGAAGATTCTATATTCAAAACTGGGCCTGGAAATGTGAACAGAATTCTGCTAACCTCGATAAAAACAAAATAAAGATCTGGAATCTTGACAGTCTAAGGAAGGATTTAGGAAAGAAAAGACTGGAGGCAAGAGTCAGAAAACAAAGTGACAGGAGCTGCCGATGTACTGTGATCTGCCTAAAACCGCCACACAGAATGTCACTCTGTTCTTTAAAACCCTTTAATCATTCCTCCTCATCTACAGATTAATGTACAAACTCTAGGCATAAAATTCCTAAAAGTCCTTCCTAGCTGTTCTTGCTTATTATTACATATGACGGCCTATCTCCTCTATCATTTCAGCTTCTTTCTTTTGTTTTTGAGACAAAGTTTCACTCTTGTTGCGCAGGTTGGAGTGCAGTAGCACAGTCTCAGCTCACTGCAACCTCCATCTTCTGGTTTCAAGCGAGTCTCCTGCCTCAGGCTCCTGAGTAGCTGGGATTACAGGCACCCATCACCAGGCCGGGCTAATTTTTTTTTTTTTTTTTGAGACGGAGTCTTGCTCTGTCACCCAGGCTGGAGTGCAGTGGCTGGATCTCAGGTCACTGCAAGCTCCGCCTCCTGGGTTTACGCCATTCTCCTGCCTCAGCCTCCCTAAGCCGGGCTAATTTTTGTATTTTTAGTAGAGACGGAGTTTCATCATGTTGGCCAGGCTGGTCTGGAACTCCTGACCTCATGATCAACCTACCTCAGCCTTCCAAAGTGCTGGGATTACAGGCGTGAGCCACCACGCCTGGCCTATTTCAGCATTTTTATCTGCTTATAATCTCCCCAATAAGTCATGCCTCTGAACCCTTGCAAAATGCATTTCTTTCTGCTTAGAATGTCCTTTATGCCTCTAATAAACTTAAACAAAAATTTTTTTTTGGTAGAGATGGAGGTCTGGCTACATTGGCCAGGCTGGTCTCAAACTCCTGGCCTCAAGCAATCCTCCCACCACAACCTTCCAAGGTGCTGGGATAACAGATGTGAGTTACCACACCGGGCCCTTCTAATGAACTCTTGATTCTGGCTTCGCAAGAATCAGTACATCAGTGTTGCCTTTCAATAATCCCATAGAGAATAAATCCTCCTTCCTCTGTACTATCTTATACCTAAAATTCTAATTAGTATAAAGCCTATGCAAAGGCATAGACTTGTAATGGGTCTATCATGTTTAGGCAAGAGTAAGAAGGTCCAGTATGGTCAGAGTGTGTAGAATATGGATGTGAGATCTTGATTACAGGGTCAATGTCTTGTTTATTTTCGTAAATTAAAAATAAAATGTTTTTCTCACCTTGTAGCTATTGAAAATGAACAAACTGGAAACAAGAAAGTGAAAACAGACCCACAAAGCTCTGGCCCACTACAAATTCATTAGTCACCTGTATCTACACCAGTACCTGCTACTTACGTTCTTCATCCCCACCAAACACATTTATTTCAGGTCACCACCTCTTTCAGACCCAGCCCTCACTTCACCTCCTCTTTGCAGTGATTAAGTTCGTCAAGGTATTGTAACCACCCAGTGGGTTCACCTTGCCCACTGCCTAGACAGAACTATTTAACAAGACGGGGGAATTGCAATGGATAAAGAGTAATTCAAGCAGAGCTGGTTGTGCAGGAGACCGGAGTTTTATTGTTACTGAAATCAGTCTGAGCACTAGGGGATCAGAACTTTTAATGATAATTTGGGGCTGGGGCTGGGGCCGGGCGCCGTGGCTCACATCTCCAATCCCAGCACTTTGGGAGGCCAAGGCAGGTGGATCACGTAAGGTCAGGAGTTTGAGACCGGCCTGACCAACATAGTGAAACCCTGTATCTACTAAAAATTAGTTGGGTATGGTGGCAGACACCTGTAATCCCAGCTACTCAGAAGGCTGAGGCAGGAGAATCATTTGAACCTGGGAGGCGGAGGTTGCAGTAAGCCGAGATCACACCACTGCACTCCAGCCTTGGCAATGAGAGTGAAACTCCATCTCTAAATAAATAAATAAATAAATAAATGAAATAAACATAATTTGAGGTCAGGCACAGTGCCTCACACCTGTAATCCCAGCACTCTGGGAGGCTGAGGCAGGCAGATCACCTGAGGTCAAAAGTTCGAGACCAGCCTGGCCAACATGGTGAGACCTCATCTCTAGTAAAAACACAAAAATTAGCCAGGCATAGCAGCATACACCTGTAATCCTAGCTACTCGGGAGGCTGAGGCAGGAGAATCACTTGAACCCGGGAGGCAGGAGTTGTAGTGAGCCGAGATCGCACCACTGCACTCCAGCCTGGACAACAGAGCCAGACTCTGCCTCAATAAAATAAAATAAAGATAATTTGGCAGGTCGGGGCTTGGGAAGTGGGGAATGCTGACTGGTCAGGTTGAAGATGGAATCATAGGGGTCAAAGTGAGCTTTTCTTGCTGTCTACTGCTCCTGGATAGGATAGCAGAACTGGTTGAGCCAGATTACTGATCTGGGTGGTGTCAGCTGATCCATCCAGTGCAGGTTCTGCAAAATATCTCAAGTATGGATCTTAGGTTTTACAATAGTGATGTTATCCTCAGGAGCAATTTGGGGAGGTTCAGACTCTTGGAGCCAGAGGCTGCATGACCCCTAAACTGTAATTTCTAATCTTGTAGCTAATTTGTTAGTCCTGCAAAGCCATGCTGGTTCCCAGGCAAGAAGTGGGTCTTTTCGGGAAATAGTTATTATCAATTTTGTTTCATAGTCAAACCATGAACTGAATTCCATGAACTGAACTGAAAGTTAGTTAGGCCTATGCACAAGAACGAACAAGGACAGCTTAAACGTTAGAAGCAAGATGGAGTCAGTTAGGTCTGATTTTTTTCACTGTCATCATTTCCTCAGTCATAATTTTGCCAAGGCGGTTTCAATCCCTCCCTTTGTGTTTCTTAGCACCTTGTTCTCAAGGTGTGGGCTACCAAGACTGGAAAAAACCGTCAATCACTCTGGCTTCTTCCTGCTGACAGGGGGCGTCATGGGAATAGGAGCTGACTCTAAGGTGAGAGAAGTGGAACTGCTTTGCAGCTGAGTGTACTCATGCAGGCAGGACTGGGATTCCAAGGCTTGCACGACAAAGGCGGTAGTATTTTTTTTATTATTATACTTTAAGTTCTAGGGTACATGTGCACAATGTGCAGGTATGTTACATATGTATACATATGCCATGTTGGTGTGCTGCACCCATTAACTCGTCATTTACATTAGGTATATCTCCTAATGATATCCCTCCCCTCTCCCCACTCCCTACAATAGGACCCGGTGTGTGATGTAGGCGGTAGTATTTTTATCTATAGTTTAGTACAGCATTTTAACAGACAGTGTACTATATGTTAAATAATGAATTTCAGGATAAGGAGTACAATTTCCAGTTTTAAAATTAAAAATTTGAAAGCATTAGGGTGGGGACTTATAGTCCACAAAAAATTTAGGGTTTAGTCTAAATTGAAGGAAAAAAACTCAGAAACAACAACAGGTGGGCGGTTTCAGTATTATCTTTTCATCAGCTTTCCATCTTTCTCAGCAGAAGGTATCTCTCCTAGAATGTTCTTCCTCCCATCTCTACCTATGTATATAAAACCAATTACCTATAATCCCAGCACTTTGGGAGGTGGAGGCAGGCGAATTACTTCAGGTCAGGAGCTCAAAACCAGCCTGACCGATATGCAAAATACAAAATGTGTATATTGTATATATAATATACAAAATGTGTATATTGTATATACAAAATACAAAACGTGTATATTGTATATACAATACTAAAACTCTTTACTAAACATACAAAAATTAGCTGGGCATAATGGTGGGCCCCTGTAATCCCAGCTACTTGAAAGGCTGAGGCAGGAGAATTGCTTGAACTGGGGAGGCAGAGGTTGCAGTGAGCAAAGATCATGTCACTGCACTCCAACCTCAGCAACAGAGTAAGACTCCATCTCAAAATCAACAACAACAACAAATGCAATTACTGAGGAACATTTTTCCTACTCATTTAAAGAAACTCAAATCTGCCCTAACCAGCCATTTTCCAGCTGCCGTGCTGTCTGCTTCTTTCCATCTATTGCCAAATCTCGTAGCAATCCTGCATTTTCCCTTCACGTACTTCCACAAACTAATCAATATTAAGCACCTACTATGTGCAAGGGACTATAAGAGGTCCAAAAAATACGACTGTCTCCAATAATTCCTTTAGCCCTCTAAAATCTGGCTTTCAAACACACCATCCCACCAAAACTCTGTGCTTCACTTCCATCCTTTTGCTCTCTTCATGACAGCGGACTATCTTCTCATGATCTGACATAATTGATACACCCCACTCCCATCAGAGTTAGAACTGTGTTTTACTCATCTTTATTCCCTCCCCGCACTATATCCAAGTACTAAACACTAGTCTTCACTCCCCCCGGCACCGACCACATCCATGTACTAAGCAGGCACTCTTTCCTACGCAGCCTCACTGTCACAGGAAGTCTGCAGCCTCATCATCTTGTACCTACATTACTACAGCAGTCTCCAGGCATGATTTTTTCTTCTGTAACAAATCAAGCATATCACGTCTAAATTAAACCTATATATCTTTCTTTTGTTGCTTTTTATCTCTGTGGCCCACACGGGAGTGCAGTGGCATGATCATAGTCCACTGCAGCCTCTACCTCGTGGGCTCAAGCAATCCTCTCACATCCAGCCTTCTGAATAGTTGGGGCCACAAGTGTCCAGCATGACACCTGGCTAATTTCTTTTCTTTTCTGTTGAAACGGGGTATCCCTGTGTTGCCCAAACTAGTCAAACTCCTGGACTCAAGCTAGCCTCCCACCCTGGCTTCTCAAAGTGCTGGGATTACAGGCATGAACCACTATGCCCAGTCACGTTTCTTACTACTAAAAAATCTTAAGTGGAATAAAATACGAATACGCAAAAATCAATGCATTCTTTTAAAAAAAATAACTTCCGGCCAGGTGTGGTGGCTCACGCTTGTAATCCCAGCACTTTGGGAGGCTGAGGTGGGTGGATCACCTGAAGGCAGGAGTTCAGAACCAGCCTGGCCAACATGGTGAAACCCTTTCTCTACTAAAAGTAACAAAAATTAGCTGGGTGTGGTGGTGGGCGCCTGTAATTCCAGGGACTCGGGAGGCTGAGGCAGTAGAATCGCTTGAACCCAGGAGGCGGAGGTTGCAGTGAGCTGAGATCACGCCACTGCACTCTAGCCTGGGCAACAAGAGCGAAACTTCATCCCCCAAAAAATGAAAAAATTTTTAAAAATTAAAAAAAAAATAGCTTCATTGAGCTATAACTCACATACCTTCACCCATTAAAAGTAAACAGTGCAACGGATTTTAGTATATTCACAGTTATATACAACCATCACAAAAATCAATTTTAGAACATTTTCATCACCTCAAAAAGAAACCCTAAGCCAGGCACAGTGGCACGTGCCTGTAGTCCCAGCTACTTGAGGGGCTGACGTGAGTGGTGCATCACTTGAGCCTGAGAGTCCAAATCCGGCCTGGGCAACGTAGCAAGACACCATCCCTAAAAAAAAGAAAGTCCATACACTATAGCTGTCAACCCCTACCACCCTGTCAGTTCCCACTCACTCAGGCTGCCCCAAGCAAGCACAATCTATTTTCTTTCCCTTACAGATTTCCCTATTCTGGAATTTCACATGAATGGGATCACATGGTCTTTTGTCACTGGCTTCTTTTAACAGAACAATGTTTTCAAAATTCATCTATGTTTTAGCAATACACTTGATTTCCTTTATGGCTAAATAGCATCCCCTTATATGGATATTACACATTTTATTTATCCATTTACCTACTGATGAGCATCCAGCTTGTTTCTACTTTTTAACTATTATGAATAATGCTGATACGAACATCCATTACAAGCTTTTGTGCAACATGTTTTCCATTCTCTTGGAGATACACCTAGGAATATAACTGTTGTGTCATGTGGTAATATTTGAGTAACTGTCACACTGTTATGCAAAGCAGCTGCGCCATCTGACATTCCCATCAGCAGTGTCTGAGAGTGCTGATGTGTCCATATCCCCACCAACACTCAATACTATATGAATTTATTTCAGCCTTCTTAGTAGCTAGAAAGCTGTATCTCACTGTGGTTTTATTTTGCATTTCTATGATGACTTATGATGTCAAGCTTCTTTTCATGCGCTTGCTGGCCATTTATATAACCTATTTGGAGAAAGGTTTATTGAGATCCTTTGCCCATTTTTAAATTGGGTGTTCTTTATACACCCTAGATACAAATTCCTTATCAGATATGTAATTTGCAAATACTTTCTCTTATTCTGTGTGACAGTCTTGTAGCTTATTTGATGGTCTCCTTTGAAGGCTAAATGAAAAATTTCTCATTTTGATGAAGTCCAATTTATTTACTTTTTCTTCAGTTGCTCATGCTTTTTATGTCATATATAAGAAAGCGGTGCCAGGCTGGGCGCAGTGGCTCACGCCTGTAATCCCAACACTTCGGGAGGCCAAGGCGGGCAGATCACTTGAGGTTAGGAGTTCAAGCCTAGCCTGGCAAACATGGTGAAACCCCATCTCTACTAAAAATACAAAAAATTAGCCAGGTGTGGTGGCAGGCACCTGTAATCCCAGCTACTCAGGAGGCTGAGGCAGGAGACTTGCTTGAACCCAGGAGGCAGAGATTGCAGTAAGCTGAGATCGCGTCATTGCATTCCAGCCTGGGCAAAAGAGCAAGACTCCGTATCAGAAAAAAAAAAAAGTGATGCCAAATCCAAGATCTAAAGATTCACTCCTAAATGTCTGAGGTGATGGATATCTCATGTATCCTGATTTGATCATTTACACACTATATACATGTATCAAAATAGCACTACGTACTCCCAAAATATGTACAACTACGATATATCAATGAAAAATACCAAAAATTATGCCTATTTTTTTCCTAAGGATTTATAGTTTTAGCTCATACTTTTAGGTCTTTATTCTGAGTTAATTTTTGTATACACTGTGAGAGCCCAACTTCATTTTTTGGCATATGACAATCCCACCTCCCCAAGTACCATTTGTTAAAAAGACTATTCTTTACCCCATTAAATGGTCTTGGCATCTTTGTCAAAAATCACCTGACCCAGACCGCATGGGTTTATTTCTGGGTTCTCTATTCTGTTCCACAGACCTATGTGTCTATCCTTGTGCCAGGAGCACACCAACTTATTGTTGCTTTGTAGTCAGTCTTAAAACTGGAAGTATGTGTCCTCCTAATTATTGTTTTTCAATACTGTTCTAGCTATGAAGAGTTCCTTACAATATCTTAAGAATTTTAGAATCAGCTTGTAAATTTCTACAGCCAGGTCAGCTGGAATTCTCAGGGGGACTGCACTGAATGCGTAAATCAATGTGAGGTGTGCTGCCATCCTACCAGCCTCAAGTCTTCAAATTCAAGAACATGGATGGTTTTCATGTATTTAAAAGTATACACGGCCTTACATAACTTAAAGCCTTTAGCATCTATATCAGTAAAATAGGTATATAAAAATTGTTATCTATTACCCTTAAAGGTAAATGGGCTAAATACCCCAATTAAAAGACACAGACTGGCAAACTGGATAAAGAGTCAAGACCAATCAGTGTGCTGTATTCAGGAGAACCATCTCACCTGCAAAGACACACACAGGCTCAAAATAAAGGGATGAAGGAACATTTGCCAAGCAAATGGAAAGCAAGAAAAAAAAAGAATCAAATAGACACAATGAAAAATCATAAACAGAATATCACCACTGATCCCACAGAAACAGAAACTACCATCAGAGAATACTATGAACACCTCTAAGCAAATCAACTACAAAATCTAGAACAAATTGATAAATTTCTGGACACATACATCCTCCCAAGACTAAACCAGGAAAAAGTCAAATCCCTGAATAGAACAACAACAAGTTCTGAAATTGAGGGAGCAATTAATAGCCTACCAATCAAAAAAAACCCCAGGACCAGATGGATTCACAGCGGAATTCTACCAGAGGTACAAAGAGGAGCTGGTTCTATTCCTTCTGAAGCTATTCCAAATAACAGAAAAGGAGGGACCCCTCCCTAACTCATTTTACAATGCCAGCATTATCCTGATACCAAAACTTGGCAGAGATACAACAAAAAAAGAAAATTTCAGGCCAATATCCCTGATGAACATCAATGCGAAAATCCTCAGTAAAATACTGGCAAATTGAATCCAGCAGCACATCAAAAACCTCATCCACCATGATCAAGTCGGCCTCATACCTAGGATGCAAGGCTGGTTCAACATACACAAATCCATAAATGTAATCCATCACCTAAACCGAATCAATGACAAAAGCCACATGATTGGCCGGGCGCGGTGGCTCACGCCTGTAATTCCAGCACTTTGGGAGGCCAAGGCAGGCAGATCACGAGGTCAGGAGATTGAGACCATACTTGCTAACACAGTGAAACTCCATCTCTACTAAAAATACAAAATCAAAATTAGCCGGGTGTGGTGGCGGGTGCCTGTAGTCCCAGGTACTCAGGAGGCTGAGGCAGGAGAATGGTGTGAACCCAGGAGGCGGAGCTTGCAGTGAGCTAGGATCGCGCCACTGCACTCCAGCCTGGGCGACAGAGCAAGACTCCGTCTCAAAAAAACAAAAAATAAAACAAAACCACATGATTATCTTAATAGATGTAGAAAAGGCCTTCGACAAAATTCAACACGCCTTCATGCTGAAAACACTCAATAAACTAGGTATTGATGGAACGTATCTCAAAATAATTTAAGAGCTTTTTAATGACAAAACCACAGCCAATATCATACTGGATGGGCAAAAGCTGGAAGCATTCCCTTTGAAAACTGGCACAAGACAAGGATGCCCTCTCTCACCACTCCTATTCAACACAGTATTGGAAGTTCTGGCCAGGGCAATGGGCCAAGAGAAAGAAAGAAAGGATATTCAAATAGGAATAGAGGAAGTAAAATTGTCTCTGTTTGCAGATGACATGATTACAACTCACAAGGGATATGAAAGACCTCTTCAAGGAGAACTACAAACCACTGCTCAAGGAAATAAGAGAAGACACAAACAAATTTAAAACATTCCATGCTCATGGATAGGAAGAATCAATATCGTGAAAATGGCAATATTGCCCACAGTAATTTATACATTCAATGCTATCCCCATCAAACTACCACTGACTTTCTTCACAGAATTAGAAAAAACTACTTTAAATTTCATATGGAACCAAAAACAGAGGCCATATAGCCAAGACAATCCTAAACAAAAGAACAAAGCTGGAGGCATCATGCTACCTAACTTCAAACTATACTACAAGGCTACAGTAACCAAAACAGCATGGTACTGGTATCAAAACAGATATACAGATCAACGGAAAAGAACAGAGGCCTCAGAAATAATGCCACATATCTACAACCATCTGATCTTTGACAAACCTGACAAAAACAAGCAACAGGGAAAGGATTCCCTATTTAATAAATGGTATTGGGAAAACTGGTTAGCCATATGCAGAAAACTAAAACTGGACCCCTTCCTTAACATCTTATATAAAAATTAACTCAAGTTGATTAAAGACTTAACTGTAAAACCTAAAACCATAAAAACCCTAGAAGAAAACCTAGGCAATACCATTCAGGACAAAGGCATGGGCAAACACTTCATGACTAAAACACCAAAAGCAATGTCCACAAAAGCCAAAACTGACAAATGGGATCTAATTAAACTAAAGAGCTTCTGCACAGCAAAAGAAAAAATCATCAGAGTGAACAGGCAACCTACAGAATGGGAGAAAGATTTTGCAATCTATCCATCTAACAAAGGGCTAATATCCAGAATCTACAAGGAACTTAAATTTACAAGAAAAAAAAAATTCCACCAAAAAGTGGGCGAAGCATATGAACAGACACTTCTCAAAAGAAGGTATTTATGCAGCCAACAAACACATGAAAAAAGGCTCATCATCACTGGTCATCAGAGAAATGCAAATCAAAACCACAATCAGATACCATCTCACGTCAGTTAGAATGGTCATCAATAAAAAGTCAGGAAACAACAGATGCTGGAGAGGATGTGGAGAAATAGGAATGCTTTTATACTGTTGGTGGGAGTGTAAATTAGTTCAACCATTGTGGAAGACAGTGTGGCGACTCCTCAAGGATCTAGAACCAGAAATATCTTTTGACCCAGCAATCCCATTACTGAGTGTATATACCCAAAGAATTATAAATCATTCTACTGTAAAGACACATGCACACGTATGTTTACTGCAGCACTATTCACAATAGCAAAGACTTGGAACCAACCCAAATAACCCAAATGCCCATCAATAACAGACTGGACAAAAATGTGGCACAAAAACCCCACGGAATACTATGCAGTCATAAAAAGGATGAGTTCACGTCCTTTGCAGGGACATAGATGAAGCTGGAAACCATCATTCTCAGCAAACTAACACAGGAACAGAAAACCAAACACCACATGTTTTCACTCATAAGTGGGAGTTGAACAATGAGAACACATAGACACAGAGAGGGGAACATCATGCACTGAGGCCTGTCGGGGGTTGGGGGGTTAGGGGAGGGATACCATTAGGAGAAATATCTAATGTAGATGACGGGTTGATGGGTGCAGCAAACCACCATGGCACGTGTATACCTATGTAACAAACCTGCACATTCTGCACATGTATCCCAGAACTTAAAGTATAATTTAAAAAAAAGGAAAAAAATTATCTATTGGTTAATTGGTCAAACATTTCCTAATTTAAAACTTAGAAGGATTTTATGTTACAAGCTATTTACTAATACTAAGCTCTTAAACAAGCTTCCTATAGTATTTTCAAAGAAAAAGTTTAAAAATTAGATAGAAATTTCTACCTGATACCTCTGTCATTCAATGAAAGGCCTTCTCACTCTATTTAAATTTTTTTTTTTTTTAAAGGAAGAAGATGGTTAGCTATAATCACTAGTGACCCTTATCCTAATGGGAAATGAGTATGTGCTTCATCCAATTTCTAAAATCAATTCTAAATCTTCTTCCAGAATCACAGCAGATTGGTTGAGAAAATAAATCTGAAAAGGGGAAATCATTTTTTCTTTTTTAGAATTATTATTCTTCTGGCCTATTTTTTCCTTTAGCGACAACTTAGTAAAACAGGCCAATGACTACTTTATATCCACGCATGTACCTAGAGTTAGGTTAATAAGTATGATTTCACCTACAGAACTGGAAAGACAGTTGTTCCTTTTTTTTTGAGACGGAGTCTGGCACTGTTGCCCAGGCTGGAGTGCAGTGGCACGAATTCGGCTCACTGCAACCTCTGCCTCCTGGGTTCAAGCAATCTCAGCCTCCCAAGTAGCTGGGATTACAGGCACCTGCCACCAGCCCAGCTATTTTGTATTTTTAGTAGAGACAGGGTTTCACTATGTTGGCCAGGCTGGTCTCAAACTCCTGACCTTGTGATCCGCCCGCCTCAGCCTCCCAAAGTGCTGGGATTACCAGCGTGAGCCACTGGCCGGCCCAATTTTTTTTTTTTTTTCTTTTTCTTTTTTTTTTTTTTTGAGACGGAGTCTTGCTCTGTCACCCAGGCTGGAGTGTAGTGGTGTGATCTCAGCTCACTGCAATCTCCGCCTCCCGGGTTCAAGTGATTCTCCTGCCTCAGCCTCCTGAGTAGCTGGGACTACAGATGCATGCCACCACGTCCGGTTAATTTTTGTGTTTTTAGTAGAGATGGGGTTTCACCATGTTGGTCAGGCTGGTCTTGAACTCCTGGCCTCAAGGGGTCTGACTGCCTCAGCCTCCCAAAGTGCTGGGATTACATGCAGAAACCACTGCACCTGCCGATAACTGTTCTTGTTTCACAAAAAGTCCAACCTATAACTCCAGCTGTTTCACTACAATTGTCCCCATGAGAGACCAGTTAGCTTATATACTCAAGTATATAAGCATCACATACACCCAGCTAAGCATACAAAGTTTAGGAAACCATTCCAGATCAGTAACTAGCCATTTGTTTCACTACTTTAAAAACTAGTGTTGTTTCTCCTCCATACTGCACTGCCTTTTTAAAAAGTTTTTTTTTTGTTTTTTGGTTTTTTTTTTTTACAAATTCTACTCTCCTACTATCAGCTTATCCATCAACAACCCTGAGACTTCATACTTCAAACATTAGGTAATAAGAAACTTCTTTCCAGTCTCTTACACAGCAATCTCAGGCTTTTCACCACATATTTAATGATATTTTAATGAAATAGTACACAAAACTCTTAAGATTCTTATCAAATAAGAAATGAGTACGAAAACTATCCTCACAAAATAGCTCATGTTGGAATGTCTGATAAACCCTCAAGAAGTACTTACAGGAAGAAAATTTAGATGCTTTCAAGTTGTCCAGAATCAAAAACCCTAAAAATATACATTCTTATCGACAAAGATAACAAATACACGTAATGATGATGATGACTTCAAAACACTTCAAGAAATCCTGACTCTTTAATTTTATACTTTAACATTTTAAAATGTATAATGTACATATCTAATACATTCCAAATTATTAAGATAATCAGAACATCCATTTAAACTCTCCAATTCCTTATACTCTCAGTTGGTGAGTTTAAGGCCTTCCCGAGTTTATTCAATTATGGATTACAGCAGCATGCGGATCACTTTGCCCAAAGAGACTTTTTAAATTGAATTTTGGGTAAATGAGGGTGTACTAAAAAGTGTGTCAGGAGGAAAGACATCAAGGAACATCCTACGAAGCTCACATCAAATGACATAATTTACGGTAAGTCTTTGAATGCAGAACAAAGACGTGGGAAAGATATTTGGTATTAGTAAGCAGCTCAGAAAAATATTCAACTGCCCAAAACCAAAAAGGTAAACTTTTCTTCCCCTCCTCCACCCAAAAAGGTCTGTAAAAAAATAAGCTAACCCCTTTCAAACATGTCGGATTGTTTCACACGGAGTTATGACTATGCATTTCTGCAAAAATAAAAAACACCTATCCGAAATGCAAATATAATTACAACAGGCTGTCTTGAGATAAAGACTACAATGCATGAAAAACCTACAACGCAAAATACTTCGGGAGCAAAGAGAAAGACAGTCAGAGCTGAGGGGTATGAAGAAAGTCCTTTTTCTCACTTCACCTAATTAATGTCTGCAAGTAAACCAAATTGTGGGGAAATACTTATTTTGAAGAAAGTAAGGAGAGTTTTTAAAAATACAGAAGCTAAGAAAGCTTAGAAAGCTTAAAAAGCACAGAAAACTAAAAGTCTTTCAGTACACATAGAAGTGTTGTCATTCTCAAAGAGTCACAATGTTTTAATAATTGTTCAACAAGGATTGTGAGAAATCCACTAGACTACATTACGTGCTGCCATCATAAAGAACACACACAAACACACACAAAAGGGACTCATGACAATAACCGCCCTATCATTTAAATGTTTCAGGTAATTGCCACTAATTCCAAAGAGAAATACCATCAATCCAAGTACTTTTGGTCTACAGTTATCTGATCCGTGTACCCGAGTGTTACAGTGCCTGATCTATATTAACCCATAGCACCTTTACCGATTACCATCCAGAAGTTATCAATACAAAGCTTTTAAACAAACAAAGACAGTAATCGCAAACAGAATTTGGAGCTCGGCAAGACCTACTTACTGGCAAGTCCACACTAACATCAGTACCATCCAGAAGGGACACTCGACACGTGATGATGGACTTAGAATCTCCAGCTGCAGGAATGTGTGTGGCTGCGCGTTGTGCTTCTCGGAGTCGTTCCTTTTCTGCATGTTTACGCATAGACCGACGCCCCAGTGTTCTACGGAAGAAACTCAGCATTTTTGTCACTATAAAAGCAGAGAGAAAAAGATGGCATCAGCAAAAAAATGAGATTCTCAACAACTTGCAGTCAGTCAAACGGCATTATTTAGTCAAGTCCTGTGCACATTAGTAGAAATGCTATTAAAAAGGCCTCCTGGGCTGGGTGCAGTGACTCACGCCTGCAATCCCAACGTTTTGGGAGGCCCAGGCAGCAGGAATACTAGAGTCCAGGAGTTCAAGACCAGCCTGGGCAACACAGTGAGACCTAATCACTACTAAAACTAAAATTACCCAAGTGTGGTGGTGCATACCTGTGGTCCCAGCTACTTGAGGGGCTATGAGGCAGAAGGATCACTTGACCCCAGGCAGTGAAAGCTGCAGTGAGCTGGGATTGCACCACTGCGTTCTAGCTCGGGCAACAGAGCAAGACCCTGTCTCGAAAAATCAGCAAATAAAACAAAAAATAAACAGGGCTCCTGGTCAAGTAAATCTGAAAAAAATCACTAAAACTGACTACTTTTAATAAATATTTCAAGAGATATTATACATGATAAATATACACAATTTTTGTCAATTAAAAAGTTAATTAATTTAAAAAGCTGGTTACTTTAATTCAAAGTTTTAAAAGACTTGTATGTATAAGACATAGCCATGGTTTGTTTGGAGCTTTCTAAATTTACTGGACCATTTTATCAGGAACTGATTTGGCAGGAGAAGGCAAACATTCATGAAGTCCATCAGGTCTTCTAAAAAGATAAATTATATGTACAACATCTTATATATCCTAAGATGATGTCAGACACTAAGGTATCCTTTGATGATCATAAAAATCCTGAGAAGTGGTTAGGCGTGATGGCTCACGCCTGTAATCCCAGCACTTTCGGAGGCCAAGCCGGGTGGATCACGAGGTCAGGAGATCGAGACCATCCTGGCTAACACGGTGAAATCCCAACTCTACTAAAAATACAAAAAGTTAGCCGGGCGCAGTGGTGGGCGCCTATAGTCCCAGCTACACGGGAGGCTGAGGTAGGAGAATGGCGTGAATCCAGGAGGCGGAGCTTGCAGTGAGCTGAGATCGCGCCAACTGCACTCCAGCCTGGGCGACAGAGCGAGACTGTCTCAAAAAAAAAAAAAAAGTCCTGAGAAGTTCCATTTCTTTTCTGAGCATTCACAATAAAAATATAAAAACAATCACCTATTTCAGCTAAAATACAAATTCAAATTTCCTAAGTTTTGTCAAATATTCTATTACATACGGATTTTAAATAACTACTTAACATAAATCTTTTTAATGTCAAAGTACTTTAACGCTACTTTTTTCCTTATCTCTATAAAGAACATTAATGTTAATCAAAACACTTAAAACGGGTTTTAAAACATAGCACACTACATGGAAACACAAAATCAAAGTCACTTTGCTATCCTAATATGTTTCATTTGCACAACAAAGAGAGTTTAAGTACACATAAGCCAACAAACAGCCAAAAAGACTATTAATTCCAAACGAAACAACAAGCTGTGCAGAAAAGGAAAAGTAAATCACAATACACTAGATGACTCAGCTGCTAATGATTTAAATGTCAAACACTAAATATTGAGCAAACAATAATTAACTACAACAGAGAGAAGGCACATAATAAGAGGTGGGGGATACAGACATGAAAAGAGTTAATTCCTCATCATGCGTAACAACAAGCCAACAGGTCATCACTAAAATTAAAACATCAAGAACTAGCAGTAAGAGCATTTGACTTAAAATGTGAAAATGACTGCCTTGGGAGAGGGAGTAGAAGAATTCAGAAGAATGCTGTTTTTCAAGAGAAGCCTTTGGATTAAATGACTTTTTCAACTAGATTTATTTATAAACCTGATAAAATCCAATTTTTAAGATACTACCATATTAAAATGTCTATACACCGAAGATTAACCTACACATTTTATACAAGTATACTCTTGTGTAATTAGGTAAACTAATCCTGAGGAGATAACTAAAATTTTAGTTAGGTAACTTTCCAGTGTGCCAAACACTCATATATAATACCTGGTCCCACTCTCTTTCCAGATATTTCTCCCTTTGGAATTTGCTATCCAGTCTCATTTCAGCTGCCTAAGACAGTACTTGTTATCCCAGCTTTCTAAAATCCTGTGTCACAGAATCCCTACATATTCCTTTTAACTCCACCAATATCTCCCAAGAAACATTTTATGATATCCCACCACTGCACTCCAACCTGAGAGTGAGACGCTGTATCAAAAAAAAAAAGAGCATGATATGAAAAACTCCTAAAAGATAATTTGAAAGATGTTCATAAAAACGAACACCTTTAACAGTATCCAAGAAGATCCAAATGAAAAAAATAAGATACTGTCTGTCATTTGAAGACTCAAGATAGTGTTAAAAAGAACGTGAGAAAAAATAATCCTCATACATTGGCCTTTTTTGGAGGGAGATTTGCCCGTGCTATTAATATTTTTAAAAAAAATTTTTTTTTTTTTTTTTGAGACAGTCTCACTCTTGTCCCCAGGTTGGAGTGCAATGGCACGATCTTGGCTCACTGCAACCTCTGCCTGCCAGGTTCAAGCGATTCTCTTGCCTTGGCCTCCCCAGGAGCAGGGATTACAGGCACCAGCTACCACGCCCAGCTAATTCTTGTACTTTTAGTAGATACTGGGTTTCACCAGGTTGGCCAGGCTGGTCTCAAACTCCTGACCTCAGGTGATCCACCCGCCTCGGCCTCACAAAGTGCTGGGATTACAGGCGTGAGCAACCTCACTGGGCCAATATTAAAAATTTTAACATGCATACTCCTTACTCAACAGTTCTATTTCTGGAAGGATAACCTAAAGAAAAAAAAAAATCACACCTGTGCTTTAAGTTGTAGGAACAGGATTTTTCAGGGCATAACTGATTTACGAAAATTTTAAATATGTTCATCAATGTGCAAACAGTTAAACAAGTTATGGTACACACAATGGCATACAATACAGTTGTTTTATTTTTATTTATGTATTTATTTATTTATTTTAGAGACGGTCTCACTCTAGCATCCAAGGCTCACCAGGGCCTTCATCTACCATGCTCAAGGGATTCTCCCACCTAGGGCTACAAGCACATGCCACCCCACCCAGCTAATGGTTTTTTAAGCTATTTTTTGGTAGAGACAGGGTACTGCTACTTAGCCAGGTTTGTCTCAAACTCCTGGCCTCAGGGAATCCTCCCACCTCAACCTCCCAAAGTGCTGGGATTACAGGCATGAGGCACCAAGCCCAGCCATAATACAGTTGTTTTAAATAAATACTTGACTTAGATATGACAACATTTGTAAGTGAAAAATCAAACCACAGAACACTGAAGAGTTTTATCCTACACTGAGGTGGGATCCATGCACACACACACACAGACGCTAAACAGATACACTCGTAAACTGTTAAGTGAGATTCTCTCTGAAGAGGGACATGTCAGAGGTCACAACAAGAATATATGGCCGGGTACAGTGGCTCACATCTGCAATCCTGGCACTCTGGGAGGCTAAGTCAGGACGACTGTTGGAGGCCAGGAGTTCAAGACCTGCGTGGGCAACATAGCAAGATCCCATCTATTTTTTTTTTAATGGAAAAAACCACAATAATATATGAATGAGTCATTAAAAGTTGTGGGGAATTTTTTTTATGACTGTGAAAAAAGTTTCCTCATACTCACTTTTCCCTTCCCACCTGCACTCTCCCAACTCCACTCTTGATGTCGCAGCCACTGGATTCTTGGCAACCACAAATCTGATCCCTATTCCAACATCTTTAATGGCCCTGGTCCTAGATGCAGCTCCTCCTACTTGCCTGACCCATCTGTCAGCCTACTCCCGACTGTTTGCTCTGCTCTTGTACTCTTTCTGCTCGGCCCAAGAGTCTTCTTAATTCTGGACCATTTTTCATTAGCTGTTCCACCTTTCTGGAATGCTCTTTTTCCACTTCCCCTCTCTTCCACCCGCTCCCACTTCACTGGACTAACTTCAGACTTATAGTCGAAATGTCTTAGTCTCAGAAAAACAGAATCTCAGACTTGTGAGTCTAAATTCGATGTCCCTTTTAGTCCTCTTAGCCTTTTCTTTATAACAAAAAAATTGTAATTCAATATCTGTTAATTATTTTTTTACTGGCTACTTCCCCCATTCACACACAGGGACAAAGATTTCGTCTGGCTTGCTCACTACTGCGGCCCAACAGCTGGCTTAACAACCCGCATATCAGCCACTCAATAAAAAACTCGCCTGACACACTAGAATGACAGTGGAATTTTTGGATGGTAGGTTCATGTGGCTTCCAAAAAAACAGCTGTTTCTACTCTAGCTCCTAACTAGAAGGATTTCCTTTGGAATCATAAAATGCAAATTTAAGCAATCCTAACAGAAGTTGGTTAATAGAAGTATCCAAAACCCAAAAGTTACTCATGAAATATGTATACTCTTACATGACTGGTGGCCACAATATGGTAATTGCTTTTTGATAAAGCAATATACAGCAAATGCCACGAAGGTACCACCATATTTTGTCCCAGCAATCCCAATAAAGAAAATGCAAGCGAGTAATTCAACAGCAGTTACGCCTATCGCTTTCGAATGAAGTTAGCCTATTTTCCAAAACCTGCACACTATCTTACACGCACAAATAACCCAACAAGGTTAACTAGAGCTCAGCAACAGGTTACGTTAGAAACTGAGTTAATGCAGTTGTGGGTTACATTAGAAATGTACACGGTTATGGGAATTTTCCCCGTAATTCTTTAAAAAATTTTAATACTAGTCTAAAACACTGCCAAACGTTTTAAGACTCGGGTCTCGCTCTTAGGTAGAATTCAAGTAACCACAGAGACAATTAACATTTACACACCAAAGAACCCATCATTAGCACGACAAATGCCCCGGGTGGGGGCGGGGCGGGCGCTTCAGACCTCGCCTTTCCGGGGAACACACCTGCCTCTCCTTTCCCAAGGAGCTGAAATTTTACTCAAATACAAAACAGCTCGAAAAGTTCACCAAAACCGTGACACAAACTCAGTTCGTTATTCCCCCTCCCTTGCGACTTTTGTCTCTCCCGCTGGACGGCAGCCCCGCGGACCGGCGAGGGGTGCCCGCGGCCCCAGGAGCGCGTCCGCCCGGCAAACATTAACCCGGCTGCCCCGGGCCCTCCGCTCCGGCCCGTCGCGCGGTATCGACCGAAACTCGGCGGCCCTGCCTCATTGGCCGCCGCCGCCCCTCCCTCCGGCGGGATTAATGCCCTGCCGGCCCGACGAGCCAAGGACCGGCCGCCCTAAGGTCTGGGCGCGGCCCCCGCCCGCCTCCCCGGGGACAAGGCCGCCACCGCAGGCGCGGGCGAGGAGGGGTCCGCTCGGCTGGGAGGGCAGCGGGCTGTACCGCGGCGCCGCCGGGCCTCGCGCTTACCTGAGCGGGGACGCCGCGGCCCCGGCGACCAGAGGGGAAAAGAGCCGAGCAAGGCTGAGGAAGGGGCGACTCCTCGGGAGACGCCGAGAAATGGCGCCCACAGCGAGCCCACCGGCTCTAATCCCCGGAGGACCCCGACCTCCCGCCCGTCCGCCCCTTAAAGCTCCCTCCCAGCTCCGCCCCCAGGGCGGAGCGCTCCGCTCTTAAACGGGCGATGACACCGCCCCGGAAACTGGCTGGCAGGGCGACTGGAGAAAAACAGGCGACGCCGGGCCGGGCCGGGCTGGAACTACCGCCTGCAGCCGGGCGTCCGCGGCTGGTTTAATGGGGCGCTGCCGAAACCCAGCTCTCGCTGCGGCCCTCCGCCCGCGGAGAAGGTGCTCGCCCGCAGACAGACCCCAAGTTGGTCCTATCACGAAGGAGGCTGGTGGAGCTGACTGCTGGATCTTCGTTCAAGAGATTAATTGCTTCGCAAATACTTACTGAGAGCTTGTCATGTATTTCCTCCCTTTTTCTTCTTTGCAGGGATTAAAATACATTTAAATCTCTGCTATTAAAGTAACTTTCACTCTACTGGGGAGAGAAACAGTAAACAAATAGGTGTCAAAGGTGATTGAGTATAAACGAAGAAAAATAAAACTGGGAAAGAGAAATAAAAGATTACTGCTTAACAGACTGTGGTGGTGGCGGGGTACTCTCCAACAAGGTGACATTCAGTCCATTCATTCTACAGGTAATTTATTGAAGTGCCTACTATGGGTTCTGTGTTCTAGACACGAGATACAACAGACAACCAAGACAGGCAAAAATCCTTCCTGGAGTTTATGTTATAGCAGAAATATAAATGAGACAGAAAATAAACGAGATAAATTAGTGAAATTAAATACTGTTAGACATTGGTAAGTGCTAAAGAGAAAAGTAGAAGTAGGGAATAAGGACAGGGAGTGAGGGTTTGCGATTTTACACAGACAGCAGGTCTCAATAAGAAGGTGGCATTTGGCTGGGCGCGGTGGCTCACGCCTTTAATCCGAACACTTTGGGTGGCCAAGGCGGGCGGATCACGAGGTCAGGAGATCGAGACCAGCCTGGCCAACATTGTGAAACCCCGTCTCTAGTAAAAATACAAAAATTAGCCAGGCGTGGTGGCATGGGCCTGTAGTCCCAGCTACTCAGGAGGCTGAGGCGGGAGAGTCGCTTGAACCCGGGAGGCGGAGGTTGCAGTGAGTCCAGATGACACCACTGCACTCCAGCCTGGTGACAGAGCCAGACTCAGTCTCAAAAAAAAAAAAAAAGGAAGGTAGCATTTGAGTGAAGACCTACAAGAAGTGTGGGAGGAACCCTGTGGCCATCTGGGGAGGATCAAAGGGAAGAGCAAGGGCAAAAGGCCCTGCAAGGGGACAGGTCTGTCTGTTGAAGGAAGGCCTTTGTGGCTAGAAGTGAGGAAGCAAGAGGAAGAGGAGGAGGAGGTGACAGTCAGAGAGGAAAGGGGTAAGATGGAGGGCCTTGTGGGCCCTGGCCAGAGCTCTGAGAGAGGTGGGGGAGCCACTGGAAGGTGTTACCTTGAGGACCCTCTGCTGGCTGAAATGAAAACAGATAAATACTCATTGAGCTTCTTCTGGGGATTTGGCACTGCCCACTCCTCCACCATCGCAAAATGTAGTAGACAGGCTTGGCAGCTCATCTCTGCCCCGTGTGGTGTTGGCTGGGCAGCTCAACAGGTGCTGGAGCTGCCAAGGTGGTTTCACTGGTCTGTGTGGCATCTCCGCTGGGGTGGCTCAAAAGAACAGCTGGATTCTGCCTGGGCTACTCTCCTGCAGGTCTGTTGGTATGGCAAAACAGTGAAAACAGAAGCTCCGGGGCCGATGAAGGGCTATGCCCAGCAGTCACAGAGCGTCCCTTCTGCTACCTGTTAATGGTTTAAGCAAATCACAGAGATTCTACCTCTTTGTTTTCTTTAAATATTATTAAAATAGAGAAATTTTTCTTCTCTACCTTTTAAAAGCATCTTTATTGAGATATAATTCACCCACTTAACGTGTACGCTTCCATGGCTTTGGGTATCTTCACAGAGTTGTACAACCACAATCTGATTGTGGAACATTTTCATCACTCTTCATTAGAGGAGCAGCATGGGTTTTCAGGGATGGGAGCAATTGGTGGTGGTCATCTTGCATCTTTATCTCAATAAAAAAAAGAAATGACGATATGGCAGGGGGAAGCAGCGAAGGTATCGATGAAACAAGAATGGGCCATGAACTGAGGCTGGGTGACAGGGACATTAAACTATTCTATCTAAAATGTTTCACAATAAAGTCCTTTAGACTGAGCATGGTGGCTCATGCCTGTAATTCCAGCACTTTGGGAGGCCGAGGCGGGAGGATCACTTGAGGTAGGAGTTCGAGACCAGCCTGGCCAACATGGTAAAACCCCATCTCTACTAAAAATACAAAACTTAGCGGGGTGTGGTGGCACATGTTTGTAATCCCAGCTACTCGGGAGACTGAGGCAGGAGAATCGTTTGAACTTGGGAGGTGGAGGTTGCCGTGAGCTGAGATTGCACCATTGCACTCCAACCTGGGTGACAGAGACTCTGTCTGGAAAAAAAAAAAAGTATTTTTAAAAATACCTCCTGGACACCTGTAATCCCAGAACTTTGGAAGGCCAAGGCTCAAGAGTTCTAGCTCAGGAGTTTGAGACTGGCCTGAGCAACATGGTGAAAATCATCTCTACTAAAAATACAAAACTTACCCAGGTGCAATGGCCTGCACCTGTAGTCCCAGCTACTCGGGAGGCTGAGGCAGGAGAATCGCATGAATTCAGGAGGCGGAGGTTGCAGTGAGCTGCTATCTCTGCACTGCACTCCAGCCTGAGCAATGGGAGTGAAACTCTGTCAAAAAACAAAAACAAAAACCCACCTGGGCCACATACCCCTGAAAAGCATTCCTTCTTCCCCGGGGTCTGATTAGCCAGTTTGAAAACTACGGGGTCTTCAGTGCCATCTCCTCAGCCTGTACAGGCTGTCTCTCTTTATGTTTACCTGATGTTTACTCATTTGAAAAGTTCGGGTTTATCTGATTACAGATCAGAAATGGAAGCACATTCTGTCAATACTTATAAACATATCTTATTCTCCTAAATTGTCGGAAAGCATACCAGTTTTGAAAAACAGTGTCCTCCTCATCCATCCTGCTCAATCTTTTTTTCTGTCCCCTATCAAAGGTGGAACTGGAGCCGGGCACGGTGGCCCATGCCTGTAATCCCAACACTTTGGGAGGCTGAGGCAGGTAGATCACCTGAGGTCAGGAGTTTGAGACCAGCCTGACCAAAAAGGTGAAACCCTGTCTCTACTAAAAATACAAAAATTATCCAGGAGTGGTGGTGTGTGTCTGTAGTCTCAGCTACTTGGGAGGCTGAAGCAGGAGAATCGCTCGAACCCGGGAAGCAGAGGTTGCAGTGAGCTGAGATTGCGCCACTGCATTCTAGCCTGGGTGACAGAGCAAGACTCCATCTCAAAAAAAAAAAAAAAAAAAAAAAAAAAAAGATGGAATTGAAAGAGGCTGTGGATGAGGTTAGAGAAATCCATTGAGAAAGATGGTTATAGGCTAAAGGAAATATGAAGACTTGAGGAAAGGAGGATGAAACTTAAGGGGCTCAAGTAATAGAAAATTGTTCATGTTCTAATTATGCGAAATTATTCCTAAAAACAAGTCATCGTCTCCCCAAATCCTCTCTCCCAGACATAGGGGCCCTCTGCAACCCATGTTTTGTAGTAAATTCCCCCAGAAAATTGACTTCCACCAGAGACAGAGAAAGACCTCTCCTTAAAGATAGCTGTATCAAGGAAAAATGCATTTGGCTGGAAGTAATGGGAAATTTTAACTGTTATTTGAACAAATAAGGAGTTTATTTTTCTCACATAAGTAATCTAGAGGTAGGTGGCTGTTAGTCCTGGTTCTGCTCCTCAACAATGCCGTAAGGATCCTAAACCCCTTTACCATTTCTGCTCTGCCACCCTTAGCATGCTGACTTTGGTTTTCATGCTTCTAGCCTACTGGCCACAGGATGGATGCTTATCTCCAGCTCTCTTGAGTTTCAGGAATAAAAGGGAAGGAGAAAAAGACCTTTACCTGAAGCCTTGTCTTTGAATCAGAGAAGAAAGTACCAGCACCCCCTGTCTCCGGCCAGAACTACACGACCTGCCCTTACTCAGGCCAATTAAAGGCCATAGGGAAAGAGAATACCATGATTGGCTTTGACCAATCAGAATTCACTCTTGGGAGCTGGAGCTCAAGGGCTCTCCTCAACTTTTTGAACAAATCCAAATTCTATTAGCCTCAAAGAGGGGACGTTGCTGAGACAAATAACTGTGGTAGCTATAGAAGGTGCCTACTGGCCTGGCACGGCGGCTCACACCTGTAATCCCAGCACTTTGGGAGGCTGAGGTGGGCAGATCATGAGGTCAGTAGATCGAGACCATCCTGGCCAACATGGTGAAACCCTGTCTCTACTAAAAAAATACAAAAATTAGCTGTGCATGGTGGCGGGTGCCTGTAGTCCCAGCTACTCAGGAGGCTGAGGTAGGAGAATCACTTGAACACCAGAGGTAGAGTTGCAGTGAGCCAAGATTGCACTACTGCACTCCAGCCTGGCAACAGAGCAAGACTCCGTCTCAAAATAAAAAAAAAAAAAAAAAAAAGGAGGTGCCTATCACAACCCACTTCCTAATGGCATTGTCTTGGCCCATGGAAAGATTTTCTTTTATTGAACTAATATACTGAACGAATACCCTCATTTGAGATTTTCACTTCTATCCTAGGTCCTGGTTTGCTCTCTGGTTCCACACAGAAAGGGATATATCCAGTTTTGTGAAACTCATATACTGTAATTTGGTGGTGGGGGAAGAAGTCTTTCATTGAAATAACACAAATTTAAAGATTCAAAATTAGGTACAAGGTCTTAGAAGGGGGCTACACAGTAGCCCTAAAGCTTAAACCAGATTATCTTCACAGTAAATCTACCTCTACCCCTAAGAAAAATCATAATCTCTCTTTCACATCACAACCCTTTAAATAATTGAAGACACTTGTCCCAAGCCTGCAAAATCTTCTCTTGTTCTGATTTCCAGGCTCTTTGCTTCCTTAGTCAGCCTTCTCTGAACTGGTCCACCCTGGTGAGGCCATTCATTCGTGTCAAAGTATTCTGAACAGATTGGCTTAGAGAGAATTCCAACATGAGAATCAGTTCTCTCGGAGACTGAAGGGGTCCTGCATTCCAAAAGAACAATGATGGCCATGATGATATGGTAGGGAGGAAACAGTGAAGGTACTGGTGAAACAAGAATAGGCCATGAAAAGAAAGAAAGTACCCTCAGAAGACTGAGTATCATGAAGAATTTGTTTCTCAAACACTGAATCTAGGAGAGCATTATCTATTCAAAAAATGTGTACAAATAAATTAAATCAACAAACAAAACCAGGCTGGTCGTGGTGGCTCACGTCTGTAATCCCAGCACTTTAGGAGGCCGAGGTGGGCAGATCACGAGGTCAAGAGATCAAGACCATCTGGCCAACATGGTGAAACTCCGTCTCTACTAAAAATACAAAAATTAGCCAGGTGTGGTGGTGCGTACCTGTAGTCGCAGCTACTTGAGAGGCTGAGGCAGGAGAATCACTTGAACCCGGGAGGTGGAGGTTGCAGTGAGCCTGAGCCAAGATTACACCACTGTACTCCAGCCAGCAACAGAGCAACACTCTGTCTCAAAACAAAACTAAACAAAACAAAACTAAAACCAGTCATAAGAAACTCGCATGGCCAGGCATGGTGGCTTACGTCTGTAATCCCAGCACTTTGAGAGGCCGAGGCAGGCAGATCATCTGAGGTGGGGAGTTCAAGACCAGCCTGATCAACATGGAGAAACCCTGTCTCTACTAAAAATATAGCAAAGTTAGCCAGGCATGCCTGTAATCCCAGCTACTTGGGAGGCAGAGGCAGGAGAATCGCTTGAACTCAGGAGGTGGAGGTTGCAGTGAGCCGAGATGGCACCATTGCACTCTAGCCTGAGCAACAAGAGCGAAACTTCATCTCAAAAAAAAAAAAGAAAAGAAAAAAAAGAAACACCTATAAGAGAGACAATTTTATTAACATATTACAAAGAGCCTAGAGTTTGGTTCGGAAGCTAAAAGGCCCCAAACAACTTTAAGTCCTGTAAAACGAAGATGATGCCAGCTTCCTCACAGAACAGTTATGAGCCTTACACAAAATAAATTATCCATCATGTGCTCAAAATCATGCAACACTACACATAAGACATTTTACAGACCTAGGAGCAAAGATAACCTTTGTGCTACAAATGGAAGACTAGGATCTCCTGAAATGGAGCCACGGCCCAAGCCTACTTTCACGTGATTTGATGGCTCCCTTTACCCAGCTAAATCTTTCCTGAGCCAGAATCGCATGTCTGAAATTCCACCCTTCCCTTCTTTGCAAATATTCCTGGGAAGAGCAAGACCTTAAACTAATTCATACTAAATGATTAGCCGCACTGGCTAATGGAAGGACATGCTAACCGAATGGTGGAAGGCAGGGGCTAGAAGTATGCAGAGAAGAGACCCGGAAGGGTGAGTTGGAGACAAGTCATTTCTTTCTCCAAAGCCTCCAGGCTTTCCCCCTACTTTTGGCTACTCAGGGCAAAGGACCGAATGCATCATTTTGTTCAGAATTATCTGGAACAGTGACTTACTTCCTTGGTAGCCTATACTCTTTATACTGTTAGGAAGAAAAAAAAAATCAGAAAATCTTGATGGATCCAGGCAAGTTCATGATATTGGGTAATAGAGAGGCAGAAGTGAAACTATTTTACCATTGGTTTTGCCTACCGGTGAAACCATGATGAGACTGAGATTCAGGGGAAGAAAAAGGTAGGAGCCAAAGCTCAGTGCCTCTAGAAGTTAATGTGTATATGGGTCAGCTGGGGATCTTTCTAAAAGGTTTAAGCCTGGGGTGGGGCCTGAGATTCTGCCCTACAAACAAGCTTGCCGTGTGTTGATAGTGGACATTAGTGGTCTACACACTGAGTAACTTAGTCTTTAGGTGACTGTCCCCATACCTGTGACTACTTCTTGACACCAGGGCCAGGGAACGTATTAGGAGACCATGTGGTAGAAAGATCAGTGGCGACCACCTGCTACTAACTCATTTGGACAAGGCATCATCTTTCCTGGCATCAGTTTTCTCATCTGTAAAATGAGGTAATTAGACCGGGTGCAGTGGCTCATGACTATAATTCCAGCACTTTGGGAGGTTGAGGTGGGCGGATCACTTGACACCAGGAGTTCGAGACCAGCCTGGCCAACATGGCGAAACCCCATCTCTACTAAAACCACAAAAAAATTAGCAGCGCATGGTGGCAGGTGCCTGTAGTCCCAGCTACTCGGGAGGCTGAGGCACAAGAATCTCTTGAACCCAAGAAGTGGAGGTCGCAGTGAGCCAAGATCGCATCACGGCACTCCAGCCTGGGTGACTGAGCGAGACTCTGTCTCAAAAATAAAAAATAAAATAAAATGAGGCAATTAGAAGAGAGGATTCTAAGATCTCTTCAAGATCTTAAAACTTAGTATTCTAAACCTGTTCCTATACATGAAGACGATTTTATTTAATATTACCTTAATCTCAGATAGAAAAAATCTGGGTTTAGAGATTATTAGAGTTTTGTTAAAAATAACTCAAACCTCAAGAATTTTCTTATCACACTTTAAATGCCCATTTTCCAAAATTTGTTTGAGAAATATGAGGTGCAGGTTAAAGTTATGACAATACTTTTTCAAACACATAAATTGGTATAGTTCCTTTAAAAATAGTTTCTCGGCCGGGCGCGGTGGCTCAAACCTGTAATCCCAGCACTTTGGGAGGCCGAGACGGGCGGATCACGAGGTCAGGAGATCGAGACCATCCTGGCTAACACGGTGAAACCCCATCTGTACTAAAAAATACCAAAAAAAAAAAAAAAAAAAAAACTAGCTGGGTGAGGTGGCGGGCACCTGTAGTCCCAGCTACTCGGGAGGCTGAGGCAGGAGAATGGCGTAAACCCGGGTGGCAGAGCTTGTAGTGAGCCGAGATCTGGCCACAGCACTCCAACCTGGGCGACAGAGCGAGACTCCATCTCACAAAAAAAAAAAAAAAAAAAAAAAAGTTTCTCTCGGCCGGGTGCAGTGACTCACACCTATAATCCCAGCACTTTGGGTGGCCGAGGTGGGTGGATCACCTGAGGTCAGGAGTTGGAGACCAGCCTGATCAACATGGAGAAACCCCATCTCTACTAAAAATACAAAATCAGCTGGGCGTGGTGGCGCATGCCTGTAACCCTAGCTACTCAAGAGGCTGAGGCAGGAGAATCGCTTGAACCCGGGAGGGGGAGGTTGTGGTGAGCCGAGATCATGCCATTGCACTCCAGCCTGGGCAACAAGAGTGAAACTCCGTCTCAAAAAAAAAAAAAAAAAAAAAAAAAAAAATAGTTTCTCTCAAAGAATATTGAATTTGGCTTTAGAGTCAGACAGACCTTCGTTCTGGTCTCTGCACTCCATATACTGGCTATTTAACTTCCAGAAGGGCACCTAAACTCTCTGAAGCTCAGTTTCCTCATTTATAAAATAGAGATAAAAGTTGAAAGAATGGGCTGGGCGTGGTGGCTCACGCCTGTAATCTCAACACTTCGGGAGGCCAAGGTGGGTGGATCACCTGAGATCAGGAGTTCGAAACCAGCGTGGCCAACATGGAGAAATCCCATCTCTACTAAAAATACAAAAAATAGTCGGGCGTGGTGGTGGTCATCTGTAATCCCAGCTACTAAGGAGGCTGAGGCAGGAGAATCACTCGAACCTGGGAGGCAGAGGTTGCAGTGAGCTGAGATTGCGCCACTGCACTCCAGCCTGGGCAACACAGTGAGACTCTGTCTCAAAAAAAAAAAAAAAAAATTCAAAGAATGTAATGCAAAGGTGGAAAATGTGCAGTTTAGGGACATTATTTTCAGAGCCATTAAGGCCAGAGAACAATGGAAGAGTGGTGGGAGATGAAGCTGGGTACTTAGGCAGAAACCACTTCCCAGAGCTCTGGATTTTCTCATTCTAATCTTTATCCTTTGAGGATTGACTTGGTTTCCTGGCAACAGCCAATAGTCAATCAGAATACAGTTCAGTGAGTATGTTGAAAAATAAGGTATCTAAAAACAATGTATTGAGAGAAGTTGGTCGAAATGGCAGAGTAAAAATCTCTGAAAATCATCACCACACAAACAACAAAATGCTGTAAAAAAAATGATCAGAATCAGTTTTTTCAAAACTCTGCATATCAGCCAAAGACATACAACAATCTGGCAGATGTTTATTCAGGAAAAATGGCTGAATATTGATAAGAGCAGTAAGTTTTAGGGCATTTAAATGCACTATTCTAATCTCCCTCTTTCTAGTTCCACGACAGCCTTAAAAAATGCAGCCTGGCAGCCCCCGGGGGAGGTAGTACAGAGTAGCAGCTTCTTCAAAGTCCCATTCCCAGAGAACTGTCACTACATGATGTCTTGTGAAAACCCCACGGACAAAACTGTCTTTATTTAACGTGATTCAAAGCTCATTCAGGTGGCCAGGCACAGTGGTTCACACCTGTGATCCCAGCACTTTGGGAGGCCAAGGTGGGCAGATCACTTGAGGTCAGGAGCTTGAGACCAGCCTGGCCAACATCATGAAACTCTGTCTCTACTAAAAATACAAAAATTAGCCAGGTGTGGTGGCGCACGCCTGTAGTCCTAGCTACTCAGGAGGCTGAGGCACGAGAATCTATTGAACCCAGGAAGTGAAGGCTGCAGTGAGCTGAGATTGCGCCACTGCCCTTCAGCCTGGGCCACTGAGCAAGACTTGATCTCGAAAAAAAAAAAAAAAGAAAAACCAAAGCTCACTCAGGACAAACCGCTTTCTTCCCAGGGTATTTGCTGAAGACAACATTATGGATGCCTGAGGCAGTTGAGTAAGTAGTAGACCATCAACAACAAATGAGCTCAAAATCAAAAGTTGGGGATGAGATATCCTTAGGGTCTTTGAAAAGCTCTGATATATTTAAGGGCATCTACTCGCATGCAAAAGGGCTATGAATGTGACCAGTGCTATAAAGACGGTCAGGAAAGATCTGAGAACACCCTGAACCCCTGCTCGAGCAGGAAGTGAAAAGCTAAGCCAGACTTGTGAACCACCTGGCTAAATGTTGAAAGGCCGGGCGCAGTGGCTCACGCTTGTAATCCCAGCACTTTGGGAGGCCAAGGCGGGCGAATCGCTTGAGCTCAGGAGTTTGAGACCAGCCTGGGCAACATGGTGAAACCCTGTCTCTACCAAAAATACAAAAATTAGCCGGGCATGGTGGCATGTGTCTGTGTTTGTGGTCCCAGCCACTCAGGAGGCTGACGCAGGAGGATCCCTTGAGGCAGAGGTTGCAGTGAGCCGATATTGTGCCATTGTGTTCCAACCTGGGTGACAGAGTGAGACTCTGTCTCTAAATAAATAAATAAATAACGTGTGCCCCAGCGAACACATAAAGCCTTTTAGCAAAGACTGGGAGACGTACTGCTTCCAGGAATTTAGGGAAATCTCTATCCAGTCATCCGGTGATCACTAAGATAACTGAACAAAGACTTCCATAGTTACATACAGTAAAGAACACAGACTTCACAGAACGAGCTCAGGAAAACTGTGAAACAAACAAATGACAACAACAACAAGACACCCTAGAGAAGGGGAGATTCTAAATGCCAAAGTTTTCACATTATAGTCTTTTTTTTTTAAATTTTACTTTAAGTTCTGGGATACATATGCTGAACATGCAGATTTGTTACACAGGTATACATGTGCCATGGTGGTTTGCTGCACCCGTCAACCCATCATCTAGGTTTTAAGCCCAGCATGCATTAGGTATTTCTCCTAATGCATTAGGTATTTGTCCTAATACCCCTGTCCCCCACCCCCCGCCAGGCCCTGGTGTGTGATGTCCCCCTCCCTGTGTCCATGTGTTCTCATTGTTCAACTCCCACTTATGAGTAAGAACATGCGGTGTTTGGTTTTCTGTTCCTGTGTTAGTTTGCTGAGGATGATGGTTTCCAGCTTCATCCACGTCCCTGCAAAGGACATGAACTCATTCTTTTTTATGGCTGCATCCATGGTGCATTTCACATTATATTATTTCAAATGACCAGTTTTCAAAAAGAAAACATTAGGTAAGGAAACGAGCAAGAAATTATGGCCCATACACAGGACAAAAACCAGTCAATAAAAACTGTCCCAGAGGAAGTCCAAACACTGGACTTTTTAGACAAAGATATTAAGTCAGCTATTTAAAATATGTTGAAAAATCAAATGAGGGCCCGGCATGGTGGCTCAGGCCTCTAATTCCAGCACTTTGGGAATCAAGGTGGGGGGGGGTCACTTGAGCCTAGAAGTTCAGGCCCAGCCTGGTCAATATAGGTAGACCCCGTCTCTACAATGAATAAAAAAGTTACCCAGGCATGGCTGGGGGTCAGTGTTGCAATGAGCCGTAATCACACCACTGCACTGCAGCCTGGGAGACAGAGCAAAATGCTGTCTCAAAACAAAACAACAAAACACACACACACACACACACACACACACACACAATCACCAAGGAAACCAAATGTAAATTACTGAAGAAAACTGTAAGACTGATGTCTTAAACAGAGAACATAGATAAAAATTATACAAAAAGAAGTAAATAGTAACTCTGAATATGCAAAAGTACAATAACTGAAATAAAGAATTCACTAGAGTAGCTCATTCGCAGATTTGAGCTGGCAGAAGAAAGAATCCGTGAATTTAAATGTAGGTCAATTAATACCATCCGGTGTGAGGAACAGAAAGCAAAAGTAATGAAGAACAATGAACACAGCCTCAGCGATCTGTGGGACACTGTTGTGAGTTGAATTGTATTCCCCCAAAGGTATGCTGAAGTGCTAACTCCAGTATCTGTCAATGTGACCCCGGAAAAGACCCTTTAGAAAGGCTCTTTACAGATGTAATCAAGTTAAGGTCTAATGACTTGAGGTCAGTAGACTAGACTCCAATCCAAAATGACTGCGGCTTATGAGAAAGAGAACTTTGGACAAAGAAACACACACCCCCAGAGAAAAGACTGTGTAGATAAAAAAAAGACTGTGTAGATAAAAACAAGGGGAAGGTAGCCATATGACAGACAGAGACAGAGATTAAAGTGCTGCATCTAGTAGTTAGAAATGCCCAGGATTGCCATTGAACCCTGAACAGAAGCTAGAACAAGCAAGGAAGTATCTACTGGATACTTCAGAGAGAACATGGCCCCTCCCCACACCTTGATTTAGGACTTCTAGCCTCCAGAATAGTGAAAAAACACATTTCTGCTATCTTAAACCATTCAAGGTTGTAGTTTGTGAAACTTTGTTATAGTAACCTTAGAAAACCAATACAAACATTAAGTGTAACAACATATGTACAATTGGAGGCTCAAAAGGAGAGGAGAGAAAAAAGAATAGAAAGAGTATTTGAAGAAATAATGGCTGAAATTTGCCAAATTTGTTGAAAACATTAATAAATATGTTTAAGAAACTCGCTGGGCGTGGTGGCTCAAGCCTGTAATCCCAGCACTTTGGGAGGCCGAGACGGGCGGATCACGAGGTCAGGAGATCGAGACCATCCTGGCTAACATGGTGAAACCCCGTCTCTACTAAAAAATACAAAAAACTAGCCGGGCGAGGTGGCAGGTGCCTGTAGTTCCAGCTACTTGGGAGGCTGAGGCAGGAGAATGGTGTAAACCCGGGAGGCGGAGCTTGCAGTGAGCTGAGATCCGGCCACTGTACCCCAGCCTGGGTGACAGAGCGAGACTTTGTCTCAAAAAAAAAAAAAAAAAGAAACTCACTGAACTCCAAGAAGGATAAATTCAAAGACATCCACCACACCTGGGTATGTCATAATCAAACTATTGAAAGACAAAGACAGAGAACTTAGAAAGTAGCAAGAGAAGAATGACCCATTACATACAAGACATCCTTAATAAGATTAATGACTGATTTCTCAGCAGTAACCATGCAGGCCAGTGGGCAAAGGGATTATATATTGAAAGTGCTGAAAGAGGCCAGGCCCAGTGGCTCATGCTTGTAATCCCTGCACTTTGGGAGGCCGAGGCAGGTGGATCACCTGAGGTCAGGAGTTTGAGATCAACCTGGCCAACATGATGAAACCCCTTCTCTACCAAAACTAAAAAAAATTAGCTGGGCATGGTGGCAGGTGCCTGTAATCCTAGCTACTTGGGAGGCCTGAGGCAGAAGAATCACTTGCACCCAGGAGGCAGAGGTTGCAGTGAGCTGAGATCTCACCACTGCACTCCAGCCTGGTCAACAAGAGCAAAACTCCGTCTCAAAAAAAAAAAAAAAAAAAAAAAAAAGGAAGTACTGAAATAAAAAACTGTCAACTAAGAATTTTCTATCCAGTGAAACTGCCCTACAAAAGTGGAGGAGAAATTAAGAGATTTCTAATTTTTTTTTTTTTTTTTTAGACAGAGTCTCGCTGTCAGCCGGGCCAGAGTACAGTGGCGTGATCTCGGCTCAGTGCAAACTCCATCTCCTGGGTTCAAGTGATTCTCCTGCTTCAGCCTCCCAAGTAGCTGGAAGTACAGGTGTGCACCACCACACCCAGTTATTTTTTGTGTTTTTAGTACAGGCAGGGTTTAACCATGTTGCTCAGGCTGGTATTGAACTCCTGACCTCAGGTGATCCACTTGCCTCAGTCTCCCAAAGTGTTGGGATTACAGGTGTGAGCCACGTGCCCAGCCAGGATATTTCTAAATTTAAACAACAACAAGGAGACAATTTCTCACTAGTAGACCTGCCCACAAAAAATACTAAACGTAATCTTTTAGGATGAAATGAAAGAACACTATATAGCAACTCATATCTGCAAAAAGAAAGCACGTTAGTGAAAGTTACTCATAGATAACCATGAAACACAGTATATACACATTTTTTGTTAACACTTGGTCTCCTATCTGACTTAAAAGACACCTGCACAAATAGTTTATGTTATCTATGCTGATATGTATACCCAGTATAAATATTTCATATAATGATGCAGCATAAAGGAGGGGTGAGAAAATGGATCAATATAGAGGCCAAGTTTTTGCATCCTATTGAAATTAAATTGTTATTCATTCACACTAAATTATTATAAATTAAGCTGCTCATTAAACTCCTGAGGGAAACCACTAAGAAAACAAAATATGTATAGTAAAATAAATGAAGTAATTAAAACGGCACATGAGAAAATATCTAACACAAAATCAGGTAGTAATGGAAGGAGAGACAAAATAAACACAAAACATATTTAAAAAGTAGTTAAATGGCAGATTTAATACTATTTTATCAGTATTACATTAAATGTAAATGGGTAGCTCACGCCTGTCATCCCACCACTTTGGGAGGCCAAGGTGGGAGGATCACCTGAGGTCAGGAGTTCGAGACTAGCCTGGCTAACATGGTGAAATCTCATCTCTACTAAACATACAAAAAATTAGCTGGGCGTGATGGTGCACACCTGTAGTCCCAGCTACTTGGGAGGCTGAGGCAGGAGAATGCCTTGAACCTGGGAGTTGGAGGTTGCAGTGAGCTGAGATCATGCCACTGCACTCCAGCCTGGGCGACAGAGTGAGACTCTGTCCAAAAAAAAAAACACAACACAAAACAAAAAAGTAAACAGATTAAACATTTTAATTAAAAGAAAGCGACTTGTAGAAAGGATTAAAAACATGTTTTGCATAAGCCCTAGGCAGGTTCTGAAGATGACTACCTGTAGAAATTCTGATCATCACCTTTGATATTGAAATAAATGCCCAACATCTATACTTGACTATTTAGGAGGACAGTGCTCATTCAGATATGAAAAATGGTAGCATGTCAATTATAAATGAGTGAGTCCTAAGCCAGGCGCGGTGGCTCATGCCTGTAATCCCAGCACTTTGGGAGGCCGAGGCGGGTGGATCACGAGGTCAGGAGTTCGAGACCAGCCTGGCCAAGACGGTGAAACCCCGTCCCTACTAAAAATACAAAAAATAGCTGGGCATGGTGGTGGGCGCCTGTAGTCCCAGCTACTCGGGAGGCTGAGGCAGAGAATTGCTTGAACCCAGGAGGCAGAGGTTGCAGTGAGCCAAGATCACGCCACTGCACTCCAGCTTGGGCAACAGAGTGAGATTCAGTCTCAAAAAAAAAAAAAAAAAGAAAGAAAGAGTCCTAATGCAGGTGAGATTTGATGACACAGATATTGGACATGCATTACTTTCCTGTGAAATATTACCAAGTCAGAAGTTCTTTCATCTACTTCTTCAGTAACCCAGCTGAAGTATGATTACTGAGGTAGCAACCCAGACATAGTTACCTAAGATGAACATAACAGTACAGATCAGAAAATCTAATTTGTGCTACTTCCCATAGTCATGTGAACATCATCAACTTACCTACTCCCTGGGTTCATTTTCAGGTTGAATTATTTCAGCTTCTCTTTGTGCTAGCATGTGAGAGATCTGAGACTTTTGTATATGCGAACATTTCTACATAGGTAAGGTGAGTTAATGACTATTAGAAATGCTGGTTTTAGGCTTTTCTGTCCTGCTGAATTCTGTTTAGTTTCCTAGTGAAGCCTCAAGTTTGCCTTACCCAATCTTCTGGGCCAGCGCATCTTTGTTAGGGATAAGCTAGATCTGTAAGATGCCAAATGTATATTTGGACCAATGACATTTTAGTAGCAGAATGAAATATGAAAATTGCCAAGTTGATATGGTAAAATATGAGTCTTTTCTTTTCTCCTTCTTATTCCTCCTCCTCCTCCTCCTCCCCCTCCTCCTCTTCTCCCTTCTCCTCCTCCCCCTCCTCCTCCTCCTCCTTCTTCTTCTTCTTCCTTCTTGCTTCTTGCTTCTTCTTTTTTTTTGAGACAGGGTCTTGTTGTGTTGGCCAGGCTGGAGTGCAGTGGTGCAATCATGGCTCACTGAAGCCTCAACCTCCTGGGCTCAAGCAGTTCTCCCGCCTCAGACTCCCAAGTAGCTGAGATTACAGGTGCACACCACCATGCCTGGCTAATTTTTATATTTTTTTGTAGAGATGGGGTTTTGCCATGTTGTCCAGGCTTGTGAGTTCAAGCAATCCTCCCATCTTGGCCTCCCAAGTGCTGGGATTACAGGCATGAGCCACCGTGCCTGGCTGTCTATTTCATATATAGTTCAACCTAATAATTAGTATTTTCATTTAGTGAGGTTTATTAAACTTAGTATGACAACTAGAACTCCTTTTTTCTTCAAATTTTTTTCTTAAGGAATCCATCCTCATGGCTTACACGAAGTGAAAGACATTTTCAAAAAACACTGTGAATATAGGTTTTAGTATTCCACTTAACATCAACGTTTGCTTTGTATTTATCAGAATACATGGCTTAGGGAAGACAAAGGAAAATACTGGGTAGGAATCTTCCTAGGTTTGGAATAAGTTACTTTTATTCATAATAGTCTTTTAGATTCAACCAATTTTCACTTATTAGCCAAATTTTATCTAATATAATAAACTCCACTATCTACCAAAAAAGCACCAGTTTGGATTTAATCAGGAAAAAGAATTTTAGGCCACAAAGGTAATCTTCAAGATAATATTTTCAAAAAGGATAATATTTTCCAAACAAAGAAAAGTGAAGAAACAAAATCCAGCAGCACATAAAAAATAAAACACCGTAAAGAAAATGGGGGCTCATTTAGGGAATTTTTTTTTTTTTTTTTGAGACAGAGTCTCGCTCTGTCACCCAGGCTGGAGTGCAATGGGACGATTTCAGCTCACTGCAACATCTGCCTCCGGGGTTCAGGCATCAGCCTCCGCCTCCACAGTAGCTGGGACGACAGGCACGCACCACCATGCCTGGCTAATTTTTGTATCTTTAGTGGAGACGCTTGAACTCCTGACCTTAAGTGACCCTCCCGCCTTGGCC